>NW_019392709.1:442500-760933 GCF_000648675.2 Cimex lectularius
TGTATTAGTTCACTTTTTTCCACATCCTACATGTATTTGTTAAATTTAAACAATATTTGTAAATCCCAGGCGCTGAAGATGATCTCAATAAAGATGGAAACGTTGGCACGATAAAGAAAATTTTTTTCTGAAACCTACATCACACCAGACCGCATCTCACGATTTCTGAATAATCATTTAATGAAATTGTTCATAGAGGTGTATGACATGTTTAAATATGAAGAATATTTAATTACTAATTATTGACGCTAAATCTCTTAATATTTACATTTTCAAATATAATATATTACATTTATCATTACATATTTAAACTTTCAAGAACGGACGATGGATATTTACCAACACAAACTGCAATTGTAATAAATAATGTGTAAATTGTAGCTGATTGGCTCATCGAAAAATCTCATTAAATATTAGTCAAACTACACAAGGTTTAGCGATTCGGGTACCTTTTTTTCGTAAAATTATGCTGGCCGATAAGAAGTTTCCCAAGATTTGTAAATTGTCAACGAGCCGGTGTCTGGTTTCCAACTGAGACAGGAACAATCCCCACCAGTTGATAACCCGTCCTCGGCCACCTTCGACACACACGCATAAACGACGAAAGTCGATCTCAGAGGAATAAATAGTATTCAATAAGAAAATAATAATATTAGTATCAACACCTCGATGTTCTGATAAACAGCCAAAGAGCGATATTAGTGTTTTTCTGTTTTAATAACACAAGATAATTAGTTCTAGACCATGCACTCAAACTAAAAAGGCGCATTTACATTTCAAGTTATCTGTGTTTACCTGTTATATATTTACAAACGATTAACTTTCCTTGTGATTGTCGTTTACTGTTTTTCACAGCTAACAAGAGTGAATTTCGTTTCTTGACAAAACCTGTGCAAATGTTCTACTTGCTTCAGGATTTTGTTCGTTATTTCACCAGCCTTTCAGAGCATAACCTATCAAATCTGTTTTCTTGTACAAGAAACTTTCACCTAAAAAATCTTTGTCTACAAGTTAAGATAAACTTTCGAAATTTGTTGGCATTTCAAAATTGTCCGGTCGAAATGTAGTTTCCGCCTTTTTGACAAATTCCGACTCCCTTTTGTAAAAATATTTTAGTATGCATCACTGATATTTTAACTTTAGAATTTTAAACAAACAAGGATTTCGCTATTTAGACACAATCAATCTTGAAGAATGTCCTCCTGGAATTAGAACAAAGTTGACCAATACTTTACCTTTTGTCGGTTGGTACAAGATGGGGGATATAACTTAGTAAACATCTTGTATTGAAAGACTTCAGAGTAAAGATGGTCACTATTACTGATTTGTGTTTCAGTTATATAAGCTCAAATATAAAGAAGAGCTCACTAGTTGGCCCTCTTGACGAATTAATATCTTTCAATTAATTTAGGTTTTCAGTTGAGTTAAAAAATAAAGTGTCAGGAGCGGGATTCGAACCCACGACCTTCGGCTAGATACGCCGCTACTCTACCACTTGAGATTCTCTGTAACACTGCCTTCTATATCTCAACTAAAAGCCTTAATTTATTGAAAGATATTATTTAGTCAAGCGGACCAAGAAAACTAGTGAATTTAATAAATTAACAATTAATTAAGGTTTTTAGTTGAGATGAAAAAAAGTTAATGGCACGAGAAGGTTTCGAACCCACGACCTTCGGGTAATACGCCGCTACTCTACCACTTGAGATTCTCTGTAACACTGCCTTCTATATCGCAACTAAAAACCTTAATTAATTGAAAGATATTAATTAGTCAAGCGGACCAAGAAAACTAGTGAATTTAATAAATTAACCATTAATTAAGGTTTTTAGTTGAGTTGAAAAAAGTTAATGGCACGAGAGGGATTCGAACCCACGACCTTCGGGTAATACGCCGCTACTCTACCACTTGAGATTCTCTGTAACACTGCCTTCTATATCTCAAGTAAAAACTTTAATTAATTGAAAGATAAAATTAGTCAAGCGGACCAAGAAAACTAGTGAATTTAATAAATTAACAATTAATTAAGATTTTTAGTTGAGATGAAAAAAAGTTAATGGAACGAGAGGGATTCGAACCCACGACCTTCGGCTAGATACGCCGCTGGTCTACCACCTGAGCTATCGTGACCTCGATCCACTCGGACATCAACTCCCCATCTCAACCCCAACTTATGAGTTTGCCCTCCTTTTGCCATTTTTCAAATGTTGAGATGGGGAGTTGATGTCCGAGTGGATCGAGGTCACGATAGCTCAGGTGGTAGAGCAGCGGCGTATCTAGCCGAAGGTCGTGAGTTCGAATCCCTCTCGTGCCATTAACTTTTTTCATCTCAACTAAACCGAACCAACAGGATTGGATATGTACAAGTCAAAAAATGAGCAATCAAACTCATTAGGGAAGTACACTTCGGTCTTTCAAGCAGAAATACATGCCAACAATATTTGCGCCATAGAAAATCTCAGAAGAGTTGAACTGGCAAAAAATCTTCATAAGATCGGTTAGCCAACCACAAGGATCAACACTAGTCCGTGAATGCATCCAAAATCTCCAACACTTGATGACATGTTGACGCAACAACCTGATGATATCTTGGGTGTCATGACACAAAGGAATTTTGGGTAACGCAAAGTCAGACACACTGGCCACAGAAGGACTGCAAGACCATATGTAGTGGCCACTTGTAGTACCATGTTACCACTAGATGCCACTACCACTTATGCCATGTTCTCGCCCTCCACTCTGCACCCAATCAGAGTAGAGCCTTTCCGAATATAACCAGGGGCACTGCTCCACTGAAACCAGACTCGTTTCACTCGTCACTAATGGATAAAGACAGCAGACTCGTCAACCCCTCCAAATCAGTAATGGAACACTGTTGACAACAGCAAGGGTACCCACAGCATTAGACTGATTCTCGCCTCCTAAACACCGCCGACTTGGCTATAAACGCCAACTGCTGACCTTCTGCTAATACCTGCACTCCAGTACCTTCGGTCAACCGACTCACCGCCCCCGGACCTCAGGGACGCACTCGGGCACAGACCACCGCCAACGGCACCACGCACACGTCTCGGCCTCGATTCATCGTCTCGACGCTACGAAATAACACAAAACTCCCAGTCACTAAACCACATAGCCCTGAACCTATACCTTAAAACAAAAAGCAAATATAGAATTACAATCGCAGAATGGATTAAAAAAATTGGATAAATTCTACGGGTACTTAACTGGTCACTGGCATCTGATAAAACAGCTACATGACATGGGCATAGTCAACTATGATCTCATTTACAGAATATGCAATAAGGAGGACGAAACTGCCATCCATCTTCGAATGCAAAGCCTAGGACACAAAAAAATAACCTTCGGCGTTACAATCTCAGTGATGTCTTTGTAGTATTTAGATGAAGCAGTATCAGTCAGTGAGCGTTCTTTCCAATCCTATAAAGACAAATTTGCCCGTCCATCTTTTAACCACCATATGGGCTTTGCCAGAATTGACTGCACAAAATTTAGGTGTCCAGCTTGTCTCTTTAATCGAGTTGATTTCTAGTATGGTATGGTATAGTAAAAAAAACGAGACTAGGAAGCAGGGTTTGCGCTCCCCAGGCACTGCAGTCCTCTAGCTTATTGTACCTTCCTAGTTACTTAGTTCAGTGCTATAGACTCAATCCTTCTTCTTAGAAGTAGGTCTTTGACTGTCGCTGCTGCTGATTTCTAGTAGCTTATGGACTAATTTGGGCTTGATTACGTTTGACAGCAAAAATACGTCCATTTGTCCTATACCATTCTGTAGGATTAGGATCAACTCCTAGTGAGAGAAGTTCCAAGCATTCAAGCAAATCATCATCATTATTAGACACTGAATCGCATACACATTAGCCTAGGGAACACCTCAGCATCATTTAGATTTGTTTCGTGCTTTAAAAAAAGCTCTAAAATTTCTTTCGAACCAATGTAAGCTAGACCATTTCCCTGATGATAGTTCTTTCCAGTTAATATCAATATTGGAAGATAAAAGTCTTTGCACTTCCTTAATCATCAAAAATCAAGTCCCTTTACTGTCTGGTTCAGTAAAGGAAAAATAACAATTCGTCTTCATCAGAATGGTCTGAAAATGCTGCAGGATGAGAAGCCACAAGAAGTTTGTAAATAAAAACACTTTTGACGTTATACTTTTTATTCTTGTACAAAATTCACCTAAATCACATTTCAATCTTTTATATTTTATCTTTTAAATCGATTCGCATAATATTAGAACCCCAACAATACAGAAACAAATAAATAAACATTTAAACAAAAATGTTCCAATCGATAAACAATTTCATTTGACATTATTTGCAAAAATTGTGTATTGTCAAGAGATTTCTGCACACAGTGCATAATATACGTTACTCTATTGTGGTTAACTAATTACATTATTTACAATTTAGTCATACAGAGAACATAATATTAAAGCTTTATACCATTGTAAATATTTACATAGTATTTATGTTGAATAACGGTGAAAAAATATTCAAAGAAAATAAATCCAGAAATGAACTTTTGAATAATAGAACTCACATTTTTTTTTGTAAAATCTACAAAATAACATATAGCATCCATTTTTAAAATTCAAATGCGTACATTTAGAATAGGTTTGTTTTTATATCGATCCACAAATGTATTTTTTTTCCAAATATTTACATCTATTGAAATATTTTACAATTCAAATCCATACTTACATTGTACAAGAAAAATAGAATGAAATGTTATATACACGAGGAAAAGGAGCAGAGTGAAAAATATCAGTCATTAAAATTTGGTTCAAGAGTAGCTTCCAGAAATAAATCTAATTTCAGCACTAAATACACGACTTTTTTTCTATTTAAAACATAATTTTAATCATAAATCCGGCATGGGTTCAACCCAGCCCACACATAAATCGGAATCTACTTATTGCTATAAATACAAACACCTGTAAAACACACGTGCTCTTTCAATAAACCAAAAAATTTATTTCAATTCGATACAAATCCAAACGAACCTTGTATTTCTCATCAAAAAAATATTTTTTTTATTTTATAAAGTAATTTACAATTTAAGCTATCTTTTTGTTTTATAAATGAAAATTACAGTTGGTCAAAGTAGTTTCGATATGTCAAAATATTCGCTTAGAAATGAATCTCGAAATTTGGGTTTCAAAGACAATTCATCTATATCGTTGAAAATTTAAAAAAAATTACAAACAATTTTTATCAATGGACAAAAAACTAATTTAATAAAAATAAATTAATCATATAAAACATATCTGAATGAGAACATTTTATTTGAAACAACTATAATGAAATTTATATAAAAAAGAAATAATTCTCTTGTTTTAGCATTTTATACAGTGTTTTAGTAAATAAACGATTGAACGATAAACTATTTTTTATATTCGAATTGAAAATATCAAATAAGCATCAAAAACACAAATAAGTTGAATACATAAAGGAAATTGTTTTTTGTTCATTATTAGCAGGGGAGCCAAGGAGTAAGAAGACATTTATAACATTGTTACGTAGAAATACACATGAAGATGGTTCCAAGAAGGCCAAAATATCATGAAATCATGAAATACAATGCCAAATATGAAATAGAATGGCCTCTTTCCTAGTTGACTCCTCAACTAATAATGACAAATATTTGACTCCAGAAAAACAAAAACAATGTAAAGGAAACGTAAAATACAGCTGAATGCATTTTTTCCGACAGAATTTTAAAATTATTTTTTTATTCGCGATGAACTTGTCATTCTGGCCTGCCTATTTGATATTTCGACGTGTTAATTCATATAATTACTGAAAATGTTTGAAATGTGACAATGTTCTGACAGAAGAAAACAATAGGCAGACCAGAACCACGCAACTATAAAAAAATAGTCTTATATTTTGATTCGTTATGAGTTCAACTATAATGAAAATAAGAACTCGCACAAATTATTAAAATTATTGGTCTATCGTTTTTTTAACTGTATTTTTAAATTTATCACCTTTGAAACGGATAAAAATGCCATTGTTATTATTTTACAAAACGCTGAAAAATGAATACATAAAAATTCCATTATTATTGAATATATATTTTTTTTCTAAACTCGTTATCAATTTTAAACCCATTCACACATCTTTGTTAGAACATTTCTTACTACCTACTATAAATCACAGTCAAATACAAACATATAATTTTAATTTCAATGTTAGAACCCTTACGAATTAGAAGCAATAAATACATTTTTAAATTTAAATCAAGATAACTTAAAAAGAATTTATCTTTGGCAGTCTTTTTTAAACAATTTAGTAAACGAGTTATATCAAAAAGAACTCTTCAAAAGTGAAGAAAGCGGTAGAAAACTCGCATTACCGATACATGAAAGAATCAATAGTCTATAATTTCAGAATTTTAGGATAATATAATTTTTTAACATGGCCTACTATAGTTGAATTAATGCTTTATATTGTTTGCATGTTTTTAAAGCAACAATTATACTCTTTTTTAATTATTTGCATTATAAATTTAAATATTAAGCATTGTCTTGATTAGATTTGACAATTTCAACTTAAACTAATTACAGTAGTGAAAAAATGAAATCTTTCTTTATTGTCCATTAGTTTTAACCTTTTTGTTACAAGTACAACGGTTTTGGCCATTCATGCGCCAACTGCGTTTATCACAATGAAATTACCTAGAAGATGTACGCTTTCGATGTCTACTTCGTATTAAAAACAAAGGACTGATAAACGTACTCAAGGAAAATTCAGCATATTCAATTTGTAACGACAGTCACGGTTCAGCTTTTCAGACAGGGCTTGTACCCTAGATTCTTTCTCTGGAGGAACATATGGATTTCTTTGAAAGATGGCCGTACTGACTCTTTCCTCTGCCAACACTCGCACATGAGATCATAAATTTCTTTGTTGCAGTTAATCGGCTGGTTGAGTGTTATCTGAAAAAAACACGGTGTTTTGTTTAATAAATACAATGTTTATACAATAAATAATAAAAATAACAAAATAATCTGATTTTCGTGCTTTGGTTCATTTGTCCCTATAATCCATATAGGATATTGTAACAAAAGCCGTATTCATTCTGAAGGCAGGTAATCATCAAACAATTTTAATCAAATTCAATATAGATAACATGCATGTATCATCACATCACATTCCACAAATCAAACATTTTTCACATACAATTAATTAACGTTTTTAGTTGAGATAAAAAAGTCAATGGCAGGAACGGGATTCGAACCCATGATCTTCGGCAAGATACGCCGCTGCTCTACCACTTGAGCTATTTTTTTTTATCTCAACTAAAAACCTTAATTAATTGTAATATATTAATTGGTCAAGCGGACCACGAAATTAGTGAATTTAATGATTTAAAATGAAGTATACTTCACTAAAGCTCTCCGTGGCCATTTCAATTGTCGTCGAGAATCGAAACCGATTACACGACATTTGAAACATGGCAAAAAGGAGGTGGGGTTGAGAGAGGAAGTTGGTGTCCGAGTGGATCAAGGTTACGATAGCTCAAGTGGTAGAGCAGCGGCGTATCTAGCCGAAGATCGTGGGTTCGAATCCCGCTCGTGTCATTGACTTTTTTATCTCAACTAAAAACCTTAATTAATTGTAATATATTACTTGGTCAAGCGGACCACGAAATTAGTGAATTTAAAAACTAGTAATTGAATTATCACATTGTCTTATAGTATCACAGCTCTGGTAGAGGAAACAATAAATATATCACAGATCCTAGATTTATGTATTGTGCCTAATCCTTCTATTTATCTACTTTCCTTGGAAAGTTTACATCATACACTCCTACATCCCTACAAGTAGTGTTCTTGCTGGAGGAGAGAGAGCCATAAAAAAATTCCTGGACAGACGCTTTAATTCGGACTTAATATACTCCACTCCCGTCTGTCATGTAGGAGGTCAATTCTGCTGTATCGAGGTAGTGAGGTTATAAACCTTAGAAATTCATTTTGGACCACTTGCAGTTTTTGGATGTTCGATTCGCTGGGCAATACAGCAGCATAGGTTTAATAACTACTTTATAAATAATTAGTTTATTTTCAAAGCTCATTCCACTCTCACGGGCCATCAGCGGAAATAAAGGCTTTTATGGTTATTTTACCTTTCAAACTACATCATTTTTTAATAATTATTTTTTTTATTACAATCTGTAATTATTATTTACAATATGTAATTTGCGGATACATGAACTTATGTACAACTATTTACATTGAGGGGAGAAAATAATCAATGTTATCCTCCCTCTTCACTTTGTTTATGTTTTTTTTACAGTTTACTCGGAAAGGAGGTCGCGGGGCCATTTCCTCTTAAGATGCCTTATGGGGTTGTAGGGATGGGTTCTATCGGACAGGGCAAGACTATTTGGATGGTGGGAGAGTTTTCTGTGAAACTTGGTAAATTTTTGGGGAATAAATTTTTGGATATAAGGAATTTGAAGGGCGTTGTGGAGGGGAGCATTTGAGACGTAATAAGGAACATCATTTATATGCCTAGAGAAGTTAAGTTTTCGGTCCAGAAACCCGCATAAACAGTTAAACCCAAGTACTTTACCCCCTCACACCACTCGATTTTCTGTCCATGAATGGAAATGGTTTCCCTGAATATTGGTCGTCGTTTTGTGAAAAATATGGCCTCAGTTTTGGGCACATTAATCCTGAGTTTCCAGCGTTGACAAAACTTGCAAATCCTGGGGATGCTGTCATGTATTGTCTTAGACCTCCAGGATGAACAATAGACAGCTATGTCATCCGCATAAAGCGCAATTTTGCAATTTCTCAGTGAGGGGAGTGTTTTTATAAAAAGGAGAAACAAGCATGGCCCTAGGATTGAACCTTGGGGAACTCCGGCGGCAATTGGGAAAGGTCTGGAAGTTTCATTGTTTAGGGAAACACGTAAATTTTCATGTCAGACCATATGCCAGATGTCTTGGAGCATTTAATAAACAGGTAAACAGGATTTTTTTAAATTAATTAAACAAGTAGAAATCATCTTACCTGCTTTCCGTTACCCAATTCAAAACACTGGGCGTTTTCAACGACTTTATCGTCAGTCAGATCTTCAAAGGGTTGTTCACGAGCGAATGTCAATATTTCCCAAAGTGTTACGGCAAACGACCACACGACACTTTTGATCGTGTACTTGTCCTTAAAACCAAAAAGTCGAATAATTAGGTATATAAATGGTTTACATCTTTATTTACCAGGATAATGCTTTCCCAGGACATCCATCTGACGGGACAAAAACCCCTTCCGGGTATTTCAAAATAATCGGCCGGGTATATGTTCCTCCCTATGCCTAGATCGCCGACTTTTATCGAATAATCCAATCCGACTATGCAATTTCTGGGAAAAAATGAGAATTTAATCATTGAATTGATTCATTTCGAGAAAGTTTGTTTACCTTGTGGCAAGATCTTTAAATACGAAGTTGTTTTGTTCTAAGTATTTCATACCAGACGCGACCTGTGCACCCATATATATTAAGCTTCCGTGGCTAAAAATTAACATGAGAAAATTAAATCCCTTGCTTGATAAAATTGAAAATAAATTATTGACACACCTTAAAACATTTGCGTTTGTCTGCAAGCTGGCGCTCTCAGAAATATGGTTTTGTAAAAATTGGTAAAGGTCCCCCTGCTCAGAATACTCCAAGACAAGTAAATGCGGCTCTTTTTCCATGCATGCACCGAGCACATTTATGATATTTTCATTGTTCAGTGCTAACAAGTCTTCCATCTCTCTTTCAAATTCATCCCTAATAATCAATTATTCTTGTTAAAAAAATTTGTAGAGAAATAAAATTTTGATAAATCACCTTAAATTATTTGGTGCGTCTTTCCGAAGTGCTTTAACTGCAACGTATTTACACGAATTCAACCGAATAGAATTAGGAACCCTAATCAACTCAAATAAATACACCTGGAATAAAGAGACATAAAGTTATTAAATAAAGTTAAGAAAGATTATTTTAAATTACCTC
This sequence comes from Cimex lectularius, assembly GCF_000648675.2. Taxonomy (NCBI): domain Eukaryota; kingdom Metazoa; phylum Arthropoda; class Insecta; order Hemiptera; family Cimicidae; genus Cimex; species Cimex lectularius. The sequence continues at coordinate 452,532 of NW_019392709.1, forward strand.
TCCAAAATATCCTTCACCAAGTTTGGAATTGAATTTCATGTCCTTCCTCGGTATATCTCTAATTTCATAATCGTTAGCCAACTCTTCTTCAAGACTTGGAGGATTCATTAGATGCCCGTATGATGATGCAGAGCTGCAAGCTCCAATGGAAGGAGGAAGCGATGTAGGAGGTGAAAGTGGAATTGGTGGAGCATTCTGTACAAAATATAAATACAAGTTGGATTAAATAATGAATTTTTATTTTAATTTACCACAGGTAAAATCATTTATATGTAAAATTTAAAATAAAATAAAAACAATCTGGCAAAAGGATGCGAAGAATCCACCAGGGTGACACTTTTAGTAGATTCTTTCTGTCACTGCCTGAAGGTGGCCATTCACGATCGCTCCAAGAAGTCCAAACGGAGCAACGCCGTTCCAAAAACCACGTCAATGGCAAAACTGAACCCGGCTGTGCCCCACCGACCTAGTGTGCGCCCAGCTTAATTCCTCGCAAAGATTTACCCTCTCAACTCGGAATCTGAAGACGTAGAGAGGAGTACAGTCCCACAGGGTTGTGTCCTTAGTCCCATCCTATTCCAATTATACGGTGACCTCCCGACACAGGGATTCATTCATATTTTTGCAGGTGGTACTGCTATCCAAACACATAAAATTACACAAATCCTTTTCATTACACCCTATACTTTAATTCGGAGCTCACTTGATTAACCAAAACCCCCACTACCTTAGAAGGAGTAGTGGGGGTTTTGGTTAATCAAGTGAGCTCCGAATTAAAGTATAGGGTGTAATGAAAAGGATTTGTGAAATTTTATGTGTTTGGATAGCAGTACCACCTGCAAAAATATGAATGAATCCCTGTGTCGGGAGGTCAGCCGTATAAGTGGAATAGGATGGGACTAAGGATACAACCCTGTGGGACTGTACTCCTCTCTATGTCTTCAGATTCCGAGTCGAGAGGCTAAACATTTGCGAGGAATTAAGCTGGGTGCACATTAGATCGGTGGGGCAGCGCGACGCGGAATTGTGAAGGTCCGCACACTATGTAAAAACTGCTCTCGGCCGCGTTGGTCGAATTTTCCCCCTCTGTCTGACGGGGCTGATGGGATTGATTTTGCATTTCCAGGAGTTCTCATGTCACAATCATTGGCTTCGTCTTAACAAATATGGCGTCCGAGGGCAGCCGAATATACCCGAACTTAAAGATTTCCAACCACCCAGGCGCACACTGGGTCGGTAGCGGGGTGCGGAGCCGGGTTCCAGAAGTCTGGCAACTTCCTCCGGTTTCAAACCGCGCCGCGTCGTGTCGCCCTACCAGCCTTGTGTGCGCCCAGCTTTAGTCATGAGAAGAGTTCTATAAGCAATCCACCACCTTCAAGACCAATGACCCAGCCCGACTGTTTTTCCCTGCATAAAGACTGTACGATGATTAATAAAACGAGATATCCCAGAATACGAAAGAAAGAGAAGTCTGTGCAATTTATTAAAATAACTTGAGCAATTCATTGGATTACCTGTACGATTTCAGTTGCAGCGTAATATTTTTCAGGCGGTGGAGGTACAGGTGGTGGTTTTGGGAAGAAATTATGTATTGGCGGAAGCGTCCTGATAGGAGTCATCGGTGGTACGTTGGTATGAAATGCCGTGGGTGGTTTTTGGGTGTTCACCAATGGGATGGCATACTCTTGAACGATATCTGGAACTTCTGAAACAAATATTAGTACGTTGTTTGTAACTGTGATTGTTGAGTTTTATTTACCAGAATAGTCGGTGTTTTCAACTCCTGTCGGTTGAGTCGATTGGAACCCATACATGTTGATGTGGTTCGGCAAAGGCTTGTGGAACAAGATGCTCTTCTCCGGTTCATCCCTCGAAACCTGGCCATAGACATGTCCGTTAGAATTCATCTTACCACGCATCTGCAGTTCCTAGACAGGGGGCTTTGTTAGATACTTAACACTCACTGTCTACTCATCAAAGTCCATGTGTTAATTTAAAATTTAAAATAAAAATTATTCTAAAAGAAAATATAAACAGCTCGACACATCGATTATGACATAAGCAGTAGACATTGACTGTGAAATATGCTTTGTAACCTAAACTGACATTTTTTTCTGTCTGGAAATTGTCAGAAGTTGAATTTTGTGAAGTCTTCACCTTCCTAGTTCGTACAACAATGAAAACGATGGCAACGAGAAGGAGCAGAATGACAGTAGCGAGAGCTATAATCAGAAGCCCGATGAGATGCCTTGATTCAGGTTCTTTAGGACTTCCTATGTTTATCCCACTGATTCCTACTGCGGACAAAAATAATATAGATATTCAAAGTTTACTAAAAAAATGGTCTAGAACCTTTACCTGACTTTTTTGGTTCTTCTTTACTCGGTGTCGTATGTACGGCATCGCGTTGAAGAGGGACTTCTTTGTTCGTGTCCACTTGAGGTACAATTTGATTATCAAAAAAAGATTCTTCTGTCATATTTATAGGCAAAATAACTGAAAATAAAGAATATATATTAGTCAGTTTTTCAAAAAAAAAATGGAAGAATTAGATATATTGTGAAATTAGGAGACGTGAAATTAGATTTCTGTCTGTCAGATGAGTTTTGACAAATTCAGCCGAATCTGCCGATTAGTAATGACAAAATCACATAGTAATTAAATTTTAAAGAAAAAATCATAGTTTAAAATTTTTGAGTTCCTTGGTATATCATATGTGTGGGGCTGTGTGTAGTGAATCCGTAGAGCATAAAAATTTATTATTAATGTTTTTTCTTTATAACACTTTGAAGCCCAGACAGGATTCTCTTCAGCTTTAATTAGAGATCGGTTATAAAACTATTAAAGCTGATCAGAGCTTTGAAATAGTCTTATAGAAAAAAATCAAGGAAAACAAAATTATATGTCGTATGAGTTACTTTTTTCTTCACCTTTTCAACTATGAAATAATTATACTAGGTGAAGAAAAAAGTGGAAAGGCTTTCAGTGTTAACATTAAAATAAAATAATCAAATTTTATGTATTTCTGACTAAAAGCCAGTAAGTACAATAAGGTGTGTCATGTTCTTATATATATTTAATTTCTTTTCAATTAATTAAGGTTTTGGTTGAGATAAAAAAATCAGTGTTACGAGCGGGATTCGAACCCACGATCTTCGGCTAAATACGCCGCTTCTCTACCACTTGAGCTATCGTGACTTCGATCCGCACGGACACTAACTTCCCACCTCAACCTTTCGAATTTTCCCTCCTTTTTGCCATTCAAAGGAAATGGCCACGGAGAGCTTTAGTGAAGTATACTTCATTTTGCTTATTACATTTTATTAGGTTTCGTGGTTCGCTTGAACAAATTAATTTTTTTGAATTAATTAAGGTTTTGGTTGAGAAAAAAAGTTAGTGTCAAGAGCGGGATTCGAACTCACGATCTTCGGCTAAATACGCCACTGCTGTACCACTTGAGCTATCGTGACTTCGATCCACTAGGACACTAACTTCCCATCTCAACCCCACCTTTGAATTTTTCCTCCTTTTTGCCATTTTTCAAATGTCGCGTAATCTAATTGATACTCGGCGACAAAAGAAATGGCCACGGAGAGCTTTAGTGAAGGCATACTTCATTTTAAATTATTAAATTCACTAGTTTTCGTAGTCCGCATGACCAATTAACATCTTTCAATTAATTAAGGTTTTTAGTTGAGATAAAAAGTTTAAGTTGAGGGAAAATTCAATAGGTGGGGTTGAGATGGCAGTTAGTGTCCGAGTGGATCAAGGTCACGATAGCTCAAGTGGTAGAGCAGCTGCGTACCTAGCCGAAGATAGTTGGTTCGAATCCCGCTCGTGACACTGACTTTTTTATCTCAACTAAAAACCTTAATTTATTGTCAAATGTACAATGTTTAAGTTTAAACGGACAGAAAGGTATCTCACAAGTAAAGCCTGGATATTTGGGGATTACGGTTTTTATTATTTTTTAATGAAATCAGCATTGTCTACTTCTATCTCTTTTCCTTCGACAAATGTAAGTTTACTCCCTCGGATTTCCGGACTTCGAACCTCTTTTCGACATTGGGCGGACCCGCTAGACTTTACTGACGTGTCGGTCTGAGGGGCAACTCCAATCATGAACTTCTTTCAAGCACAACTTCAATGACCAAGCACGTTAAGCCAAAACCCAACCTTGATTAATTGAAAGATATTAATTGGTCAAGCGGACCACAAAAACAAGTGAATATATATTTAATGTTAAATTGGCCAAAATTAAAATGAGTAATGTATCCTTTCGTAAAGGCCTGAAGAATGTACAATAAACTTCCGAAAGCTAATCTTTAAAATTAAAAATATTTGAGTTCACCAAATCCCTGATAACAATCAAGAGAAAATTATAATTTTGGTATATTGCCTTATTTATACATGTATTGATTGCCATCAGCACTTATATGACAATGAAACTATCATAGAACTATTGTTTCTACTTTTATGTTCGTAGTATTTAATTCTAGAGCAAGGATTCATTATGCAATTTTTGATTTAGGCATTGTATTGATAATATGTAATATGGTTAGACGCGAAATGTGGTTTAATCATGTCTGATCATCCTGGATTCTTACTCCGGTCAAGAAACCCTTTTTCACCACCTCCAGTGAAGAACGAATGAAGTTTACAGTAAAAATACAATGCAGGATTATTTTAGGAATTATCTACATTTTTTACAATTCCCAATTTATGTCATGCGTATCGTGTTGGATTTTGTATTGTTAAAAACGTTCGCCCGTAAAATAACTTTAGAACAAAAAGAGATTTGTTGATGAAATTGATTCCTTGGATCCACGTTAAAAGCAGCGTCGTCCAACCGGTTTTGCAAATAAGTTGTTCAAATTCAATGTATGCTGTTTGATATAAAAAAGGTGCTTTGTATAATTTACAACATGAGTTTCAATTTTACAATTCCCCGAGTCCGAAGTCGTAACGATTTTAGCATACATGGCCGATGACAAAACCTTTGCTTCAGTAATAGTAGAAAGACGAGAAGTTTATTTCTAGAATCGAAACAGACATTTCCAGTCCTGCATACACACTTATGGACCGTTTGGCAAAGAAAAAGCACCTGGTAGAAAAAAGAAAGTCACTCACATTCATCTGGACCGGCTGACAATTCGTACAGTATTGTAGCATTGTTGCCTAATGAAATCACAGCCTTTCCATTTGACTTAAAATTCTTAAGCCAGAAACACACAGCCCGATGCTACCCGACGCCTTGCCACGTTTTGGTGGGGTGTGCACATCTATCCGACGAAAGTACACGTCGTACGAATCACGATAGGTCAAGTGGTAGAGCAGCTGAGTATCTAGCCGAAGATCGTGGGTTCGAATCCCCACACTGACTTTTTTATCTCAACTAAAAAGCTTAATTAATTGAAAGATATTAATTGTCCAAGCGGACCACGAAACTAGTGAATTTAATATGTTTGTTTAAAACAAATAAGTTTAAGAAACAATTTATTAGATGGCTGTGTTCTTAAGATTTAACTAACAATTTATTACAAGGTTTTGCTCAAAATAGTGCATTAAGAACAAAAGATGCGTTGCGATTGTGATAGTGATTATTGTGATAAACGCTGTGGACTGTACGCGACGTGTGCTTGCGTCAGATAGATGTGCACACCCCACCAAAACGTGGCAAGGCGTCGGGTAGCATCGGGTAAGTGTGTTCCTGGCTTTAAGATAGGTGAGAGAGATGAGTACAAAAATTATCATGTGTTCTTCTGAATCTTATAAACTGTACAATCGTACAATGACCAATTTATCTGATCATACCTGAAGTTTTTTTAATGAAGAGCATCTTGTTTTAGAAAGGGATCCTGTAGTGATTTTTAGCATAATTATGAAATATCTGATCGAAAAAGTCTGAATTTTCAACTTCAAACGCATATTGCGTTTATTGATCAAGAAAGCCTTTTTAGCCTTACGGCAATCCATGAATCTTAGGGGATCTCATATATGATAAACAATAAAATTGGGAAGAAGGAAATCCTCATAAATACTGGTAAGAAATTGACAGGGCCGATAGAAATTGTAGTGTTGTCTAACAATTCCTGGCATACCCCCATATCCAAATGGATCCATAGTCAGTGCACTTCTGTTTTTGGACGATTGGTAATATGGAAAGAACGAAAGAATGTAACGAATTAGAATATGAAATTGTTATCGGAGGAAAGAGAAAGAATTGGATTTGTTTCGAACTTGTCCCTCCGCATTAGGCCGAGATTGAACTCATCACGAGTTATGAATTCATCTCGAAAGAGATTTAACCCACATACGCCAGGGTTTATTTACGATCGACCACAAAGGTTCAGCGAGAGGTGGGTCCTCGGGACAAAGCGACAATAAAATCCCTTTAATGCCCTTCCCTTTATGATAAACGAGGTTGTATCCATGTTTTCCTTCTCGCCGATGTAAGGACAGCCCGGAAATTAACGCATAACACGTGTTGTATATTCATGTGGAAATCAATTAAAACTTAACGGATTAAGTGAATGCTCCGAGTAGGAGGAAAGTAAGATTGATTTACTTCGCGATTCATAATCACGGGGAAACTTTCTTCATTTCTTGTAAGTGCTTCAAATAATGTGTTTAATTAGGAAGTTCCGCACGCTCCCTCGGCAAATATTTTTCCTCTGTATGACATGTTTGTGAAGAGTTGTAAGATGTATTTAAAGTACTTGGTGTAGTCTTAAAATTTCTACTAGTAAAAGCAACATGTATTAATCTTTATCTGCAAAAATTCGTCCACTAGGCAGATAGATCATCAGCAACAAAATAAGTGGTGTGTTAAATGTGATATGATAGACCCAAAGGTGACGTCTGGCTACTTCGACTGCAGGCTCGCACCCCTTCGGGAGTGTAGGAGTAGGAAGATTTGGGAAGGAGTAGTTGGAATGAATACATAATTTGGAGTTGAATTTGATTATCGGGGTTAGGCGAGGTCAGAAACGTAAGTAATATGTAGTGGCCACTAGTTAGTTTCCACGATACGCTAGATGCCACTACGACTTATGGACTGTTCTCACCCTCCACTCTGCATCCAGAGTAGAGCTCTTCCCTATACAAGCAGGGGCACTGCCTCGCTGGAAGGAGACTCGTCAACACGACGAGATCTCACATATCACTAATAATCAACGACATCCAACAACGACACCAGACTCGTCGCTCGACGAGCTATCACTAATGGATCGACGACAGCAAGAGAACTCGCAGCATTAGCCTGATGTCGCGTTCATACTCAGCCGACTTAGCCATTAACGCCAACTGCTGCCCCTCGGCTAATTGCTGCACTCCAGTACCTTCGGCCTCTGTGGAATCAACCGACTCACGGCCCCCGGACCTTAGCCAACGGTTTTCCCTGTCACACAGCNCGTTCTCAGGAGCGCTATTCTTTGACTCTGCTCGAGGATGCTTCTTCTCCTGCTTTGCAATTTTGTGCCCCAAGCTGCTGCTTCGTACGTAGCAATGGGCAGGTATACGCTTTTGTAAGTGATGGCGAGCGCCCTTAGACTCAGCCCCCATTTTGATTTCGCGACGCATCTCGTCATTTCTCTGATCTTGATGGCATGGTTTGTAGGACTTAGCCTTTCTCCCAAAACTATGCCTAGGTACTTTACCTTTTCGCTCAGCTTGATTCTTTTCCCTTCGATCTTAATCACGGGGCTTGTACTTAATTTGCCTTTTAGCATTAGCGATTGGCATTTGACAGGAGCAATTTTTAATTTGGCCTCTTCGCACCATGTTTTGATCGCCGTCACCTTTTGATTTTTCTTCTAGCTTTTTCTTCCTATCGGTCTCTATGATGGTGACAAGGTCATCCACGAAAGCGACGAACTGAGCTCCCATTTCCTCCAGCTTTTCTAGGAGGCCGTTGAAGACAACGTCCCAGAAAAGTGGGCCTAGGACTGATCCTTGAGGGCACCATTTTGTGACATTTTCTGTCGTAACCGTTTGCTTCGTTGGTATCTCAGCCCTTCTTTCGTTAAAATAGCTCACGATCAACTTGAAAATGTTTTTAGGGATGCCCTTTCTATCGAGCTCGTTTAACAATGTTGTCCATTCAACGGAGTCGAAGGCGTCTTGATATAAAGGAGCAGTTGTGATCGTACGGTAACCTTTTGCCTGGAGGGATCGAATTTTGAAGATTTGATTTCGGCCAACTGTAAACACCAGTCCTCATTGCAACCGAAAGCGTAAATATTTGGTTCCCGTAGAATCGAGACCAAACCAACTCTAACTGTTAAAATTAAAATTAAAATTCAATTTAAATGTAGGCATAAATAGGCAATATCAATAACATATCACATAAAACGTATAATACAACATGTAAAACAATCATTACATTCCACACATCAAAATTTCTACAGACTAATTCTTCAACAATTTCTTTCCTTTCTCTAATTAACCCCGTCTAATATAATCCTGAAAGGATAATCTGGCCGAACCATCACCCATTTTTTCCCATTGTCTGCTCCTTTCACCCAAATGAATTTCTATCCTTATTTTCTTCTCCACCCCTTCAAAGTCCAATATATATAAACATAAAATGGCAATACCTCACCGGCACTCTCAACACAACACAAGACACATCTACATAGAAAACAAACACTTTGTTTTGTATAATTTTAAACAATGTTTGTAAATCCTAGGCTCTGAAGATGATTTCAATAAAGATCGAAACGTTGGCACGATAAATAAAATGTATTTCTAAAACCTACGTCACACCAGACCGCATCTAACGATCTCCAAATAATGATTAATTAACGGTCATTAAACACCTCACATTTAGACATAGATATGCATATGAGTATACAAGCTAGGAGGTATAGTAAGTCTTGAATGCATGTTTTGCATTTTTTTTTTTTTTTTAATTGTCTTATAACTACCATTTGAAGTCGCTTATGTGGCTTATATTTCAACTATGTACAGTCCAAAGTATTTTACGCAATCTTTCGCAGGAAGACTTTTATCCAGATAAACTGGAGAAAGTATTTTTGGGAGTACTAGATGGTCTTTGAGAGATCGAATTACTAAGGCAGGATCAAGGTTTGCAGAACGTATTTCGTCAGAAAAAGCGAGAGTTAGTGTGTTAAAATGTTTAGGGATGTATGCCATTTATGTGGTGAATAGTAACGAATTTAGGAAGATCCCATGAGAAACACCGGCGAGCACTGAATGATGGAAATGGTTAAGACTCGGTAGATAACACGGAAGTGATAGTATATACTAGAAAAGAAGAATTTGAATTGTAGTAGTAGTATCGATGTCAGGCGCGATGGAACGAATGGATATGTTTAGAAAAATTCCGGGACAGATCTGCTTACACCCTGAGGATGTTGCGATGAGGTCTGCAGTACGATTAAGTTTGGTTATTTGCTTAACCAGTATTTGTCCCCATATTGAGACTTTTGCAAATATTTTGATTCCTTTTATGTAAATAACCATGGTTTTGAAGATAAGAAGGTGGTCTTGGAGGAATCGAACTGCTAAGGCAGGATCGAGGTTTGCAGAAAGGATTATCGTCAGTAAAGTTATGGGTGTGTAGTAGGGTGGGTATTGAAATCACATCACAGAGGACAGCGAGGTGATAGATTCCCGGACAAATCTGCTTACACCCTAAGGATGTTGCGATGAGGTCTGCAGTACGATTAATTTTGATCATTTGCTTAACCAGTATTGGTTCCCATACCGGGTTTTTAAAAATATTTTTATTGCTTTTATTTAAAGTACCACGGTTTTAAGGTAAGAAGGTGGCCTTGGAGGAATCGAACTGCCAAGGCAGGATCGAGGTTTGCAGAAAGGATTATCGTCAGTAAAGATGGTGTGTGCAGTAGGGTGGGTATGGAAATCACATCACAGAAAACGGCGAGGAGATAGATTCCGGGACAGATCTGCCTACACCCTGAGGATGTTGCGATGAGATCAGCAGTACGATTAATTTTGGTTATTTGCTTAACCAGTATTAGTTCTCATACTGGGATTTTTTGCAAATATTTTGATTCCTTTTATGTAAAGAACTATGGTTCTAAGGTAAGAAGGTGGCCGTGGAGGAATCGAATGCTAAGGCAGGATCGAGGTTTGGAGAAAGGATTTCGTCAGTGAAGTTTTTGGGTGTGTGTAGCAGGGTGAGTATGGAAGTATTCTGTAGCCATATAGGATGAGATAGTACTATTAAGGAAGGAATTGATTTTCAGTAGTTACTCCTGGTTCCAGACGGTTGGAACGCCTGGGATATGTCCAGAAAGACCACAGGTCAGCTTGCGCTCTAGAGCCAAATGAGGCAAAAACCAATCCGAGATTGGTGCGCTTATAATTTTTGTGTTTATTGCATACGTACGCATTGAAGTCGTTTGTATGCAAATAAAAAAAAAATTGTCGCCCTAGTAATACAAATTGAAAATTAAGTCTGAGATTCTTTAACTTTGAAATTTTTTTTCGTTATCTACTGGATAATCGAACCCGGAGAATGTACCCGCCAGAGATGTTTCCCATTCAATCAAATACACAGAATATTAACTATTAATCTAGAGGGATAAGTTGGCACGTAAGCCCTCGGTTCACCTGATGCCTGACTTAGACAAATGAACCGGCCGACCATTGTCAACTCGTGTGGCATTACCGGACAACCATCTGAGCCAGGAACCGAGCGTCTCATTCATCACCAAGGTAGTTCAGCCGCATCGTCGACCTTTATTAATGCTAGATCGTGTTAAATAGAATTCCTTACAAGATTTCTTTCTGATGTTTCTCCTACCATGCCCTGTGAATCATTTTGATTTTTCCCAAGCTTAGGCAATAAATTCCACTTAGATGCCATTTTACTTCCGATCCAGGCCAAGGACTCTCTACCCTATCAAGCCTTTTGTTCGAACCGTTATTATTATCATGCTACGTTATTTAATGCCTTTTGCACTGCGCTTTTTCTTCTTTCCCACTTCCTCTTTATGATTAGCAAATTCGAAGTACGAAATAAATATATTAATTAAAGAAAAAATATATTTTAATATAAATATATATACATTAAAGAAATTATTTATGAAAATCTACAGTACTCGGGTGTTCTGGAGAAAATTCTATCGTTGCATCAAGAGTGAAATAATTATTTTTAAAATAATGCATTAAAATGGAGAGAATTTTATGACAAGAAGAAGAAGATCGAGAAGAGTTCCTATTTCTTTTGCTCTTAATTTTAAAGTTTATTTAATACCTATCAAAACACTAGTCATGTTTCTTCGTACCGGCCTATAATTCTTCTTCTTAACTTCTACAAGGTACTGACCCAAAAATTTCAAAAACGCGCGTGTGTCAGGGGAAAGTGATCGGAAGGGGTTGAGGCTTTGACTGCCGCCCATTTTCAAATGGGATTTTTAGTGGAATCTAATTGGTTCTCCCTAGCAACATTTGGCGGGATAATAGTTAATGTCACAAGCCAACAGATGCCGTTGAAATCTCAATTATGACAAAAAATGGACCCTCATCGTTTTTCCACTGTGCCTTTCATATGGAATTGTACATAGACAAAATTTTGACATGGAATCCTCACACTCTACTGCTAGACATCGTTCAAAACATGCTATAGCTCCTTTATAGACTTAGGGACTGGACGTGTCGAGGTGGATAAACAAAATCAATCCTTTGAATCAAAACTCCACCGTACGATCACCTATCTTCCTATGTAAGTAACCATACTGTCCACTCAGAACTACTAATTCCTTAAGGTCCTAAACTATCGAAATCCTGATTCCTCAAATACCACTCCAAATCTCTACATTCGTCACCTTTCCACGCTTACTGCGCACCTAAACTCATTCATTGAGTTTGTTCGCCAGCAGCCAAATTCAAAATGGCGCCGACGAACACCGCCGGAGAGAGTTGAAGTTAATAAGAAGATTGTTTCGGCACCAACGGGAATGGAAGATTCCCGATTGAAAAGGGGATGTTAGTTTAAGAATGATTAAATGAAGGAATAAATAATGAACGAAAGGAGTAGTTGAAGACTCACTGTTTAATGAAATTTCTATGGCTTACAAGTTGGCCCATGATCGTATGGAGATCTGAAGGCGATGACGGTCTAAAGGCGAAGAAGACCGGAAAGCGGTGAATGTCTCCTGAATGCGATATCGTGCGTTGTTCTGCGGTGATTAAGCCTGTGTACCGATCTGGTTCTTGCAGCGGCGTTGATGATGATGCTGGATGATGCAATCCAGTGGCGAGGAGAATGAGACGATGCAATTCAGGTAGTAGCCAGTGAGATGATAGAGTCGGGAGATAATAAAAGGATGATTCGTTCGCGGGATTATAACGATGGTGGAAGAAGGAGATGATATATTAAGGGAAAAGTTTTGGGGACCATGAGGTCAAGAGATGGGACAAACGCGGATGTGAAAAATTTGAAAGGGAATCCGTGGGGATTCGCGTGGCGAAGAAAACTTTAAGAAGCGGCGATCTTACACAGTGAATTACTACGGTGCAACACTGGCGAGGTAGGGCAATAAGTCGCGTGCTCGCTCCGAGAGCTGTCGGAGAAGAGAGCCTGAGAGGGCTGGAAAGGATGGGTTTTTGAGGAAAAAGGAGGGAAGTGTATCACGATTGGTGGATTTCCAGAAGATAGGGGTTGTAGATAGAGGGGTACAAAGTACGTCGTAAAATGGGCGTTTCGGTGACGAAGACGCGCCCGAACAGAGTTCATGTCATGTAGTCGTAGAGGTTGTATGTTAATCATCAACGGATGGTTCACATTCGCGCATATGTTGCTACCTTGTAACCTACAATTGTTAACAAAACTAAGAAATAACTCGAAAAAAATAAACCTTTAAATAACTCCCGAAAGCTTTTATATTAATCTTAAAATCTACGACCCTTGCTGAGAAAATGTTTTAATTAGTTGATTGAAACCATGCCCCGCTTTGTTTCTCCCGGGTTCCGGATTCCGTGGTGAAATCCCAGTTTTATGACTGTTTTCCATTTGATGTCGGCATTTATTCCGTTTGAATCGTTCCTTCCTCGGCATCAAGACAGCCGACGTCGGTATTAGCAAGTAGGGACACGTCTCGACCACCCTCTCCCGTTTTGTCTTTGCCATCCAAGACAGAATTAATCCACTTTAAGGGCGTGAGACGACTTTGGGATACGAAGTTTTAATTTTGTTGTCACTACTTGTGAGTTGATTTAAAAAAAAAAATCTCCATGAACGCTTTCAGTTCCAAGCTTTGAACAGAGACTACACATTTTTACACCTTTAGCAAGTTCCTGTTTCGGCGCTGAAGATAAAACAAGACATTTTAATCAGGCAATAAGATTATGATGCAAAAAATATAAAACTTTATTAGTTGTCATAAAACAACAAAACAAGAAAAACAATATGCATAATAGAAAGAAGTAAGATTAAAACAACAAAAGCGACTCCCATTACAAGATGGACTGAATTACACAGGATGCAGATAGTTTTGTAACAAAAACGCCGACTGGAAAAGCTACGTTCATTTCTAGAGAGCAAAATAATTGGACGCCAAGAATGCCATAGTATAAAAACCCCAATTGAAAAGGAAAAAAGCAGCAAAATTTACGGAATATTTAAGGTGTGCATAAAACTATACCAAAAAGTAGAATTGCAAAATTGGTGAGTGTTACAATTAATTAAGGTTTTTAGTTGAGATGGAAAAAAGTTAAAGGCACGAGCGGGATTCGAACACACGATCTTCGGCTAGATACGCCGCTGCTCTACCACTTGAGCTATCGTAACCTCGATCCACATCAACTTCCTATCTCAACCCCACCTTATGAGTTTTCCCTCCTTTTCCTTCATTTGTCGTCGAGAATCCAATCCGATTACACGACATTTGAAAAATGGCAAAAAGGAGGGAAAACTCAAAAGGTGGGGTTGAGATAGGAAATTGATGTCCGAGTGGATCGAGGTCACGATAGCTCAAGTGGTAGAGCAGCGGCGTATCTAGCCGAAGATCGTGGGTTCGAATCCCGCTCGTGCCATTAACTTTTTTTCATCTCAACTAAAAACCTGAATTAATTGTAATGTATTAATTGGTCAAGCGGACCACGAAATTAGTGAATTTAATTGGTGAGTGTATTTTGAGAATTAAAGAACTGACTATACTCAAAACTACGGTGAACAGAAATAAGCAAGAAAATTAGAAGAGGAGAGACTAAAGGCAAGGGTACTAAAATTTTATAATGCTATCCAGCGAAAAACAAAATATTGGGACAGTTTAAGCAAAAAAAATTGATAGGTAATGATCAGCTTACAAAGTTGCCGTGAAAAAAGTCAAGGAGGAAAGCCTCGCAATCGATCAAAATAAATAAAAGGCGAACGCAAACAATTGAGGAAACAACAAAAAAAGCTATTAAAAAAGTTGTTTCAAACACACAAACGGACATCAAGGAAGGGTTAAAACCTGGAGAATTTCCCGTACAAACGAAAACGGCAATCAATGGACTCTCAAAGCGTTAAATATAACCATCTCCTCCCCAAAAGAGAACCAACTGCGCGGTTTTGACACGATCGAAAACGAAATAATTGCAAAAATCAACTCCAAATTCCGATGTTTTTAGTATTATGTTGGCAAAATGTGCCCAAAATAATCACGAATCAAACCCAAAAGATACAAGCTAATTCGTCCAATTTAATCGACCTCTTATTTCTGTACAATTTCAGTAAACGGAATTATCATACCCAAAATCATAGAATTCACGCTAATTATTTTACAAAACTTTTTGACAAAAAACATTAAATTAATGAAAACCTGTAATTTGTGCCTTTTTTTTTGCAGAAATTCAAAGTTTTATACGGGATGTATAACGCGAACGAATCAGATTTGCGTAATCAAAATTTTGTGGATAAAAAATACGTTTCTAAAAAGAAATTTACGGTAAAACTCAGGTTGAAACGCACAACGCAAGCCCGCAATATCGGTCAAACAACAATTATTTCGGTTCAACAGCAAATTACATGAGAATATATGTGGAATTTGGCTGTGACCTTTATGTCCCTATAATTCTGTTACTACAGCACACCGGTGAATGCTAATTCATCAAGGAATTTGATTATTAGGCTCAGTTTTACTGGATGCCCCAACGGAATTTTTCCGACTAGGATCATAGTCTGTTGATAGGTGCGTTTCGTTCAAAAATCGGACTTCAAAATTCACTGATGTGCTTAGCGTTCTCTAGCCATAACGTCTTTCAATTACGCAGCTCATATTTAAGTGGCCATGTTTCAACTTATGGCCTTTTGTCAGCCGGGTGAGTATTTTTTTCGATTCCGATGGACATCGATCAACTGTGCTTTTGATAAATGAGAGCTCTGCCGATCCGGCACACCTAGCAATAACAATAATGTAACAACGAGGGTTAAATTTTAATCCGATTAATTATTATTTTCATCTAACTTTGGTTGAGATGAAAAATTAGTGTGACGAGCGGGATTCGAACCCAGACCTTCCGCTCAATACTCCGCTGCTCTAACCACTTGAGCTATCGTGACTTCGATCCCCTCGGACACCGACTTCCCACCTCAAACTACAACCGTTCGAATTTTTCATTTTTTGCCATTTTTCAATTGTCGTGAAATCAGGATTCTATTCTCAGCCACTTACGAAGTGCCCACGGGGATCTATTAGTGAAGTAATTACTTCTTTTAATTATTAAATTAATCCATATTTGTTTAGTAGTCATAATTAACCATATTAATTATCTAAGGTTTTTGGCTGAGATGAGAAATTATTGTCACGAGCGGGATTCGAACCCACGACCTTCGGCTCAATACCGTTGCTCTAACTGCTTGAGCTATCGTGACTTCGATCCCCTCGGACACCAACTTCCCACCTCAACTTACAACCTTCGAATTTTTCCTTTTTTTGCCATTTTTCAAATGTCGTGTAATCAGGATTCTATTCTCACCGACTTACGAAGTGCACACGGTGAGCTATTACTGAAGTAATTACTTCTTTTAATTATTAAATTAATCCATATTTGTTTAGTAGTCATAATTAACCATATTAATTATCTAAGGTTTTTGGTTGGGATAAAAAATTATTGTCACGAGCGGGATTCGAACCCACGACCTTCGGCTAAATACGGCGCTTCTCTACCACTTGAGCTATCGTGACTTCGATCCCCTCGGACACCGACTTCCCACCTCAACCAACAACCGTTCGAATTTTCCCTTTTTTTTGACATTGTTCAAATGTGTAATCAGGATTCTATTCTCAGCGACTTATGAAATGGCCGCGGGGATCTATTGGTGAAGTAATTATTCTTTTAATTATTAAAATAATTCATATTTGTTTAGTGGCCATAATGTTGATTATTCCAATTAATTATTCTTTTCATCTAAGGTTTTTGGTTGAGATGAAAAATTATTGTCACGAGCGGGATTCGAACCCACGACCTTCGGCTCAATACGCCGGTGCTCTAACCACTTAACCTATCGTAACATCGATCCCCTCGGACACCAACTTCCCACCTCAACCAACAACTGTTCGAATTTTCCCTTTTTTTGCCATTTTTCAAATGTCGTGTAATTAGGATTCTATTCTCAGAGACTTAAGAAGTGCCCGCTTGGGGCTTTTAGTGAAGTAATTGCTTCTTTTAATTATTAAATTAATCCATATTTGTTTAGTGGCCATAATAGACCATATTGATTATTCCAATTAATTATTCTTTTCATCTAAGGTTTTTGGTTGAGATGAAAAATTAATGTCACGAGGGGGATTCGAACCCACGACCTTCGGCTCAATACACTGTTGCTCTAACCACTTAACCTATCATAACATCGATCCCCTCGGACACCAACTTCCCATCTCAACCAACAACCGTTCGAATTTTCCCTTTTTTTGCCATTGTTCAAATGTCGCGTAATCAGGATTCTATTCTCAGCGACTTACGAAGTGCCCACGGAGAGTTATTAGTAAACCAAGTACTTCTTTTATAGAAATGATGAATGATGGAGTGAGTGTGGTGTTCAATCCTTTTTAAAAAGATTGTTCCTACTCACAGTAAGACCACGTTTGCAGTTCATGTCGAGAGACGTGGTTGTAGAGGTCCTTCAGCCTGATGATGTGCTAAATAGCTCGAAATCCGGATCATTGCAGAGCGGCTTACTGTGATTAGGAACCATCTTTTTAAAAAGGATTACTTCTTTTAATTATTAAATAAATCCATATTTTTTTAGTGGTCATAATTGACGATATCAATTATTCCAATTAATTATTATTTTCATCTAAGGTTTTTGGTCGAGATGAAAAATTAGATTCACGAGCGGGTTAAAAGGTAGTGGGGTTCGAAGCCCGCTCGTGACACTACTTTGTCATCTTGACCAAAAACCTTAGATGAAAAGAATAATTAATTAGAATATTTAATATGGTCAATTATTGTCACTAAATAAGTATGGATAAATTAAATTTTAATTTAATCTTGTGTATTTAGGGTATAAGATCATCATGAATTAATTTTACAACTAAATGGTCGTGGAAGTGAGGAAAATTAGAAAAACGCAGAATTTTTTAATTCATTCTTTGTGGTTTTCATTCAGTAAAAACGCGACGATTAGCGCGCATACAAACTTCCTGAAATATTGGAACCTTCTAAATTTTGTAATATTCACTTTTTGAAATTTTCTAACGGATCTAATTGCTAAGAACATGTACTAAATGCGATGTTCAAGCACATGTGCGAGCGGATAAGACAGAGGATGAAGAAATACGCGCTCTTTTTACAAGAGAAAGGAGGGAAAAAGAGCCGGGTTTAATTTATCGGAAAGGTTCCGATGGGGGTGTATGAATGTTAATATTCGAAAGCTATAGAATCGAAAAGTGTAAAAGGGCGGGCGACCCTGTTGAGAACAAATGCTGATGTGGGGTGCCCCCGTTTACAAAAATTGATTCACGGCAGGTTCGACAAGGTGTAGCATGTGTATTTGGAATTCTGGATTTCTCTTATCTCGCAGCCATTACGGGAATTATATTTTTTAAATAATAAAAAAATACGTGCCAATGGTGCGCAACTGTTGCGTTAATTAACATCAAAGCAGATTCGATCTTTATACTGACTATAACCTCGTCACTCCTCTTTTTATTTACTCTTTAGAAGGTTTTCATTTCCTTTTAAAATCACACAGAGCGAATGGAAAATTTTGCAACACCCATTCATTACGCTTTCACACAAATAAATACATTCACACCTTCATTCCTTCATCAACCTGCATACAGTAACAAACTAATCTAATTGAGGTCGATGGGGTACTTTAATGAACATTCCGTCATCTACCAAAGTCACGTCAAAGCTCGTCGTCAAATAGCGATGAGGATGCTATTCACCATCTGCCCCTCCCCATTCACTCTAATAAATAGACTCACTTATACAAAGCACAGAAACACAAAACATATTTTGACAGATATATACAATTAAAAAAATTCCCAAATCCTCTAAAAAGCGGAACCGGGGACCTTCGTTTCCCACTGGGGGTCGCAATGTAATGTAACATTGACGTTTCTTTAGGGTCCGCACTTGGCCGATGAGGCCTTATCACACTCACCTCCCCGTGCGGAAAATCTGCTTCTTCGAGGTTCGGTATAGAAACACACAAATTCACATACTAATCGGTTGACATGCTGACTTCTCCCGCTTGCCGCTTCCGAGGGGGTGAGTTAACATTGTGCACTTAACTAGTAAAGGGATACCCAAAAAGTGGCCAAAAAGCATCAACCAAGTCTCCCACGCACTCCCTACATAGAGAAACAACTCTATCTCCCTGGGTGTAGGGGCTCCGCTACCGTCGAAACCTCCGTATACGCTCCGGCCGCGGTTTCGATTTTAGTGGAATCTCTAACCACCCCCTAGAGCAATACCAGGTCTACGGTAAAGGTAACCCAGAAGGCCGCCACCGACAATCACCCGTCCCCGTCCACCATTCCTCACGCATTCGAGAGACGCCTGCAGCGAAGTCTCCTCTTTGGCTATACGCTCTCGGCATCCGAGCCGTCCGATTCCCACGAGGTCGGGAGGTAATTCGGATGTCATGCGCAAGTACTTCTGCCCACGGCCACGAATGAGACACGGCCTCTTCTCTAGGACCCGCCAGGGGTCTAAGCGCTCAGCCTCTGTGAGTCCTTACCCATGCAGGTGGGATTGAACTTGGAACGAAAATACACTGCCTCGCATACAAATGGTTATGCACTCTCCCCCGTCCGTATATATATTCAAAATATATATTTAGACAGGATCTAGTACCCTAATCCGCGTGTGCCTATGCTACAGCACCCGCTGTTCGCAGCTAGCTCTCAAGCCAGCAACTCCCTTAACGCATCTCAAGGGTCTACGTAGGCCTAGTCTCACCGTCCTTGCACGCTATAAGCTTCCTTGGTCCTGTCAACTAAATGCATGCAGAGGCTGCTTAAGGCGACCATGCGCGCCGGGAAACACGAGCCAGCTTGTGCTTTAGAGAGTATCACGTTCTCAAGGCTACACCATTATTTTTTGCCTGGAAACCCTCCTAAAACATGCTACCGTTTCGGAGAACCATTCTGAAATCCGGCGGCATACCTACACGCACTCTGTATGAAGCCATGACTCACGCCTCTATTATGTGGGACACATCGTCCAACCTTTCTCTGAATAAGTGGCACCTATGCGAGCTTTGGGCCAAATGCAGATGCCCGTGTGTCAACCGTGTACGGCCAATCCTCGATCGAGGAGGACGATCCCTTGTCTCCTGCTCAGGTTCTATAAGGGCTATATATTCGCAAGAGCCACTCCGACGACCCCGCCCACTGACGCTGCCAACTTTCTTTTATCATGTTTTTCACTGCATGCATAGCAGTTTCCCCCCCGGTCTGGAGGGCGTCCCGGCTTTCGCCTCCTCGTCCGCACGTTCCTTACCGGGAACCCAGACACAACCACCGTTTTTCCGAGAGACTCCAGCCCCGCGTATTTCTCTAACAAGAGCACGACGAGAGGGTCGACAGAGAACCGGTCTCGTATAGCTTTGTCGTGTGCTTTTTATTTTAGAAATATCGTGCATGAGTTATTAAATAACTGTAACGTTAAACTACCTCATTATTATAGCATTGGAAGTGTGAGAGGACTAAAATACCAAAAGTAGAAATAAAAGATAATGGTTAGAAGAGAGGAGAGAGAAGTTATAAAAGGAGAGATAAATGTATGAACAGAGAGAGAGAGAGAGGGAGGGAGTGAGAGGGGGACAAAAAGAATAGAACGGAGAAGAAGATAAGGATAGATGAGGATGGATATTGACGTGTTAAGAGGAGAGGAGGAAAAGGGAAGAGTAGTAAAGAAGTACTAAAAATAGAAATATAAGAAAATAGATGACCTGAGGAAAGAGAAGAGAGAAGAGCAGAGATAAACGAATGAACAGAGAGAGAGAGAGAGAGAGAGAGAGAGAGAGAGGGGGGGGGGACAAAAATATGAGAACGGAGAAGAAGGTAAGGATAGAGCAGGATGGAATATAAGTGTTAATAGGAAAGGAGAAAAAGAGAAGAGTAGAAAAGAAGTACTAAAATACTAAAAGTAGAAATAAAAGAGAATGGTTAGAAGAGAGGAGAGAGAAGTAAGAAAAGCAGGGGTATATGAATGAGCAGAGAGAGACAGAGAGAGGGAGAGAGAGAATAATGAAGAATGAGAAAAAGATTATGAAGGGGACCTAGATAAATAAATATTGTTTTATTCTAAAAAATATTCATCCTAGTGCATTACATTTCACCCTATCGATATTTTAGTCTTGCTTATACAGGTGGACTATTAAACTTCTTTCCCGCTATTTTTGCTCAACATAATTGCATCTGTCAATAGTTCTTTTCATTATCCAGGTTAGCTTTTTCTGGTCATTTCGATTAGAACGATTTTTCCTATGTTTAGCACTAGCGGGAAAATTTCATAATTCGTGCAGTTAATAATAAAATTCCCATTTGAATATTTTCGATTCTGTTGGCGATTGACTAATTACTTAACAATTCTTGTTAGGCATTACGTGAGCACATTTTCCTCCGCCCTTTAGCACGCCGACCCCCAATGCTTTCCTTTTAACACTTTTACTCGCAAGAACCACCGGACAAGTTTGGTTTCACGCCCGAATGCATACTGGTTTGCGTTTAATGGACACGTTTATACTATTGTGCGGAGCCTGTCAAGCCTGCACGTACGCTCCGTTGAGTTGATTGCTTCCCCGCCGTTCGCACCTGTGTAATCTTTTACTTTACGGTTTACGATGCCGTGCACAAAAATAGACGCCATCGGCTCATCTCAAAGCTTTGTACAAACAACAGAACCTACACATGGATCGGATCCAGTTAAAATTGTGTACAATTTCTAGTATATTGTTTAAAGTTCGAACGGTCAGGGTGAAAGCTCTGATTAGATGCTTTGAATTATTTTTTAATAGTTGTGATTTTGAGTATAAAAAAATAAAAATTAAAGTGGGGACCGCAGTGGCCAAATAGGTAATGATTACGGTATTTACCATGCTAGCGGTCCTGCGTTCAAATTCTGGCACAGCCCATGGCTTTTTAATTGAAAGTAAGGCTCAAAGAATTATTGTAAATACATGAAAAATGGCAAAAAGGAGGGAAAATTCGAAAGGTGGGGTTGAGATGAGAAGTTAGTGTCCAAGTGGATCGAGGTCCGATAGCTCAAGTGGTAGAGCAGCGGCGTATCTAGCCGAAGGTCGTGGGTTCGAATCCCGCTCGTGGCACTGACTTTTTATCTCAACTAAAAACCTTAATTAATTGAAAGATATTAATTGGTCAAGCGGACCACGAAAACTAGTGAATTTAATAAATTAAAATGAACTATACCTTCACTAAAGCTCTCCGTGGCCATTTCATTTGTAGCCGAGAATCAAATATATTACACGACATTTGAAAAATGGCAAAAAGGAGGGAAGATGCAAAAGGTGGGGTTGAGATGGGAAGTTAGTGACCGAGTGGATCGAAGTCATGATAGCTCAAGTGGTAGAGCAGCGCCGTATCTAGCCGAAGATCGTGGGTTCGAATCCCGCTCGTGACACTGACTTTTTATCTCAACTAAAAACCTTAATTAATTAAATTGTAAAGAGGTTTGACCCTTCGTCCCCTACATCAAACTTGGTATTAGACGTTACTCCCTTAAGTATAACAGAAATTACTTGATTTATAATAACAATTTCACTCAAAACCAATATGATACCACTAGAATACCACCACACTTTATGCCCTGAAGATGACACGAAGAAAGTTCGGAACGTCGGCAAAAATAAGTGTTTTTCTTACCTCGTTCTTGACCGCTCCTCACGACTCCAACAAATTATTTACTTATAATGTCGAAATCAGACGTTATTATATCCAAGTTTTTACTTTAATAATCTAGCATTTTCATATTAAAACAAGAAAAATATATCCTCTTTGTAATAGCATACATGGAAATAAATTTAGTTGAGAATTGTATAATTATGAACTTTGAAAATAAAAGAATTTCCCTAGAAAAAATGTGTTATATAAAAAAAAAGAAAATGGAAAATAATACACAACTAAAATTTTTCCAGTTTATTAAACGCGAATTTCTTCTTCTTATAGAAACATATATACGTGTCAACGAGCTTGAAAACAAGCTTTTTGAGGTGGTTAATGTGGTTAATGGTAAGCCTGGCTGTTTCTTCAAGGCTCAGAAAGGAACAGTCTATTCAAAGGTCCTTTTAATTCAATCCCCTTTCTTTCTGAAAAGAGGTTGACTCAATTTTTGATACTTAAATTGTTAATCCTTCTACATAAAAGAAGACGAAATAAGGCGGTCACAGTGTTGAAAAAAACATGAATGCTTTCATTTTAGTATTTTTATTTTCTTTATTTCTTTTGTACGTTTTTAATTAATTATTTTCATTTATTTAAAAGTTTTATAATTGTTTTTGACATGGATATGATAAAAGACTATATTGTTTTTTATTAATTTATCGATTGTTAAAAAAAAATTCCGTTTGGGTTTTATACTTCTAATTTTTTAAATTTTTGGACTTTTGGGGATTTCCATCCATTATCAGCAACTATAAAAATAAAACCTTTTTGAAAACATCATCAGGAAAGGAATATTAGTATTTAACTTTTTACTTTACTTGGTGAAAATAAGGTAACAAAAGAATAATAAATATATAAAATATACAATACAGGGTGTCCTTTTTATGATGGCCCGGCAGAATTTCTCTTGAACCAAGTGTTCAATACTTTTTAGTCCAGTTTCAAATTTTTACCTTGTTTGGAGAAGGCAGTTCGAACATGAAATAAATACCAAATGAAATTTTTTTTTCAAACTTTTTGCCATAACTTTGTCATTATTTAACAATTTAAAACCTGATTGCTCCATTGTTTTCAGCGCAAATGATGGGGTAGATGTGAAATTTTGAAGTTGAACTGACCTGAGGTACCCTGTATAATTTTTCTCTAAAAAAAGGTAAAAATATGAAACTGTACTAAAAAATATTAAACACTTTTTTTTATGGCATCACTGGTTCAAGAAAAATTCTGCCGGCCCAATTAAAAAAGACACCGTGTATAATATTATATATAATATATATTATAAAAATATTCATATAAAGTATAAAAAAATTAATAAATTTTTGTTGTTTTATAAAAAGAATTTTTGGTTGTTTCTGAAGATGAGTGTAAATCCCGAAATGTGCAAAAATTAAAAAAAATCGTATAAAAATCACGGCATAGAAATGGTTTTACTATAAAAAACATGAATAAAAGTAAAAAGATGGACCAATTTGCAGAAAAGTTTAAATTCTACAATTCATTCTAAACGACCATTAAATAAACTATCAGCTCACGTTAAACTACTGAGAGCGGGCAATAATGCGTTCAATGAACAGCAAATAAATATATTTTTGTCTTTGTCTATCTAAAATGTGGCCGAGAATCAAATAGATTATACGACACTTGAAAAATGGCAAAAAGGAGGGAAAATTCCAAAAGTGGGGTTGAGATGGGAAGTTAGTGTCCGAGTGGATCGGAGTCACGATAGCTCAAGTGGTAGAGCAGCGGCGTATTTAGCTCAAGGCCATGGGTTCGGATCTCGCTTGTGACACTGACTTTTTTATCTCAACTAAAACACCTCAATTACGACCACGAAAACTAGTGATTTTAATAGATCATAAAGTAGAAAATAATCGATCCCTGTTTCTATTGCTACTAAGACGTTTCCCTTGTAGATAAACGATGATCCGTTTTTCGTAGCCGCCAGACACATCTCAATTCCTGATTTAATTTTAATCCGACTGGGCTTCCCCTTATAAGGTCCGGTGAGCTTACCTATCCGAAGGTAACACTGTAAACGGAGCCTGAATAAGAAAAAACGTTGCAATTAAACAGTATCTTCCCTTATAAATAAAATAACAGCCTTTTGAAATGGCATGTTGGACAAGTTACAAAACTGACTTACACTCTACCAAAAAAAAGCTGGATACTAGGGATACATTACAAAAAAAAATTGGTTATTTTTATTAATTATATATATTAATTATTAGCTTATATTATTAATTATATGTATATTGTATTTATATGTATATTGTAATTATAGGGATACATACATACAAACGTACATACATACGTACATACATGCATACATACGTACATACATACATACATACATACATACATACATACATACATACATACATACATACATACATACATACATACATACATACATACATACATACATACGTACATACATACATACATACATACATACATACATACATACATACATACATACATACATACATACATACATACATACATACGTACATACATACATACGTATATACATACGTACATACACATACATACATACGTATATACATACATACATACGTACATACATACATACATACGTACATACATACATACATACGTATATACATACATACATACGTACATACATACATACATACGTATATACATACATACATACGTACATACATACATACATACGTATATACATACATACATACGTACATACATACATACATACGTACATACATACATACGTCCGTCCGTACGTAGTACGTACATATATACATACAAATATTGCACATAAAAAAAACCGACCACCTGGTTTTTACGCGCATAAATGTTCAATTTTGAAAATGCATGTTTTCTCAGCATTTTAAGTCACAGATCTGCGTTTCATTTTTTAGAACATTTTACGCTTTTCTAAATGTTTTTCCTAGCTTCAGATATTTATCAGTAAATCCAAAAATTGTCAAAACATGTCGATTTTTGGACTATTTACGAAAATTTCAAATTGAGCTATGGAACAAGTAATCGTCCTTGAGTAATCCCTTTAGAAATCGATAGGAAAGTTTAATGAGCTTTCAGTTGGTCACCTTCCACTTTATCCGAATTCTCAACCGTTTTCATGTTGTTTGCGGATTTTGAGCAAAAAACATTTCTTTTTTACGTGCTTATGGAAAAAAACATATCACTCTCTCATCCGATTTAGTCATACATGAGCCTATGAAGCCAAAGTGCCCTATGAAAAGGGAAGAAGTTGAATTTCCGTGATATGGGGAAAGTGCTTATCAACAGCAGAAGTATTCCGCATCCGAAATGGTCAAAGTAAGAAAAAGCGAGAATTGTCACTTCCCTGGTAACTTTTTTGAAAAAGTCCTGGCAATAAAAGTTGTAGAGAGTAAAATATGTCAAATGATGACTGTTCAAAATTTATGATTCTTGATAATCGGGAGATAGATTGATCCTTTTTTCCATGAGCACGTAAAAAACCCGTTTCGAAATATTGGACATGGGCGAATTTTCTTTTGTTAATTTTAAAACAAGTTTAAATTGTTTTATAATTTGTTAAAGCCGTGGGGAGCAGTCAAGAATGTGGTAGATTAGAAAAACACCTTTTTTATTTTTTTGCCGACATTTCGACCTTCATTCGGGTCATCTTCAGGGCATAAAGCATCATCTATGGTGTCATAGTAGTTTTGTGTGAAAGTTGTATGTACAAACAACCGGTCACTAAGAGACACATATTTAAAATGTTTTAAAAATAAAATACTTGAGATATTTCTATGATTAGTAAACAAATGTTAAACTCACCGGAATCGAAGGACACCTCGCTGATCATCATCCACCTGTGTTCGAAGTAGAGCTGAAGTTTCAAGAATTTCCCAGCCATGTGGTGCAGCTTGATCGTCACGTTTCTCGCGTGCTCCATTACTGTGTCGGGCATGTAAGAGTACTCGATCGGCTTCCCCGAGAAAAGTTTCCCTCCGACGCTCATATACACCTTCGCCAAGGAGAACACCTGTAACGCGAGTTTTAAAAAGACGTCAGAACATTTTACAAAGAAGTTTGACAGAATGGATATCGGTTTGATGGAAGAATGGAGCTTCCCCAAGGAAATACGGAGTCCGAAGCTTTCCAATAAACACGACGGAACATTGTCAACTATGTTGATGTTGGGTTCAACTCTCCTGAGACATTTACAGACACTGAAACGCCCTCGACCAACGGACTGACTGTAATGATGGTTTGGAATCGGTTTAATTAAATCAAATTCGGTTGTGATTTGCATTTAAATATAATAATGTTAGTTATAACATTCATGGGTAATACTTAATACTTTTTTCTTTATTGTAATTTAAACGCTTTTTAATTTCCAGCATTTTATTCTTTCACCAACGTTTTCTTGATCCGGGATGCATGAACCATCTGTAATTTAGTTCATTTTTGTATGATGGATTTGTACAAAGTAGAGTGTGTGA
The DNA here is from genome assembly GCF_000648675.2 of Cimex lectularius. Lineage (NCBI taxonomy): Eukaryota > Metazoa > Arthropoda > Insecta > Hemiptera > Cimicidae > Cimex > Cimex lectularius. Next base: position 479,344 of record NW_019392709.1, read on the forward strand.
AAGAAAAAGAAAGATAAAGATATATATATAATATGTATAGATGACTGGCGATAAATGTCGAAACTTTCAGGTGTTTTTACTCACCATATACAACAAAAAACTTCGTATAATTCTTGCTATATTCGTATAAAATTGCTTAAAAAATTAAGAAATTCTGATTGTAGAAAAATCTAGTTTGTGCCACCTGAAAAAACGTTAAATTTGGTTCGATTAGTTGAGGTTTTTAGTTGAGATAAAAATGTCAGTGTCACGAGCGGGATTCGAACCCACGATCTTCAGCTAAATACGCCGCTGCTCTACCACTTGAGCTATCGTGACCTCGATCCACTCGGACACTAACTTCCCATCTCAACCCCACCTTTTGAATTTTCCCTCCTTTTTTCCAGTTTTGAAAGCGGACCACGAAAACTAGTGGAGTTAAATTTGGTGTAAGAAAACCTATTTACATGGCAGAATTGATGAAAAAATTATGCATTGTGTTAATCGTGATCCCGAAGCCAGTACACGTGCGTGATTATAGACAGTAATACTCTGTGTTGGGAAGAATTGTACCATTTTACGAGGGTGCAAAACTTGGACCGAAAAGACCATGTTTATAAGCAATTTAGTTTACCAAAGTCTAAAAAAACCCGAAACCTGAAATTACTTCTTTACAGTTGAAATTTGGAAAGAGGTTTATAGGAAGTTTTTTGTTGCAGATTTTAGACACTTATCGCCAGTGATCAATACAAACATATATATATATCGTTATCTTCCTTTTTCTCTCACACACTCTACTCTGTACAAAATCATCATACAAAAAAGAACTAAATAATTAACGGATGGACGTGATACTGATTTGTGTATCATTCTTTGTGCGTCGGGTGGCTTCGGGTTGCGTCGCTTAGCGTTGCATTGGTGTTCCTCCTTTAAGCCGGGAACACACCCAATGCTACGCCATGCGACGCTACCCGATGCTACCCGACGCAAATCCAAACTCCGATTTTCCATAAGGTTGTATTACCCCCGTGCACGTCTACCCGATGCTATGCCACGCTAACCTACCCGACGCTCTACCATCCCCACTGCCCAGATTTTCGTCGGGTCGCATCGAGTACAGTCGAAGACAAAAGAACCGGACACTCATATTTTTATGCAAACTACATGTATTATTGTCGTTATAATAATTACAACATGCTTATATTAATATAAACTGGTAGAAAATTAATCAAAACACCGGAATAGGATTTTTTGATATAATGAATTTAACTAACAATTTATTGGCGTAATATACTAAAATTGGAACAATTTATTACACGGTTTTGCTCATAAAATTTAACTAACAATTTGTTTCATGGTTTTGCTCATAAAATTTAACTAATAATTTATTTCATGGTTTTGCTCATACCAATTCACCATTTTCGTCGAGTAGCGTCAGAAAAGGACACTCATATTTTTGTAATTTATTTCAAACTATGTAAATGTAGTTTTGCCGTTATATTAATTACAACATTCTTATTTTAATATAAACCAAATTAACCGAGATCAAAAATTTATTAGTTTTTATTTTAAAATTTTTTTTAATTACTTGGTAGAAAATGAATCAAAACACCAGAATAACATTTTTTCATATAATGAATTTAACTAACAATTTATTACACGGTTTTGCTCATAAAATTTAACTAACAGTTTATTTCGCGGTTTGCTCGTAAAATTACACCATTTTCTAATGTCGGGTAGCACCAGAAGAGGACACTCATATTTTTTGTAGTTTATTTCAAACTAAGTACATGTAATTTTGTCGTTATAGTAATTACAACATGTTATTTTAATGTAAATCAAATTAAACGAGATCAAAAAATCGTAAGTTTTTATAAACATTATTTAATTATGATAGTTAGGAATAACATTATTTAAAACCTTTCAATTAATTAAGGTTTTTAGTCGAGATAAAGTTGGTGTCACGAGCGGGATTCGAACCCAAGATCTTCGGCTAGATACGCCGCTGCTCTACCACTTGAGCTAACGTGACCTCGATCCACTCGGACATTAACTTCCCATCTGAACCCCACCTTTTGAATTTTCCCTCTTTTTTGCCATTCAAGATTAACACAATGCATAATTTCCTCATAAATAATTTTTTCATCAATTCTGCCATGTAAATAGATTTTCTGACACCAAATTTAACTCCACTAGTTTTCGTGGTCCGCTTGACCAATTAATATTTCCATTTTCAAAACTGGAAATAAGGAGGGAAAATTCAAAAGGTGGGGTTGAGAAGGCAAGTTAGTGTCCGAGTTGATCGAAGTCACGATAGGTCAAGTGGTAGAGCAGCTGAGTATCTAGCCGAAGATCGTGGGTTCGAATCCCCACACTGACTTTTTTATCTCAACTAAAAAGCTTAATTAATTGAAAGATATTAATTGTCCACGCGGACCACGACACTAGTGAATTTAATATGTTTGTTTAAAACAAATAAGTTTAAGAAACAATTTATTAGATGGTTGTGCTCATAAAATTTAACTAACAATTTATTACAAGGTTTTGCTCAAAATAGTGCATTAAGAACAAAAGATGCGTTGCGATTGTGATAGTGATTATTGTGATAAACGCTGTGGACTGTACGCAACGTGTGCTTGCGTCGGATAGATGTGCGCACCCCACCAAAACGTGGAAAGGCGTCGGGTAGCGTCGCATGGCGTAGCATCGGGTAAGTGTCTTCCCGGCTTTACGCAAAAGAGATACGTCTGGCACGGCTGATGGAATGCTCCAAAACCATTCCAGGAAATATGCTTTCAAAACGGCCACGCAAATACGCACCGCACCGTCTGTCATGTCCCACTCTCAGGTTCAAGAAATAAATGACCCGCCGACTCGGTAAACGCTTCGGTTAAAATCGCTATGTATCATAGCCCTAAAGAAGGATAGCGATAAAGACGGTTTACGGACCGTCAGGGAGGTAATAAAACAGGTAAAAACCGATCGATCACTTTCCACGTAGGTACTATGTTATGTTTGTTTAATACCATCCCCATCGACCCGACGGCAGTGGTGGGCGGAAAGAATGAATTTTTCTCTTTATCTTTAATCCTTTAATTGCCAGACCATTAGAAACCCCTTCGTTCTTTCTTCAATGAATCATCTAAAAATCATGAGGAAAATATTGAATAATATATAAAACCATAAAATTGGCATGTTTCAGATATAAGACGAAGGTAATTACGTCATTTGTCTTCTGTCAAATGGGCAATTTGTAAACGAGTCAGGAACAAAGAGAGACGGTCGTGCAGATAAATTCTCGTTTGACGTCTTCCTCTTCGGTACAACGTGTTTCCTTCAAAGTTGTTCTCCCGCAATGTTGCGTCCTACGTGCGTGTAGTTTATATTTCTTATTTATCGAATGTCTGAATTTGTACTTGTAAGAGTTGCTTAACGAGATTCATTGGTATCAAGCGGATTTTTGATTATCGTTGGGTGATATCTACATCTTTAAGCGCTTTCAAAAGGTAAAGTGCGTTGTAATTATTGGTGCTCGTAAAAGATCTGTCCTAACACGGCAGGGAAACAATGGAAAGGTTATATTGTTTAATAGGACATGATCGGATTTTGATTGATTGTGTAATCAGGATATGCCATTATTTAAGTGAGTAAATCATGTGTGAGTGACATGATAATGAAGGATTGTTAAAATGAGAGTGTTATTCATGCCGAAATGATAGATTAAATGGGTCAGAAGAAGGATAAACACTTTGTCAAGATAGACGAATTGATAGATATATAGAAGTAGATAAATAGAATGATACATAAACACTGATCACGATCTTACATGATTTTTGAAAATGCCAATAATTTATTAGTTAATTGTGTTTTTAAGAATAATTATGAGGTCTGAGTAAATGATTTGTAAAAATTAGATTGATTGATCAATGGAGGAATAAGTGAAAATCTGAAGGGTGTGAGTGGGTTATCAGTGTTTGATATAAATATAATTATACTGTATTTAAGGTATTGGTTCAGATAAAAAAGTCAGTGTCACAAGCGGGATTCGAACCCATGACCTTGAGCTAAATACCCCGCTGCTCTGCCACTTGAGCTATCGTGACCTCGATCCACTCGGGCACTAACTTCCTATCTCAACCCCATCTTTTGAATTTTCACTCCTTTTTGCCATTTTTCAAATGTCGTGTAATCTATTTGATTCTCGGCCTCATTTTTGATAGACAAACTCAAAAATAAATTTATTTGCTGTTCATTGAACGCATTATTGCCTGCTCTCTGTAGTTTAACTTGAGCTGATAGTTTATTTAATGGTAGTTTAGAATGAATTGTAAAATTTAAACTTTTCTGCAAATTGGTTAATTTTTTCTTTTATTTATGGTGTTTTATATTTCTATGCCATGGTTTCTACACCATTTTTTGAAATTTTGGTACGTTTCGGGAAAACAATAATTATATCAACACTCCGAGGATTGATATAACCTCTGCTGTTGCGAACCTTCGTTTAAAAAGGAAACAAAACTATAATTGAAAACTACGATCTTTGGCTAGATACGCCGCTGCTCTACCACTTGAAGTATCGTGACCTCGATCCACTAGGGCACTAAATTCTCATCTCAACCCCACGTTTTGAATTTTCTCTCCTTTTTGCCATCTTTCAAATGTCGTGAAATCTATTTGATTCTCGGCGACAACTGAAGTAGATAAAATATAAAAGATAACGAAAACTAATGAAATGTAATAAGGAAAATGATGTATTCTTCACTAAAGCCAGAAACACACTTACCCGATGCTACGCCATGCGACGCTACCCGATGCTACCCGACGCAAATCCAAACTCCGATTTTCCATAAGGTTGCATTACCCCCGTGCACATCTACCCGATGCCACGCTACCCTACTCTACGCTACGCCATCCCCACTGTCCAGATTTTCGTCGGGTCGCATCGAGTACAGTCGAAGACAAAAGAACCTGACATTCATATTTTTATTCAAACTACATGTATTATAGTCGTTATATTAATTACAACATGCTTATTTTAATATAAACCAAATGAACCGAAATCAAAAATTCATTATTTTTTATTTTTAAAAAAATTTAATGGCTTGGTAGAAAATCAATCAAAACACCAGAAAATCATTTTTTGATATAATGAATTTAACTAACAATTTGTTTCATTGTTTTGCTCATAAAATTTAACTTATAATTTATTTCATGGTTTTGCTCATACCATTTCACCATTCATCGAGTAGCGTCAGAAAAGGACACTGAAATTTTTTTAGTTTATTTCAAACTATGTATATGTAGTTTTGTTGTTATATTAATTACAACATGTTATTTTAATATAAACCAAATTAACCGAAATCAAAAATTCATTAATTTTTATTAAAAAAAATAATTTTAATGGTTTGGTAGAAAATCAATCAAAACACCAGAATATAATTTTTTGATATAATGAATTTAACTAACAATTTATTACACGGTTTTGCTCATAAAATTTAATTAACAATTTATTTCATAGTTTTGCTCGTAAAATTACACCATTTTGTAATATCGGGTAGCATCAGAACAGAACACCCATATTTTTTGTAGTTTATTTCAATCTAAGTACACGTAATTTTGTCATATTAATTACAACATGTTATTTTAATGTAAACCAAATTAAACGAGATAAAAAATGCATGTTTTGATAAACATTGTTTAATTATGATGGTTAGGAATAACTTTATTTAAAACAATTAAATTCACTAATTTCGTGGTCCGCTTGACCAATTAATATATCACAATTAATTAATTATTAATTTTATCTCAACTAAAAACCTTAATTAATTGTAAAACAATTAAGTTTAACAAACAATTTATTAGATGGTTGTGCTCATAAAATTTAACTAACAATTTATTACAAGGTTTTGCTCAAAATAGTGCATTAAGAACAAAAGATGCGTTGCGATTGTGATAGTGATTATTGTGATAAACGCTGTGGACTGTACGCGACGTGTGCTTGCGTCGGATAGATGTGCACACCCCACCAAATCGTGGCAAGGCGTCGAGTAGCATCGGGTAACTTCGCATGGCGTAGCATGGGTAAGTGTGTTTCTGCCTTAAAGCTCTCCCTGGCCATTTCATTTGTCCCGAGAATACCAATACCTTAAATAGAGATTAATTGACTGAAAGATATTATTTAGTCAAGAGGACCACGAAAACTATTGAATTAACTAAGTTAAATGAAGTATATCTTCAGTAAAGCTCTCCGAGGCCACTTCGTTTGTCGCCGAGAATCAAATAGATTACACGACACTTGAAAAATGGCAAAAAGGAAGGACAATTGAAAAGGTGAGGTTGAGATGGGAAGTTAGTGTCCGAGTGGATCGAGGTCACGATAGCTCAAGTGGTAGAGCAGCCGCGTATTTAGCCGAAGGTCGTGGGTACGAATCCCGCTCATGACACTCCCTTTTTATCTCAACCAAAACTTTAAATACAGATTAATTAATTGAAAAATATTATTTGGTCAAGCCAACCACGAAAACTAGTGAATTTAATAATTATTCTACTTATACTTGTCATTCAGATCAGAATTGATTTATTGGTCAAGGAAGGAGTAAGTGATTCACTGGAGGGTGTGAGCGAGGTGTGTCTGTGAGTGTTTGATATTATAATTGATGTATTAATTTAAAATGTGAATGTCTGTGATTTATTTGAATGACCGTTAGTAATTAATTGATATAGTAAATGTTCGGTGGTTGAATACGAATACCAAGGGCATGCCGGTAAGTGAATGATAAGCGAGTGATTAAGAATGTCAATAACTTATTAATTCCGTGATTGATTAAACGAACGAGGTGTTATGAGTTAGAAAGTGAATAACTGGAAAACGCGTGAGTGATTGATGTGTAGTCAGAAATTGATTGTAGGAGTGATCTAGTTAATAATCGGATCCGGTCATTAATTTATAGAACCGATGTTAACACAAAGTTAAGTCGTAACGAAGTAATTTAAAAACCGTTTGAATAAGACAATTAAACATCATAGAACATATGGAAAAAGAAAGGAAGAAGGACATTAGTTATAAAAATTCAAAAGAACGAGTAGGCGTTTATCCTCCGACTTGATTTAAAACGACAGATCCCTCATAAAGATGCCGAGAATGCCCTATTCGTAGTCAATCTATCAATTTCTGGGGTCCAAATAGAGGAAAATCGCCGCTGATTGCTGTTGCTCCAGGGGTAAAGAAATGTGGCGAAACTGAGCAGATCAACGATGAAAGATGGCTTTACGAGGTACCCGCGGCAAGTAGCTTATCCCGACCGCCTTATAATCACCGAGCTTAAGTGTGAAGCCACGGCGGCCCGGGGCTTCGGCGGCACTAATGCCTTCTTAATGCACTTATAACTGATGACAGGTGGAACTTTCGGCCATGAAGCTCCTCCGCTAAATTTTTGCTTAAAAAAAAAAAAAAAAAAAATTAAGTGAATTCGTATAAGTAAATTTTGATGATAAATGAACCAAAGGCTTCTTAAGAAGAGGAACGACTGCATACATTTATAAATTTTTAATAGGTGGAGGTTTTTAATCTGCGAGTCGATGGACATATGTTGAACTGATCATGTTTGCGTTTCGGCTTTTCCTCGCTGAAGATGATGTGATTGTCGATCAATTCAATACACAAATAGTGATGATCAATTGTGTAGAAAATAATTGGTTGAAACGGTGTGATTTTTTGCTTTTATGGTGATGATTTTATGGTGATCAATATGTGATATCTTGGTTTTGCGTTTCGACTTCTCCTCGCTGAAGATGACGTGATAGTCGATCAATTCAATACAAAAATCTTGATCTTCAATCGTACTCAGAGTAATAGCACAGACGATAAATATCATTAATTGATCAAATTCTGAGCCTTGATCTATCTGCTATAAGAATTTACCCCACCCAAAACATATTTCTTTTATTATTTTCTCCCTAATTGTTCAAACCAATTGGACCTGACTTCGCAGAATTATTTAATCTTCCTGGCCTCTACAAGAATAACTTTTTGTAGATGGAACGCAACGCCCTGTCGTAAAAAGGCTATTGTTTTGAGCAAGCCCCTTTTTTTCATTAAAGTCTTCCTGACAGAAAAAAATAATTGGTTCAAACATTGTGATTTTTTGCTTTTATGGTGATGATTTTATGATGATCAATATGTGATATCTTGGTTTTGCGTTTCGGCTTCTCCTCACTGAAGATGACGCGATAGGCGATCAATTCAATACAAAATTCTTGATCATCAATCGTACTCAGAGTAATAGAAGAGACATTAATATCCTTAATTGATCAAATTTTGATCCTTGAACTATCTGCTAAAAGAATTTACCCCACCCAAAATATATTTCTTTTATTATTTTATTATTATTTTCTCCCTAATTGTTCAAACGAATTGGACCTGACTTCGCAGAATTATTTAATCCTCCTGACCTCTACAAGCATAACTTTTTGTAGACGGAACGCAACGCCCTGGCGTAAAAAGGCTATTGTTTTGAGCAAGCCCCTTTTTTCCTTAAAATCTTCCTGACAGAAAAAAATTAAATGGTTGAAACGTTGTGATTTTTTTCTTTTATGGTGATGATTTTATATGTGATATCTTGGTGATGTCAAGTCAATACAAAAATCATGATCATCAATCGTACTCAGAGGAACAGAACAGACGATAAAGATCATTAATTGATCAAATTCTGAGTCTTGATCTATCTGCTAAAATAATTTACCCCACCCAAAACATATTTTTTATTATTTTATTTTTATTTTCTCACTAATTGATCAAACGAATTGGACCAGACTTCGCAGAATTATTTAATCCTCCTGTCCTCTACAAGCATAACTTTTTGTAGACGGAACGCAATGCCCTGGCGTAAAAGGGTATTGTTTTGAGCAAGCCCCTTTTATTTCTTTACAATCTTCCTAACTGATAAAAATAATTATTGGGTTGTCCGGAAAATAATGCAGGATTTTGGTATTAAACAAAAAAAAGAAACTAGTTACTTTAAAGCAATGTTCTTTAATCAAAATAATTTCCCATACTCTCAATACATTTCTCCCAACGTGTTGGTAACTTATTTANATCCTGTAAACGTAAACAGAATATTTTATATAGATTTTTTTTAATGAAAACTTAAAATCCTGCATTATTTTCCGGACAACCCAATAGTTGAAATGTTGTGATTTTTTTGTTTTTATGAAATATGCAGATTGGACAGTGTAATGGGGGAATTTGTTCTTGTAAAAGCTGTTTCTCGAGAGATGGGATGCTTGAGGTTGTTTCATTGCTTTGGGACATACCGTCAAACAGCAGAAATTCAAAACATATCATTTCAGTTTGTAATTTTTCTTCAAAGAGCCTAGATTAGATCTTTTAGAATATTAGCGACCGGTTAAGTGGTTTCTTTATAACAGCTTCGTAGCGATCAAGGGGAAAGCCGAATGAACCTCCTTCAAACTTCTCCTAATAGCAGGCCCAAAGAATCTCACGCAACACTTTTGGTCGGATTGAAAGGGAATTGTTTGCCTATGAAATGTTCAGTAAAATTTAACTCTTCAATTATCTACAAAAGAAAAAGGGACCAGTTGTTAATAAACATGTCAGCATTTGTTTCCCCGGTGCCATATCGGACACTGGCAGGTTGTCCCACGGAATTGATACGGGTTTCATCAAGTTTTCATAATAAGTGCACCAATTTTCGATTTATTTGGATTCGTATACTACAAATTTAGATTAGATTAGATTAGTGATTGAATTTGAATTGCTTGTTAGTAAAATAAGTTCGACGAAAGGCAGGATTGTTTCAAAAAAGTAAAAGCTGTACTATTTTTTGACATGACAATGAGCATATTCCTACTAATTTTATATTAAAATCCTGGCTTGACCATAAGCCATTTTAAGAAATAGAATATAATGGGGCGTTGGTGGCCGCAACGGTTTAGGCGTGACACGGCGCTCATCACTGTAAGGTAAAGGTCCCGGGTTCGAATCCCAGCGGCCCTGCATACGAACATATTTACAAATGGGCTTTTAGTAGATGATGGGGTTTGGTCTGCGAGTTGGCGAACTCATATTGAACCAGCACAGGGGTCTGTCTTCACCCGCGGGTTTTTTGTTTGAGTTGTTCAAACACGTTTCGGCATTACGCCATCTTCAGTGAAAAACTGTCTGTCATTTAGTCTGAGTAGGGTTTATATAATATTGCGTTCGTAACTTGTCGCTGGGGGCGTTGCGTTAGGGGGCGTGGTCTCCGTGCTCTTTGGTCGGTCTTGGTGGTGGTTATTTCCATTGTCGGTTATTATTTGTGCGTTGTTGGTTTTTTGTTTTTTCCTGGTGTTGGTTGCGATGTTTTGTTCTTCTGAACGTTTTCGTTTTTGTTATGAAGTGTTTTTAGTGGTGTAAAGGTAGTGTGTGACTGTGAGTTTATTTGTAAACTGTAATCACCGTAAGGTAAAGGTCCGGGGTTCGAATCCCAGCGGCCCTGCATTCGAACATATTTACAAATGGGCTTTTGTTCAAAAACACCGGCACCCTGAGGATTTATATGACCTCTCATGTTGCGAACCCTCGTTAAAAAAAATGTAATTATAAAAATTTATAGAATCGTTTGAAAAGGCCGTTCTGAGCGATATTCCACAGGGTTATGAAACAAGTAAGCAAGTTTAGGAAAACACAGTAAACAAGTCTGTAAGGAAGATTGAACTAAGAAGTTTAGTGGCACTATTTCGCCCAAACTTACTGAAGTCGGTAAATAGCGTCTTCAATTATATTAAATTCACTAGTTTTCGTGGTCCGCTTGACCAATAATATCTTTCAAATAATTAAGGTTTTTAGTTAGTTAAAAATGACAAAAAGGAGGGAAAATTTAAAAGGTGGGGTTGAGATGGCAAGTTATATCCGAGTGGATCGAGATCACGATAGCTCAAGTGGTAGAGCAGCGCGTATCTTGCCGAAGGCCGTGGGTTCGAATCCCGCTCGTGACAATGACTTTTCTATCTCAACTAAAAACCTATTTTTGTTTAACTTTTTAATTAATTTATTATTTGTAGTGCAATTTACGGCCTTGTACGAAAGTTCGACTTTTCCTCATGACCTGAATGTGCAATCTGCTTTAAAACAAATAGAAATAATTCTTGACGATAATAATTCTTGCGTGGTTAATTTTTTTGTTCAATGTAGACCATTCAAAAGTGAAATGTTTTAAAAGTTGGCGTACTTATTTGTCGTAGTCATCTTCATAGTTTAGGAAAAAATACGACCTAAGGGGTAATAAAAGGCTAACTAGTAGTTATCCTAAATAAAGGATTAATAAAAGATAAAATAGAAGAATAAGTATTTGGCGTTTTTCTCGCTTAGTTCGACGTTTAAGAGCTTTTATTAATGAGCCATGATAAAAAAAATCAGTGTCACGAGCGGGATTCGAACCCACGACCTTCGGCTAAATACGCCGCTGCTCTACCACTTGAGCTAAAGTGACCTCGATCGACTCGGACATAACTTGCCATCTCAACCTCACCTTTTGAATTCTCCCTCCTTTTTGCCATTTTTCAAATGTCGTGTAATCTATTTGATTCCACAAATGAAGTGGCCACGGAGAGCTTTAGTGAAGATATACTTCATTTTAACTTATTAAATTCAATAGTTTTCGTCGTCGAATTGACCAATTAATTTCTTTCAATTAATTAAGGTTTTTAGTTGAGATAAAAACGTCAGTGTCACGAGTGGGATTCGAACCCACGACCTTCGGCTCGATACGCCGCTGCGCTACCACTTGAGGTATCGTGATCGATTTGAAAAATAGTAGTAGTTTTCTTTTGTTGTTTCGCAACAGCAGAGGTTATATCAACCCTCGGGGTGTCGGTGTTTTAGAAAGAAAAAAAAAACATTTGTAACTATGGCCAGTTCGAATGCAGGGCCGCTGAATTCGAACCCGAGACCTTCACCTTACAGTGATGAGCGCCGTGTCAACGCCTAAACCGTTGCGGCCACCGACCCCTCGAGGTTCCTTTTCCATAATGAAAGTACGGAATGATTTAATTTTAGCGACAAGCTCTGCTCTGCAATCAATGTCGGATTCCGTCTTGGAAAATTTCTAGCATTTTTTCCCGTGGTTATTTGAAATTAACCTGCCTCGAAGTTTAATTTAATATCCTCATCAATAAAGACTGACAGGCAATTCATTCCGTTCATGGAATGAACGCAACTTTCATTTGATATGTCAAAACATGTATGGATGCTTTTAACGACGTGTAAGAACTTCAGACATAAGTTGGATGCTTTAAAAAAATTACAAATTTTCTAAAAACTTATCATAATGGGTAGGTTTATGTAAATCGTTTGGACCTCTTTAGTTTACAACCGTAAATATTTTGTAAAAATTACCAAAACATGTAAAAAACCGCAAGAAGGTGAAAGTTATTATTAAAAATGTTAATATTGTAACAGTATAAAGTTAGAGATTTCAGGAACTTTTACCTTAAAGAAACGGCTAGTAGTACTAAGTAAAAACAACTAGGTTTTCAAATTTTATTTTTGAGTTTTATTCTCGCGTAGGATTTTAAAACGAAAGAAAGATCAGCAATTTTTGTTCATATCGGTTTGAATTTCTCTCGAAAGCTATTTGTTTAGAAATTCCCCATCTTCATACTTCGAAGACCATTCGCTATTATTTATTTGACATGCGATGTCAGGCTGTAATCCGACGCTTTTCCATTGAACAATGGTCTCTTGGTCGGTCGATCGGATTTGTTCTCCTTATTAGCGTCTTAACCTGTGCTCCGAGGACGTAAATACGTCGTTGGTGGGTTTGAGGAACAGAAGAACCGAGGTCGTTTCAAAGGGATCGGCTGGACGTAATTTACGATCCGACTCGTTTCCGATGGACCGGATCGGCCATCCTCATTTTATTTATTCCCCTGGACACCTGTTTCCGTTCGGCTATAGGATTTAAACAATCTGAAAATGTCCACGTCTTCCTTTCCAGGGATAAAGGAATTGAAAAAAAAACAAGCTTTTAACTGAAATTTACGCCGTTTTGTAAATGAAAGATTAAGGTTAAACAGTCGGCATTTTAATTGAATATTTATCTCGGAGCGGTAGGCGTTTTTTCCTTTCTAATTCCGAAGGAAGTAGATTTCACCATCTAAGAAATTTCATACCAATTAAAATATTCAAAATTGGGTATATACAAAAAACAAAATCAGTACATAATTGGGAAAACGGTTTTACTGTTATAAAAAATATGGCGCCCATTTTAGGGTCAAAAAGTATCGGAAGGAAGAGAAAAATGAAAATGGCAAATCTTCATGCTCAGAAAACCAACATTAATCTACACGTGTCGCAAATCATCCACCCAGATACAAAATACCATAAATCTACAATGGACAGTCTAAAAACAGTATAACTAACGTGAACCACGAACCACTAAACAATGAAAAAATTGAACATGGGAAGAGATATGGAGGTTATAGAGATTGAGATTCATAGACAGATAAAGATAGAGTTGGAGGTAGAGATGATGATGATGGATACTATGAAGCCGGTTTGTCCGCCCAAGCACTCCAACATTTTGGCTTATTGTACCTTCCAGCTGAAATGTTTAGAACGGATGACAGTGGAATTAAGTAGCGAACAGTATGTTACATTGGATAAAGTTATTCCCAGTGTGAAAATTTTAATTTGTTTAAAAACGACCAGTAAAGAGGCGGAAGAAGTGAGAAAAACAATTATTGATGGAACGTCAGCGCAGTTCTGTCATATGGAGGAAAATTTTCTCCTTTTATCCTCTTGCCTGTTAGATCCGAGATTTATAAATCTTTATTTGGAAGATACTCTTCCGAATTTCAGATTATTTAAACAAATAAGGCAGATTGTGGAGCAAAACAAATCTGATTCGGATTGTAATGAACCTATACAACCTAACCTAACAAGTTATGACTTGGCTTTGTGGACACACCATAAAGCCAGGAACACACTTACCCGATGCTACGCCATGCGACGCTACCCGATGCTACCCGACGCCTTGCCACGTTTTGGTGGGGTGTGCACATCTATCTGACTCAAGCATACGCAGCATACAGTCACACAGAGTGTATCACAATAATCACTATCACAATCGCAACGCATCTTTTGTTCTTAATGCACAATTTTGAGCAAAACCTTGTAATAAATTGTTAGTTAAATTTTATGAGCACAACCATCTAATAAATTGTTTGTTAAACTTAATTGTTTTAAATAAAGTTACTCCTAACCATCATAATTAAACAATGTTTATAAAAACTTATGCATTTTTGATCTCGTTTAATTTGGTTTACATTAAAATAACATGTTGTAATTAATATAACGACAAAATTACATGTACTTAGTTTGAAATAAACTACAAAAAATATGAGTGTCCTGTTCTGATGCTACCCGACATTACAAAATGGTGTAATTTTACGAGCAAAACTATGAAATAAATTGTTAATTAAATTTTATGAGCAAAACCGTGTAATAAATTGTTCCAATTTTAGTATATGTACCGCCGAAGCGAGTACAATAAATTGTTAGTTAAATTCATTATATCAAAAAATCGTATTCCGGTGTTTTGATTAATTTTCTACCAAACCATTAAAATTAATTTTTTAAATAAAAACTAATTAATTTTTAATCACAGTTAATTTGGTTTATATTAAAATAAGTATGTTGTAATTAATATAACGACAATAATACATGTAGTTTGAATAAAAATATGAGTGTCCGGTTCTTTTGTCTTCGACTGTACTCGATGCGACCCGACGAAAATCTGGACAGTGGGGATCGCAGAGCGTCGGGTAGTTTACCGTGGCATAGCATCGGGTAATGCAACCTTATGGAAAATCGGAGTTTGGATTTTCGTCGGGTAGCATCGGGTAGCGTCGCATGGCGTAGCATCGGGTAAGTGTGCTTCTGCCTTAAAGCAGTAGCATACAAATCTAGGGGTCTGATGAGCTGACCTGATATTTTTCATCGAATGTCACAACCCTCAATCAGGACCCGACTGAAATTTGTAAGGAAATAAGAACTGTTTTCCTAACCAGAAGATCTAAGAAGGTTTCCTAACCATTAAATTACTTACAGTGCCAGCAACATCAGCGCCAAGTAAGCGGCTGTTTTCAAAAGCTAAAGCAGTAGCTTGTCAAACAAGGAACAGGCTAAAACTAAAACTTTTGTAGCCTTGGGTATAGATTCCGCTTTTATTTAGTTTTCATATTAGGCCATCCACTACCACGTTCCTCAAAAGCTTTTCGTATATCACGGAGGGTTGCACTTTTCTGCTTTTTAGGATTGATACTATTCATCCGCACCAAGTTTTATCAGTTCGTCAATTTTTCAGTGATGTCACCATTGCTTCAAAAGGAGTGTTATCAAATGCTCCTTCAATGTCAAGAAAAGTTCCTAATGTTATTTCTTGGTTGTTCAATGAACCCTCTTATTTGTATCGTTCTTTTGTGTAGTGCTGATTCACAGGATTTTCCTTCCTGGTAGGCTGGTTGGTATTTATGAAGGTTTTTTTTTAAAATACGTGCCCCTTAAACGTTCTTCAATTAGCCTTTGGAGTGTTTTGGATAAAAAGGATGTTAAATTGATCTGTCTGAATGATTTTGCATCTGTGTAGTTCTCAATGTGCTTGGGATGTGTGTTTATGTGCCTGGAAAACAAATTTATGACTAAATTTTTAAGTCAGACGTTATTTCACTTTTTTATCCCATTTTCACCTTGCAAACTTAATTTTTAGGCAAAAACCAATGTAGTTTTAAATCGTAAAACTATTTAGCTCAGCTATCAACTATAATTTCAATGTTAATTTCCTGGTTGATAGATTAAATTAAAATTCTATTTTTATGATAGAAAACGTCATGAAATCTAACGAACTATCTAAACATTACTTTTTGGTCTACAATCAGGCCTACAACTAATTACTATAGAATATTTGTAAAAGCAGTAAACCAGACAAAGTACCGAGATGACGGTTTGAAAATCTCTGTACCTTAAAAAATAAATTTACTAACATATTTCAAATCTTTCCATTAATTAAGGTTTTTAGTTAGTAAAAAGTTAGTCACGAGCGGGATTCGAACCCACGATCTTCGGCTTGATATGCCGCTGCTCTACCACTTGAGTTATCGTGACCTTGATCCACCCGGACACTA
Organism: Cimex lectularius; assembly: GCF_000648675.2. NCBI lineage: Eukaryota > Metazoa > Arthropoda > Insecta > Hemiptera > Cimicidae > Cimex > Cimex lectularius. The sequence goes on from NW_019392709.1 coordinate 495,505, forward strand.
ACTTCCCATCTCAACTCAACTTTTGAATTTTCCCTCTTTTTGCCATTTTTCAAATTCAATTCAAAATTCAAAAGGTGGGGTTGAGATCGGAAGTTAGTGTCCGAGTAGATCGAGGTCACGATAGCTCAAGTGGTAGAGCAGCGTCGTATCTAGCCGAAGATCGTGGGTTCGAATCCCGCTCGTGACACTGACTTTTTTATCACAACTAAAAACCTTAATTAATTGAAAGATATTAATTGGTCAAGCGGACCACGAAACTAGTGAATTTAATATTTCAAATCGTTAGAATCGTCAATATAAGAGACAGGTTAGAAAATTAAGATTATCTGAGTCCTGACATTTCTTTTCATATGTTTTTGAAAGATAATCTGATACAATTCCGCAGTGATTTTAAAACAACGTTTATTTTAACTTTGACTGAGAAGATTTTCCAACGAATATCTCATTAAAATGATTAAATCTGACTTTAAAATAATGTCCCGACGGCCAGTCTGTCGATAATTAACAGCACAGTCCAATTAAAATCCCCGCTTAAAATAAGCGCGTAAAGTTTATTTCACGATTCGAAACCGGGACGGATGAAGTACATATAAGGGCGAAGGTAATAGCTAGTCAAAATCCGACTTAATTGTATGATTACCGGCCTCGCCGATCCGGGTTTTATTGAGGTGAAAGGATAAGAAAGCCGAACGTTAGAAATTCGCGCTGATCTCGAGATATTTAAACATGATTATCTCATTTTTTAACTAATAACTGCGGCACCGTGAAACTGTGAAAGATTTAATTATTTTCAATCCATAACACTTGATGTTTCTTTTTATTGAATAGGCCCATTTCGAAAGTGGCGTGTAAATATTGCTCGGCTGCTAATTACAACTAGTTTATTATTGTACATTATTAAAAAAATCTTTGCGCATTGAAACATTTTGCTCATACAATTCATGTATTATTCAGATATCGTGAGATGCGGTCTGGTGTGATGTAGGTTTCAGAAAAAAAATTTCTTTATCGTGCCAACGTTTCGATCTTTATTGAGATCATCTTCAGGGCTCAAAGTGTTTGTTTTCTGCGTAGTTGTCATTCTTGTGTGTCGTGTCGGTACTCTCAACACGACACACAAGAATGCCACTATTACGCAGAAAACAAACACTTAGAGCTCTGAAGATGATCTCAATAAAGATCGAAACGTTGGCACGATAAAGAAAAAGTTTTTCTGAAACCTACGTCACACCAGACCGCATCTCACGATATCTGAATAATTATCGACTAACGGTCACTAATCACCACACAATTCATATAATTGTTTACATTATGACTTATGAGACACCATTAAGGAGAAGAAGAAGAAGAAAAATAACTTTATTCTGGGAGTGGTGTCCCCTAAGAAAAATTTACTTGAAATAAATAAAAGAAGTTCCTTATATGAAGTTAAAAGTAAAAAAAAAAAGATAGAAATCTTGGCACAATGTATACCAATAAGGCAGGACAGAAGAAAAAATCACGAGAATATTAAACAAAAATAACAAATGTTAACGTGAGGTCTCTGCTTGGAGGGAGAGGAGGTGATTATACAGGTGGGATTTAAAGGAGGAAAAGGAGGCAGCGTGACGAATAGAAATAGGAAGGTAGTTCCAGAGTTTAGGGGCTCGGATCAGAAAGGATCTTTCGAAGGTATGGGTTGTAAGTTGCGGAAGGATAAGGTCGATTGGGGATGAGCGAACCAGTGCGAACCAGAACGGGAGAGGTTTTGTTTATTTGATGACATTAAAACTAAAATGGAGAGACAGCAACAAACTATAGAAAGACCATCCGATACTCAAGGGCCGAGAGATGACAAAAACAGGATGTTTGACTTGAATCAAAACTTCCAAATAAATCTAGGTACCAAAAAAGAATGGGAACAAGAGGGAAACACCTCTTTTAAGTATGGCACCATCCTTTGGAACACAGATGGATCTAGAGCACAAGAAGCTACGAGGGCAGGAGTATTTAGACCTGGAACCAAATACTCAGAACCCATGGGAAAATGCACCAGAATAATTTCACGCAATCGAAAGGCTCAACCAACTCAACCTGAGTAAAGGGTACAAAAACTAGATAGCTATTATGTCAGATAAGCAAGCAGCCATCAAAGCACTAAGCTCAAATATCATTAGTTCAAGGATGGTACTGAACTGCAAAACCAAATTAAATATATTAGGTAATCAGAACAAAGTTAGCCTCTGGGGAGTAGGAGGCAACGAGAAAGCGGACACCCTTGCAAGGCAAGGGGCTACTACACCGCTGACAGGGCTTGAACTCTTCTGCGGCATAGGAATCCACACTATTAACAAGTATCTCAGACAGAAGGACATAAATGAAGGAACTGTGGAATTGGGCACAGACAAGCCAAGAATCTCCGAACCAATTTTGGTAGAAAAGAAATTATAGAATGTATCAGGGGAAGCCGGAACAAACTGCTAATCCTAATATGATTCCTAACATGACACTGCAAGTTAAATGGTCACTTAAAGAAAATTGGAATAATCCAAGATGGCACGTGCAGATTCTGCAAAGAGGCAGAGGAAACACCATCACATCTACTAACTAACTGCGGAGATACACTTGCCCGCAGGAGGAAGTGTTTTGGGATGTATAATGTTACCATAGAAGAAGTTCAACCACTGAAACCGGGCCTATTAATCAAGTTTCTTGACAAAATAGGACTCACCGATGTGCTTTAGGCAGAGTAGGGGGATACAATAGCTCTTAAAGGACGCAGCATACTATACCCTGAAAATAACATCTACATCTAATCAAGACATTTGATAGAAGACCATACGAATACAGTTTGTTTAGTTTTTTTCAGAATATCCGGGAAATTAAACTAAAAAGCTTCAGATAATTCTGGATTATTCTCATCCCTTTCTAATCCAAATTAGCGCTCGTCAAAACAAATCATCATTTATAACCTTAAATGGTACTGTAAGTTCATCCTCATGTATATATATATATATCCCGGAGTATAATGCCAAGATCAAAGTCAGCAAGAAGCTCAGAAAAAAGTGTCAATTTTGCAGTTAATTGTCAATGGAATTGAGTCATTTCACCCCTGCCTCAATTTGTTCAGATATATCACGAATGAACGTTTTTTTGCGCGCTCTGATTGATCCAGATGTCAGAGACTTTGACTTCGGCCTTAACCTCATCCTCTCTCGCGGACGGCAGTTTGGCCGTCAATCTTTTTTTGTCATCTTCATTGGAGTTTTTTCATTTTCACGTCGCGAATCGCAGTAATTAGGATAAACTAACTTTGTCACAATTTCACAAGCACATTTTTATGTAAGATTTTAATGGGTAACTACAAAAATTGCGGGAAATTAAAATAAAACTCGAAAACTTACAAGTACAATATAAGGAAATAAAAACGTAAATAAATAGTAAACTCGAAGTAATGTAAATGTTATATTACTTTTCATTTTCTTAAGTATCTCTTAGGGATGGTTAGGGATTAGGGATTAGGGTTTTATAGATTAGGGTTTTTTTTTACGAGGGTTCGCAACAGCAGAGGTCATATCAACCCTCGGGGTGCCGGTGTTTTTGAAAAAAAGCCCATTTGTAAGTATGTCGGGTTCGAATGCATAGCCGCTGGATTCGAACCCGGGACCTTTACCTTACTGCGATGAGCGCCGTGTCAACGCCTAAACCGTTGCCGCCACCGACGCCCCTTAAGTATCTTATTAATTTTCCTCCTTTTTCAATTAAGAACTTCGTACAAAATTGTAGACGATGAAATGATTTTTTTTTCTTTCTTTGGCCACTTCATCAATTGTGTCCGTATCACGATAGGACCATAATAGCTTTTTTCTTCGGCGAAGTGGATGTCTTACTGAGTGGTCGAAGGTCTAACTTGAGAATACCTGCCATTCCTGAGCCTTATTCTGTTCCTGCGACACCACGTAACCGTCCGTTAAAAGGATGGAATTTTACTAAAAAAAGCTGTACCTTAGAAGAAAAATTTTAATAATAACAATTTTGTTGGAACAAGAGTAAGTACACAAAATAGGGCAGGTAGGCTACGACCAATCCGAATGCCTTTTTTCTAAAAGTTGATTTGTTCTAAAACTCATTGCGTTTTTAAAAGAAAATGTTAATTAGACATCAAGGAATATTTTAATATTAGATTTAAGCTATTGTGCATGTCAAGGAAAAACCGGGACGACAATACCGCCCACCAATGCGGGCCTTCGCCAGCGTGGGGTGCATAAGGCTTTTTAAATCTATAATTTGACTTTCACGTTATTAACTCTGACATAATCTCTTTTCAGGATTGTGGATAAAAATCATTTACAACACTAAGAAAAAAATCCAAATCCCATGGGGTCCGAGATCATTCTTGATCCTCTGAGTTGCAACCAAACGGCATTGACTAATAATTTTTTATTACCTGTACTTCTTTCGTGTAGGCGTTGTTCATGTGGATGTACATGGCGGAAAAGTTCCTCAATGTGTCAAACTCGAAGACTATCTCTACAGGCCTTCCTGGTATGCCAAAGCTATCGTTCCGCCATCCGATCCATTCGTAACCTGTAAAAAATATATTTTTAGTAAAAAATGATTTTGACTGATGTTTTTGACGGAAATAATTATCTAAATGTTTTGTTAAACCAAAATGCTTATACTGTTGTAAATGTTGCTTGGTAACTTTTTTAACGTTATCCCTCTCTCCATGAGGACTTAAAATCCTCTGAAAACGTATGTCCTCTTTTCTCATTCGCATCATTAGTTCAAACCACGGTCTTCTAGTTCTCCTATCCGACTTTTATCAATTTTCTGAGAAAGTACAGCTTTGGCAAAATACATGTTACTCCTCGTTGCCATCCCTATTTTCGAAGACGATCCGCAGGCGAACACCCATCCGCCCAGCGTAGCTATTCTATTGACCCTATGTGCTTTCGATAAAATCAGAATAAATACAGTCTTACTTAGACAGTAAGGCAATTTACTTGTTCTTTTTTACAAGAACCGTTTCCGCATGGTACTCATTATCCGATCGGCGATACCGGACCTATTCATTATAAACCGGGAGTTAGGAATTACGGTTAACGTTTGCGACCGATTTGCCAGCGACTTTACCGAATATTAAGTTGAAATTTTCCTATTCAATCTCATTATATGTTAATGTTCGTTTGCGAATTTATCTTGCTCATTGAATGCTTAGTTGTTTCATATTATCAGTGAGTGTCTGCATGTTTTCTCAAACGAAATAAATAGCATCAATTAATATTTTTTAGTTTTATGCCTTTTTTTCGGTCTCTTGATAATAGCACACCGGATGGACATGCTCGGGGCAGCAGAAATTGATGCACATTTTGAAACGCAATACACAAAAAAACATCACAAAACATAGAAAGTGAAATCAACAGCATCAAGTTGTTGCACACTCACCAGAACTAAAAATAAAATCAAATTCCAAATATACAGAAAAGCCTCTGCAAGTGCCATAAATTCACAATTCTACCACCTACAAAAAGCAAAAAATTTCAGCATTATGCAGCTTTATGACACATACTCTGAATCTATGGCTAATATCTAAAAACAAAAAAAAACATATCAATGAACACCATGACCATGCAGCTACCGCAAACGCCCCTAGCGATAACCGTCGGACCCAATGATAATAAACGCTTTGTACAAAGAACAGACAGTTCCACATTGTACATGGCGCAATGCTGAAACCGTTTCTTTAATTCAACAAACCTGGTAGTGAAAACTGGCGTAATAAGCGAGCCTAGCCGGTTCCCCATGTGTTCACCGACTCACAGACCAATATCCATCATCAACACAACAGAACAGGTTAAAAGATAGTCCAATCAGAATGAGGGAAGTTATTGCAAGTGACATCATAAACTCACAATCCTACCACCCATAAAAACACAAAATGTCAGCACTACGACACTCTGACTGACTCTATGGCTAATATCTAACCGGTAAATTAAAAAACAAAAACCTACCAATGAACACCATGACCACGCATCCTACCGCAAACGCCCCTAGCGACAACCGTCGGACCCAATGATAATAAACGCTTTGTACACAGAACAGACGTTCCACATTATAGATGGTGCAATGCTGAAACCGTTTCTTTAATTGAATAAACATGGGAGTGAAAACTGGCGTAATAAGTGAGCCTATGCCGGTTCACCATGTGTTCACCGACTCACAGACCAACACATCATCAACACTACAGAAGAGGTTAAAAGATAGACCAATCAGAATGAGGGAAGTCATTGCAAGTGACATCATAAACTCACAATCCTACCACCCATAAAAACACAAAATGAGCTTTTGCAGCTTTACGACACATACTCTGACTATATGGCTAATATCTAAAAACAAAAAACATATCAATGAACACCATGACCACGCATCCTACCGCAAACGCACCTAGCGACAACCGTCGGACCTAATGATAATGAACGCTTTGTACAAAGAACAGACGGTTTCACATTGTACATGGAGCAATGCTGAAACCGTTTCAGTAATTCAATAAACCTGGGAGTGAAAACTGGCGTAATAAGTGAGCCTATGCCGGTTCACCGACTCGCAGACCAATATCCATCATCAACAGAACAGGTTAAAAGTTAGTCCAATCAAAATGAGGGAAATCAGTATTGGGTCTTTTTTAGGTACGTTCACCGCCGTTCATTTTCTAAAGTGATCGTAACTAACCATCTGAAGAAAAAAAAAAGCGACTGTTATATCAATTATAGGAACAGTAGGTGTTTATGCCAATGTAAACATTTTTATTTATTAATAGTTAATTAAGTAATCGTCATTTGTTATCTTAAATTTATCATTTTGAAAAATCGTGAAAAAGGAAAATTTGTTAGGATCAAGACGCTGGAGGGAGAAACAGGTCAATTTTCAGCAAGACGTCCAAAAAGAGTGAGTCACTTCCTGGTTCTCAACCTGTACGCAGGAACGTACAACAGCTGTCTTCAGCCAATCACTGCCTGGGTTTCAACCTGTACGCAGGAACGTACAACAGCTGTCTTCTGCCAATCACTGCCTGGGTTCAACCTGTACGCACGAACGTACAACAGCTGTCTTCTGCCAATCACTGCCTGGGTTCAACCTGTACGCACGAACGTACATCACCTGTCTTCAGCCAATCACTGCCTGGGTTTCAACCTGTACGCAAGAACGTACATCAGCTGACTTCAGTGAGTCGTTCCCTGGCTTTCGACCTGTACGCACGAACGTACATCAGCTGTCTTCAGTCAGTTGCTCTCTGGTTTCCGACCCGTCGGCGAGTGGCTCCCAGACTCCAATCTCAAGCTCCCAGATAAGCACCAACTTCTCGTTTGATCTTCCCTGTCATTGAGAACAAGGCGTACGAACGTCCTTAGTAATTTTCTTCTCAACATTGTCATTCTGCATATCCACTTATGTCTATATAGCTATTTCTGGCCAGATTTTAGTTTCCGTATTTATGTCATAAATTGTGAATTAATAAATTTAATTATCAAACGAATTATTAGACTATTTTTTATCCATCAAATCCTTTACGCGCAACTATCCCTGGTAGCGCCGGATTTGGAGGGTAGATATCCAATACTTTCTCCCTCAGGCGTCTACGAAATACTAGGTAAGATAGTTAAGCAGCGTAGTAAGGAAAAGGGGGAAATTTTATCAATAAATACCGTAGCAGATAAATTCTATTAGGCAGTTGATGCTGACGTCCATCGAGGGGATGCACGATGCAGTCTAGCGGGTGTAGTCTGGATTGAAAACCCTTTTGTGTACAGGAAGCACGAAGGAGGGTCTGGAGGCTTATCGACATAGATTCCTCCCCTTTAAAGGGTGGGCATTGTTGGAAAAAGGGTATCAAGCCAGGTCCCCCTAGCCGCCGTTGATTTTTCCCAGCCCTTCTTGTGATAAGCCTGGGTCGTCACATGACGGGCCATCCTCAAGAGCTCACCCTTTCAAAACACCCTTAACCTTCTCTCCCTTTAAAGTTCACTAACAAGTTCTTTGCTTAACTGCATGATTAATACTCTACAGGTGAATGAAACTTCTGTTAATCTCACGTTTTCAGGTAACACACTGACTTTTTGGTTCATGCATATACGAATTTTCTACTCAAACAGCTCCTCCCCCTATAACTCGATAATTATAAACAACATTAGTAATATTTTTGCTTTAGATTCAAGTATTACATGAAGTCAGATAATTAGAAATGTTGATTTTTAAACGTAAAAAATACCTTCTAACCTGGACAGCCGCAGTCTTTCTCCTAGATGGAATTATTTATTGCCCAGCTGTTAAAAATTTTCATATTCCCAGGGGAAAACAACCGTGGGACCGGGGTAAAAGTCGCGAGAAAGGCGCATAATTCAGAAGGTGTAATTTTTTAAAACATGACAAGAATTGGCTGCGTGCGTGTTCGGATGTTTTGAGTCGGCGTGGGCAGCCGGTATGAATAGCGTAGATTTACGGTGAGGGTTTCGAATCAAACATGGTCAACAAGCGATCAATTACACAAATACATGAAAGGGTACGGCTCCGGGAGTCCATAGCTCTCTTCGGAGCGATCTTGGTTAACATCCTTCTCAGGGCTTTTACAGGAGATTTCAGCTCCCTTGGGGGATGACGGTTAATAGAACCTAGACTTTTTTCATATTGTATTAACCCAAAATATTTATTCCCTTCGATAAAGAAGTAACACGTAAGTAACAAGTAAGTAATCAAAAGAATTAGCTAATTTTCTACATAACTAGGACATTTTTAATGAAGCAGAACAGTAATTTGAACTAATTCACGTTGATAGAAGTAATTTCAGCAATTTTGGATCAGACTCAGATTGTTTTCTTTCTCCCGGGTTCTCACACCACTCCTGAGAAGGTTTTTCTCCCTGTTGATGAGCTGTGACCGATGAGTAACTGCGGATCTTTCGAGATCGCCCTTCCTTCATGTGATCTTGCTGTTTAAGGCCACCGTGAGTAGCGAATTCACTTTTGAATGAAAACTTTACCAGGCGGTTATACAAAACAAAAGTTTTATGTATAAAAACATGAAAGGTTACTTTTTTTTAAAGATTCTGTATCAATAAAAATTAATTATTAATGTGTTTGGTACGATTAACAAACGATAAACAACATAAACTTGCTTTTTGTTCAAGGCATCGACAAGAAATTTTAAAGCAAAGCAGATGGCAAAACTATAAATATGAGTAATCATATTGATCATAGCTGATGATATTGGTCTCATTTTGTCACTGATGAGTGGCAAAATGGTAAAAATCTTGATAGATGTGTCTATTTCATGATATAGCGATTTTGTATTTTATTTCTGTCGTTCTTTCTGTGTCTAAATTTATTTAGGAGTTTAAGTACTGTTGAATGTCTGTCTGTCTTCTTTCGTACTAGACCTCATATTTTTACTAGAACATGACTTTTTCAGTTAGGCCAATTGTAGCTAATTATTTTTTGTCCTTTCTGGTTTTGAATGTATGTTGTGTAATATTTTGTTCTTTTCTTATTTAAGCTGATTCCGTGACCATCACTGGCTGTACCTATGGCTGATTTCACGCTAGGAAAATTGTTTGGTTTAGTGTGCAGTTCTCACATACCTCAAAGCCCAGTGCGATATGGATATTTCCTGCTCACCCAAAATAGCCATGTTGATGCTCCGCTTAGTGATGCCAACGGGCATTGGTTCTCAGACACAACCAATCTCCGGACCATGTGTAACTATTAATTGATTTCGCCAACCCGATCGATTGTTTTTGACTTTTTTGCTACAATGCAAACTATACAACTACGAAGCATAGTATCAAGGAACTGGCAAACGGCATACAGTAGAAATGTGTGGTGATTAGTGACCGTTAATCGATATTTATTTAGAAATCGTGAGATGCGGTCTGGTGTGATGTAGGTTTCAGAAAAACATTTTCTTTATCGTGCCAACGTTTCGATCTTTATTGAGATCATCTTCAGGGCCTGGGATTTACAAACTTGTTTACATATAACGATTACATTTTGGATGTGGAAAAGTGAATTTATACAATGCAAAATATTTTTTTTTTTCAAATCAATACAGATAACATACCTATATCATCACATTACATTCCAAATATCAAATATTTTTCACATAGTCTAATTTCCCAACAATTTAGCTTTCTTTTCCTATTTATCCCTTTTTATATAATCCTGAAAGGATAATCTAACCGAACCATTACCAACACATTTTTTCCCCCTTCATCGGCTATTTTCACCTCAAAGAAGCCGACGCCTTATACAAAAATGTCTTTTCTATACCGACATCCTTCCCCACCCCTTCAAAACCAAACATATATAAACATAAAACAGCAAAATCTCACTGGCACTCTCAACACGACACGCAAGGATGGCACAATTACACAGAAGACAAACACTTTGGGTGAGTAGAAATACTTTGGTTGAATCTATAAAAAATATATTTTGCATTGTATAAATTCACTTTTCCACATCCTAAATGTATTTGTTAAATGTAAACATTGTTTGTAAATCCCAGGCTCTGAAGATGATCTCAATAAAGATCGAAACGTTGGCACGATAAAGGTTTTTCTGAAACCTACATCACACCAGACCGTACCTCACGATTTCTAAATAAATGTAGCTCATTATTTTTTGTGTCCTTTCTGGTTTTGCATGTATGTTGTGTAATATTTTGTTCTTTTCTTATTTAAACTGATTCCGTTACCATCCCTGGCTGTACCTATGGCTGATTTCACGCTAGGAAAATTGGTTTAGTGTAGTTCTTACATACCTCAAAGCCCAGAGCGATATGGATATTTCCTGCTAACCTGAAACAGCCGTGTTGATGGTCTTAGTGATGCCAGCGTAGAATCTGCTAACGACAGACAGACGATCAATCACGGGAACCGATATTCCAGTGGGGGTGACAATTAATTGATTTTTTTGTATCTATTCAAACCGGCAACCCGGTCGATTGTTTTTGACTTTTTTGCTACAATGCAAACTATACAAGTACGAAGCATAGTATCTAGGAACTGGCAAACAGCATACAGAAGGTTTGATGGCCGTGACCTTCTTGGGCGGCTTATTATGGCCTTACATTTTGAGTCCATATTATTTCATGTTCATGCTGTTCCCTGTTTTTAGTGTATGTCCCCGGATATCTTCCATCTCCTGAGTTTGGTTTCAGTGGTTCTACTTAAGTGCTTAAACCAAAACAATTGCCACAGTAGCAGCCAAACGTGTAGAGAAAATTTTGCCACAGCAAGTCCGGTTATAGCTGTATACTTTCATGGATGTACTTGACTTTTTGTTCATGTTTCTGCTAAACTTTTAGAACAAGTGGACCTTATCAAACATCCGGCTGGAAAACGTGTGCAGAATGTTAGTGCGGGATTTGACATCTACAATCGTCTAGGATCGTTATTATCCTTTGGTTCAATGCCTTTTAGTTGTTACATGTTTTAATAAATGTTTTTATTTATGTATTTGAGCAAATTTACTTGGCTTCGGTGTTTTCTATAAGCCTGTTAAATTAAGCTAACAAGGCTAACAAGAACCATATCACCACAGGTCATATATTAGCCATTTTGCTGAGTTATTGCCTTTCGTGTTTGCATATTTTAATATGTTTTATTTTCTTCAAGCTGATATGCTTGGTTTCAGTATTTCTACAGAACATTTCAACTATGAGGCATGTCCATTATGATTATCGTCGAATCTTTGGGTCGAAGACAACTGATAGTAGCACAGTTTTGATTAGTGTTCTCATATTTTTATTCTCACGCCAAATTTGGTGATCTTGCCGCTTATGCTAAGCTTTTAAAACTGTATAACTATGAGGCATTACAACGTAGCAACCTATACCGTAGATAGGTCAGTAGTTTAACAGTTCTCTCTGTCTCTCTCGATCTCCCTCTCCCTTTCTCTCTCCCTCACCCACTCTCTCTCTCTCTTTCTCTCTCTCTCTCTCTCTCTGGTGGACTGAGCTGAAGGTGCTTCGGTTCTGCCAGCTCAAGTGGTAGAGCAGCGGCGTATCGAGCTGAAGATCGTGGGTTCGAATCCCGCTCGTGACACTGATTTTTTTATCTCAACTAAAAAACCTTAATTAATTGAAAGATATTAATTCTTCAAGCGGACCACGAAAACTAGTGAATCCACGAATATGTTTTTACATTTTCCTTGTAGTGAAAGCAATTACATTACAAGCATTTTCTATCGAAAATTTGTATACTCCAAGGAAAAATTCTTTGCGCCCTTGAGTAGCGTAGACCCGGCTACGGCTGAGGTGGCGTTTGAGCATAGATCTGATATTCAGCTGAAAACCGTTCCCTAGTGACGATAGTAACTACTAGCTTTTCCTATTTTCTATCTATTGGGTTGTCCGGAAAATAATGCAGGATTTTAAGTTTTCATTAAAAAAAATCTATATAAAATATTCTGTTTACGTTTACAGGATTACTCATTTGTATGAATGTCAACACTTATTAATCCTCTTCCAAATGATATTGTTTGTTTACCTCTGTAGCATTCCGCTACTTGGAAATAATTCAGTCATCCTTATAATGTCAAAGCGAGAATTTCGTACGATTTTCTTTTACGAGTTTAAACTCGGCCGAAGCGGAGCCCAAACGGCTAGAAACATTAACCAAGTCTGGGGCGAGGGTTGTGTTAATGAGTGCACTGTGCAAAGGTGGTTTAAAAAATTTCGGGAGGGAGATTTCAGCCTTGAAGATGAAGAAGGTCGTGGAAGGCCTTCCTCTCTTAATGATGATGTTCTGCGATCAGTGGTGGAAGAAAACCCCAAAACAACTGTTCGAGAACTTGCAGAGCAACTCAAAGTCAGTAAAACGACCGTCGCTGACCACCTCAAGGCGATTGGAAAAGTGAAAAAACTCGAAAATTGGGTTCCACACTCATTAAACGATCGCCAAAAAAATCAGCGCTTTGATGTTTGTGCATCACTTCTTTGTCGAAACAAAAATGACCCATTTCTGGCCAGAATTGTTACATGTGACGAAAAGTGGATTCTCTACGATAACACTAGACGTTCTGGACAGTGGCTCGACAAAGGAGAAGCTCCAAAGCCCCCAACTCATCAAAAAAAGGTAATGGTTACGGTATGGTGGGCTTCATTTGGTTTAATACACTACAGCTTCTTAAATCCTGGCGAAACCATCAATGCTGAATCATACTGTAACCAAATTAATACCATGCATCAGAAATTGGCAGTAATGAAGCCCTCTTTGGTCAATCGGAAAGGGCCCATTTTGTTGCATGACAACGCTCGACCACATGTGTCACGTGTAACGTCACAAAAATTATTGGAGCTTGGCTATGAAACTTTGCCTCACCCACCCTACTCTCCGGACCTCTCGCCTACTGACTACCATTTTTTTAGACACCTGGACCACTACTTACAACACATAATATTCAAAAATCAAACGGAACTGGAAAATGCATTTATTGACTTTATCAATTCTAAAAATTCTGAATTCTACTCAGACGGAATTAATAAGTTACCAACACGTTGGGAGAAATGTATTGAGAGTATGGGAAATTATTTTGATTAAAGAACATTGCTTTAAAGTAACTAGTTTCTTTTTTTTTGTTTAACACCAAAATCCTGCATTATTTTCCGGACAACCCAATAAAATCATCATGTTCAATGCAACATCTTTAGGACAAGGATCTTTGCTACAAGCGTGATTGTCGATGAGCTTTCTTTTGTACTTGTTCTTTTCATTTTCCCAAATGACTCAGTTCTAATTTTCTGTCGACGACGGTTTATCCTTTGTACTCATGATGTGACCTCATTATGACTCCAATTATAAGTTGTGGATACTTCAAATAGCAACTAGTTCTGCGCATCCTAAAAAGTATCAAGAAAATTATTATTCCCATCCCTGGTTCTGCATAGATCAAGGCCAGGGTCTCGCTTAGGTTTCTTCCGGAAAAAATTGAATCAGGAAAATTTTAATGTAAGTCAAGCTCCAAAATGTCAAAGTCATTTACCGGCCGGGGTGATTTAGATATAGAATGGCATAGGAAAACAAGAGAAAGAAAAGAAATTTCCCTTTTTCCGAGGAGGCATTAACGGCTGGCTGCTCTCTTCTTGTGAGAAAAATTTAAGTAAGCCAATTTTCCATTTTTCCCCCTTCAGCTTCTTCTTTGGCCCGGGGAAGTAAATAATCCGTAAAAGCTTTCCTCGGCCCTAATTGAAAATCCCAACAAGAGCTAACTATGTGTAGGACGCTGGGCTCGACGGGAGTAAATATACCAATAACTGTTGAATAGAGATTGTCCCCTTTCCTTTCTAACGGCTAATTTATTCCATTAGTATAAACGCCCTTGTTATGCGATACCACCTTGCACTATACTCTGTTAGACTACGACTTCATAACCTGTAACCGATTTAATGATATTAAATTTAATTTCAATATATTAATGTATTCGGTTCATTTGTGGCATGCTTATCATCTTCTATCAGATAAGAAATATGCAATATTGCCTAAAAATGATGAATATAAATAACTGAAACAGAAATATATATTATAAAGAAAACACAGGTTAATAAAAAGAAAAAATATGATTTGGCCATATTTTTGTCTATTTTTTCACATGTTATTTCATGTAGATGGATCTTTTTGTAATTACATGTCGAAAATCAGAAGGAAAGCAGTGACGTAAATCTGGCTAACTGTGACGTCATGTCGTAGTCAGTCAAGACAACCAGTGCATCTAAAATCCCGAAGAACCACAGACAAAGAAAGGCAGTGGTGCTTTTGTCTTCACAGCGAAAGCATATTGTGAATTGTAGTAAGAGAAATAAAGAGTGAAGTAAACATAATCAAAATGGATCGTTCATTTTCCCGTGAAGACGGAGAGCTTTCTCTAACATATATAAAAGTTAGCCACTATAATTAAGATCGTATCGTGAAAGTGCGCGTTTTAAAAAGAAAAAAAATGCTATTAGGCATAAAAAATATATGCTTTAGGTGGTACTAAAGATGCTGGTGGATTGTATACAGGCCTACAATTTTCCTCAAATCTGCCTTATTGTTATTGTTTTTAAGTCTTCATCTTTTGTTCATTCTTTAGCACTCTTTAGAAACTTTCAATTAATTAAGGTTTTTAGTTGACATGAAAAAGTGTCATGAGCGGGATTCGAACCCACGACCTTCGGCTAAATACGCCTCTGCTCTACCACTTGAGCTATCGTGACTTTGATCCACTCGAATTTCTCCATTTTATCTCAACAAAAACGTTAATAAATTGAAAAGAATTTATTTGGCCAAGCCCACCACGAAAGCTAATAAAATGTAATAAGCAAAATGAAGTATACCTTCACTAAAGCTCCTCGTGGACATTTCATTTGTCACTGAGAATCAAATAGATTACACGACATTTGAAAAATGGCAAAAGGGAGGGAAAGTTCAAAAGGTGGGGTTGAGATGAGAAGTTAGTGTCCGAGTGGATCGGAGTCACGCTAGCTCAAGTGGTAGAGCAACGGCGTATCAAGCCGAAGAGCATGGGTTCGAATCCCGCTCGAGACACTGACTTTGTTATCTCTACTAAAAACCTTAATTAGTTGAAAGATTTTAATTGGTCAAGAGGACCATAAAACTAATGAACTCTTTAGAAATTTTCGTTCCCTGGTTGTAATTCAGTTCCTGTAGGTGACACGACGCATCTTTGGTTAGTTTGTCATTCCGTTCTTTTTGCTTTATCATCGTGACCCAGAACCAATCTCAAAATTGTTTACTTCTTCCAAAGCCATCAGGCAATTTGGCCTCCTCCAGGCTAGACTGGAGCTAAAAACTTTTGGAGCTTGTATACCTGCCTGAATGACCGAAAGTGTGGAGATCCATGCACATTTTATTTTCATATTTATCAACTACTAGTGGGCATGCATAAACATAGATTGGAAAATAGTCCAACAGGTTTTTATAGGGTTTAATTCGAACCATAAGCTCCTGTTCCGTTGATCTATCAGTGTGTTAGGTTAATTCTTGAAATTTTGGATTGCCTTAATTCTAAAGATATTTGTAACCTATACCTACTTGGAAGTTTTATACAATAGTTTGCATATTTTCATTAATTTCGTGGTCCGCTTGACCAATTAATATATTACAATTACTTAAGGTTTCTAGTTGAGATAAAAAGTCAGTGTCATGAGCGGGATTCGTACCCACGATCTTCGGCTTGATACGCCGCTGCTCTACCACTTGAGCGTGACCTCGATCCACTAGGACACCAACTTCCCATCTCAACCTCATCTTTTGAATTTTCCATCCTTTTTGCCATTTTTTAGTTGGCATATTGTAGAGTTATTATTATTTACAAATACGTAACAACTCGTTTAGCTCTATTTTGTTGTTTAATTTGTCTTAAGTTTACATCTCTTTCTCACCCCTCGCTTTTTTACTGTCTACTCTTCGTCTCTATTTTTGTACGTTTGCTGGCTGTATATATGTTGCGGTACTTTGTTGGTGTATTTTCTGCTATACAGTTTCATTCACGATTATTCTATTCTGATTTATGTTCGATTTTAAGTCTGATTGTACGTATTCAATGTGTTCCTCTGCTTTTGTACATTATACGCCTCTCTCTTACTCTCTCTCTCCCCCTCTCTTCCCTCTCTCCCTCTCTGTCTCTCGCCCTCTCTCCTCCCTCTCTCTCACTCTCCCCCTCTCTCTCTCCCTCTCTCTCTTCCCTCTCCCTCTCACTCTCGCCCGCCCCCTCTCTCTCCCCTCACTCACACTCTCTATCTTCCCTCACTCTCTCACCCCCTCTCTCTCTCTATTCTCTCTCTCTCTCTCCCCCCCCTCCCTCTCTCTCTCTCTCTCTCTCTCTCTCTCTCTCTCTCTCTCTCTCTCTCTCACTGTATTCTTAGGTTCTTGTTCTTTAAATCATTAGCTGTGTATCTTCTTTGATCATGCCACTACTTGTACTTCTTACCCATATTTTAACAAAATATTTTTTCGAAATTTAGAAAGCAATTTTTATGTAATAGTAAACTCTTCTGAATCAAGGACAACCCCAGGCACGATGGTAAAAAACTAAAATACAACTTCAAACAAAACAATGAGCGCAGAACACCATTTAAACAAGGAAATTGAAAACTTTGTAGGGGTGGCTCCCTTTTAACTTTTTACCCTACGTTGCGTAATAAAAAACGACTTTGATTCACTGCCGAAAAAAATTAATATACCCTCTGTACCCGCGTTGAATGTGGATCTGGCGTTTGAATCAGCGAGCATTGCTCTTCCAAGACATGTTTTACGGTTCATAATTTAATGACAGCTCATTACGGCCACTTTTACCGGCAGACTTATAAAATGTTTTGGCTTTTACAGCCATGGATTAATTTTACGACGTAGAAATCTAATTCGCGATTAAAAGTACAACCGAGTTTCAGAATTGGTGGAAGGAAGAATCGAATTTTGTTTAAACAAGTAGAGCCGGAAAAGTTCGGAGTGTTTAGGAAATTGTTTCTTAGATCACGGACAGCCGTATTTCTACAGGGCGAGACACATGTTAACGCTTGATTCATGTATTTGTTTGTTTCCGGCCTCCCGTTCAAGTAACATTCGCCCTAATTGTTTCACCTGACAAACAGCCTGCCTAGCCAGAATTTAAAAGGGAAACAATTAATATCGGTTAGGTCCGGAATGAGGACAGAACTGGAAACTATGCAGGCCTCGTGCAAATAGGCAATAATGGCGGACGCATTGTCCATTCTCAACTTACAAGTCTATCGGTCGGCTATAGCACAACTACAAATTACCATCCCTAACTACTATGAACGCTAAATAGTCATATAAGTATGTAAGTACATACATGTAAAACAGTAAACAGCATTATTTTGCTTTGCGAGATTTCTCAGTGTGGTAAGCGAGTTAACCTGTAATTTGGTCATTATCTATCATTTTGGTCAGCCTAGCTTCAATGGGTTATTAACACAAAATAGATTTAGAATCATTAGGCAGTAATTTTGATTATAGGTTTAACCCAAATTGCGAAACTGTGAATTCTACAGCTTGGTACCTTATTTTCTCAGCTGAATTCTTCTTAAGTGTGTGCATCCAATTTTACCTCTTGGCCACCATTTTACCCTCTCCGACGTCGGATTTACATGATTTTTTTTAAAATGCAGCCCACTAAAGTAAGATTTTTTTAAAATTTTAGTTGTTTCTTTTATCAATGATTTCGGTCCTCCGGGCCGGATTAAAAATCCAATCTTTTTTATGACTCTATGGTATGGTATGGTAGAAAAGGATACTAGGAAGCGGGGTTTGCACTCCCCAGGCACTGAAGCTTTCTGGTTTATTGTACCTTCCTAGTTTCTTAGTTCAGTGCAATACACTCAATCCTTCTTCTTAGAAGTATCAGGTCATTGACTGTCGCTGCTGCAATTTGATTCCCTAAGTTTTTTCCATGCGTTAGGTTAAATCTCCATTGAGCTGTTGCGTCGCTTTCGAAGATGATATGAGTGGCTGTTTTCTCCTCCTCATTATATAATCTGCAAATGGGATCATCGTTCTATATACCGATGGTATGGTAGAAAAGGATACTAGGAAGCGGGGTTTGCACTCCTCAGGCACTGCAGCCTTCTGGCTTATTGTACCTTCCTAGTTCCTTACTTTAGTGCAATAGACTCAATCCTTCTTCTTAGAAATATCAGGTCATTGACTGTCGCTGCTGCAATTTGATTCCCTAAGTTTTTTTCCGTACGTTTGGTTAAACCTTCATTGAGCTGTTGCTTCGCATTCGAAGATGATATGAGTGGCTGTTTCCTCCTCCTCATTACATAATCTGCAAATGGAATCATCGCTGTATATACTTATGTTGTGTAGATGTTTTCTCAGATGCCAGTTACCGGTTAGTAGTCCTACCACTCCTCTGAATTCGGCCCTCTCCAATTGCAGCAATACTTTTTTTGCCAGTCTCGGTGAGGGTTGTTTCATCATAAGTTTACTATGTCTAGCACCGCTAGAGTGTATCCACTTCTCCTTTTGTTTTACTTGGATCCATTCTGCGATGGAGGATTCTATGTTTGGTTTTGTTATCCCAAGGATAGGTTCGGGGCCTATGTATGGTCTTGCAGATCCTCCTCTGCCAGACTGTCTGCTTTCTCGTTACCCAAAATTCCCCTGTGCCCTGGCACCCAAGATATCATCAGGGTGTTGTGTTTTCCCAGGTTTTGGAGATTTTGGATGCATTCATAAATTATATACAAACACACACCACAATTCATTGACATCCGGGGGTTGAGTTGCCGCCACCTCCATTCTCGCTAATAAATACATTCATTACAATAAATAACATATATCACAAATATAAACAGACAAACGAATAGTTGAAAAGGATAGTCCTACTCACAAAACATTCCGACAGACTAAAACACAACTACATCTATTTTTTCAACACAGTTTGTTGACAGCGATGTCAGCTAGGCTGTGAGATATACGGATTTATTTTACAAGCTAATGAGCAAAAATACGGTAATAAAGATAGCAAAATAACGAAATTCGTCTAACAGATCAGTCCAAAGAAAATGGCTGACCAAAATCATCATAAAATAAAAATCCCAGCTTGTAACAATGAATAATATTCTCCGGCTGAAAGATTTTGAAGAAGAAAAGAAATCGATCCTTAAAGCTAAAGCAGTTTGGAAAACCGTGCATCTGTTTTAATAAAACTAATCCTGAAATGCTCTGTGGTCACGAGCGGGATGACACTGACTTTTTTATCTCAACTAAAAACCTTAATTAATTGAATGATAGTAACTGGTCAAGCGGACCACGAAAAATAGTGAATTTAATGAAGTATACTTCACTAAAGCTCTCCGTGGCCATTTCATTTGTCGCCGAGAATCAAATAGATTACACGACATTTGAAAAATGGCAAAAAGAAGGGAAAATTCAAAAGGTGGGGTTGAGATTGGAAGTTAGTGTCCGAGCGGATCGAAGTCACGATAGCTCAAGTGGTAGAGCAGCGGCGTATCAAGCCGAAGGTCGTCGGTTCGAATCCGCTCGTGACACTGACTTTTTTATCTCAATTTCTTGAGGTTTTTGACCCTCGGTGGGGGTTGTCTCATCATAAGTTTACTATGAGCACCGCTAGAGTGTATCCACTTCTCCTTTCGTTTTGCTGGGATCCATACTGCGATGGAAGATTCTATATTTGATCTTCTTATCTCAAGTATAGTTTCGGGGCCTATGTATGGTCTTGCAGATCCTCCTCTTGCCAGACTGTCTGCTTTCTCGTTACCAAAAATTCCCCTGTGCCCTGGCACCCAAGATATCACCAGGTTGTTGTGTTTCCCCAGATTTTGGAGATTTTGGATGAATTCAATTTTGATGTGATCCTTTTACATGCCAATGCTTTAATGGCTACTTGGCTATCAGATCTTAAGTGGATTTTTTGCCAGTGTAACCTCTTTTGAGATTTTCCAGGGCACAAGCATTGATGGCATGTATTTCTGCTTGAAAGATCGAAGTGTACTTCTATAATGAGTTTGATTGCTCATGTTTTGGACTTGTACAGAAAACGCCTGATCCGGTTCCTTCGTGTGTTTCGGACCCATCTGTATACCATATCATTGTCTGATGCTCTCCTGTGTTCTTCCTCTCCTTTATAGCCCATTGAGACTTTATAGGAAGTTGTGAAGATGGTTTCCGGGTTTTATGGCTCAAAATTACCCCTAATTATATTTGCGTTTGCTTCATTCTCATCGGCTGTTTCTCTCTGTACCTTGTAAGTCTGACTTTTTGCATAAAAATTGTCACTCTGTCATCGTTTATTATTCTCCGTTTATTTTTAGTCTTTATGTCTATATGTTTAATCGCAACAAAATAATCGATTTTAACAGAATTTCTCCTCTTTATTTGCATCTTTCCTAATCTTATAAAAACACGGAACAGGGCTGATTCGTATTTTTGTTAGCCGACTGGCATCAGGCTAAGATATTGAATGGCAGTATTATAATTACCACCCAAAACCATGCCTTTAGCATAAGCTGCTAGCTCTTCACTACGCTTGGCATGTTTAGTTGAAACTTCTACAAGCAAAGTCCATCCATTTGTAATTTTGAAATTGAAGGTGTATTTACGGAACAATTGATTGCCTTGATCATACTGATTATTTGCAATATAGGCATTAGCCTGCATTGGGAGGTAAGTGACATCGATAAAAACGCAGCTTATTAAAGTAACACGATTTTTTCTTAACCTTAGTCATAGTTTTAACTTTGTTTTCAACCCTTAAATGTGTAGTGGTCTAATTGACCAAATTACTTATTTCAAATAATCATTCTTTCTATGTAAAGTCTTGGTTGAGAGGAAAAAGTGTCACGAGTGGGATTTGAACCCACGACCTTTGTTTTCAATATTTTTGGTCCTCCGGGCCGGATTAAAATTTTTAGCTTATTTTATTGATACTGGGTTTAAGTTCAAAATTATCCCTTATTATAGAAAGACTGGTCCGGTCAGTTCTGTGTTATAACATGTTTTCGACATTCTGGACAATATGCTTCCTCATTTCCAGATCGGCTTACAATATACAGAAATGATCGTAAAATTTTTCGTTTTACCTGTATACCCCGGGTCCTCTCTGATTTTGTGGAGTGGAAGTGATAGCCATGTGGCTGTTATTAAACACTGTTCGATTACAATCATTCCCAAAAGGCGTCACGTAAATACCGTAAACTCGGTCGTAAATTTTCTTTGAATCCTAGTCGTAAATTCCTTTTCTTTATAGGCATTGTCGCGTACGGAATGCCGGAATAATAGTTCACTCCGTTTAAGAATGTAAACAATAAGCCGTATTGAAATCACTCTCGTGGCATAACTACCGGCCATTATATACGCTCTAAGGTGGTCTCCGGATAATGGATTTACCTGTACGTAATGAATAATTCTTTCCAGGTTTACTATCTTAGGATTGAATCGGGCCGCTTTTAAATCGCTTTCGCCGCATTATGAAGGTAAAAAGTGGAATAAATCTTCTTCACTCGTTGGAGGTGATCCCGATCTAGTTGAATTGTGTTATAACCAGGGAACTCCTTCGTCGGGCTCAGAGTGAATAAATCAATGAGAGCTTCACGCGACCGTGCTTGGCTTGAGGGTTGGATTATGACGATTTAGTCACCTTGGATGATTCATCGTCTCGGCTTCGCACCGAAGGTATAGTCGTGACGTGAAAAAAAACACGGTGTGAAATTCTTGCGAGACAGTAAAATGTCTGGTCACGCTCAGTCTCCAGCGAAATGGCAGCTGTTTAGACATATAAGTTATAACATGTATAATATATGTATTGGAGAATTTTGGAAAAGAGGGGCAGCCTGAAAGAGGGCGCCACAAAAAGATAAGAGAGTTTTCGCGGGGAAAAAACCTCTCGGAAAAAAAGGATTTCGTAGCTCTCTTCTCTCTTTGGGTCGACCACGTGCTTTTAGATTTCTGTCTTCTGATCTCTCCTAAATTAATATTTTATATATCTCAGCTGAGTGTGTTTTGTGGGTAAAGTCTTTATCATAAATTTGTATTTCAAATTAAATTAGGAGAGAATTACATATATAGTATATGTATTGGAGAATTTTGGAAAAGGGCGCCAACCTGAAATAGGGCGCCACAAAAAAATAGTGTTTTCGCGGTGAAAAACGATTTCGTCGCTCTCTTCTCTCTTTGCTTCGACCACGTGACCACGTGCTTTTAGATTTCTGTCTTCTGATCTCTCCTAAATTAATATTTCATATATCTCAGCTGAGTGTGATTTGTGAGTAAAGTCCTTATCATAAATTTTTATTGTTTGTAAATTAATGTACATATATTTTCTATTATTTCTTTTTAATTAGAAGGATTAACCTTATTTTAAATTTTGTTATTTTCTTTTTCTTGTTTAAACCCTTTATTCTGAGGAGTTCCACGTAGTTACCATAAAGTTTAAACTAGTGTTAATTATTATAATGTATGTAATTAATAAATTATAATGTATTTTTCCATTGTTTTTCTGTATTTTTGAATTAGTGTTGTCCTCGTGAGTAAATAATCGCAGAAACGGTCGGCAAATGTACTCTTCGTTATCATTTCTCCCCCTTCTTCAAATCTTCCTCCATGTAAATCAAACCAGTTAAATCTTAAATCAGCGTTTATGCCGAGTTAACCTTTAAACGGATAAAGAAGAGCCGAACGCAAATACAGAGCCTAAAAGAACAAAGACAAAAGGCTGAGAACTCGGCTGATGACAATTTTTCTGTTTGTCCAAGTGACCCCGGATTAACTTGAAGCAGGAGCAAACTAGGGTTCGGGACGACTCATAAGCCATGGAGTTTATCCAGGGATAATACATTTTATTGGGCTATTACAGAACGGAGGTGGAAGCAATATTTGACTAAACCCAGGTTAATATCTGAAATGTATTTTTAATTAGAGAGGGAATTTCAAAACCCACCCCTAGATATTTTGATTTCGCACTTTTTTTCTTCTAAACATTCAGGCCAACCGGCAGAGTTTATCATTTAATTAATACAAGTACATTTTATTGTTTATGAAAAATATAATTATTTTGAAATTAAAATACATTTGATCCAAGGCTTGCACCTGCAGAGGTCAATGCCTTACGTTCCGCTGGTTTAAAAAAAACGTTGGGACTGAATTAAGGGCCGTTGAGATTAGAACCTGGGACCCTTGCAGTGATGAATCACCATTTGAAGGATAACCTGTTGGGACCACTGGCGCTGATAAAAGGATAGAACAGTGTTTTTATCCAAAATGATCAAATCATTAAAAAATTAATATTAAGTTAGATAATACAGCCCTATTATTTGGCCATAATAAATGCATGTGGATCTTAGTCACGTGACTCTCTACATTTGGTGAACGTTTGGATTCTTAATTATTTACTGTAACTAATTCCACTATTCTTTGTGGTCCGCTTGACCAATTAATATCATTCAATTAATAAAGGTTTTTAGTTGAGATAAAAAAGTCAGTGTCACGAGCGGGATTCGAACCCACGACCTTCGGCTTGATACGCCGCTACTCGACCACTTGAGCTATCGTGAATTCGATCCACTCGGACACTTCCCATCTCAACCCCACCTTTTGAATTCCCCCTCCTTTTTGCCATTTTTCAAATGTCGTGTAATCTATTTGATTCTCGCCGATAAATGAAATGACCACGGAGAGCTTTAGTGAAGTATACTTCATTAAATTCACTATTTTTCGTGGTCCGCTTGACCAGTTACTATCATTCAATTAATTAAGGTTTTTAGTTGAGATAAAAAAGTCAGTGTCATCCCGCTCGTGACCACAGAGCATTTCAGGATTAGTTTTATTAAAACAGATGTACGGTTTTCCAAACTGCTTTAGCTTTAAGGATCGATTTCTTTTCTTCTTCAAAATCTTTCAGACGGAGAATATAATTCATTGTTACAAGCTGGAATTTTTATTTTATGATGATTTAGGTCAGCCATTTCCGTTGGACTGATCTGTTAGACGAATTTCGTCATTTTGCTATCTTTTAGTACCGCATTTTTGCTCATTACCTTGTAAAAATGTGTAGAGATTAGTGACCGTTAATCGATAGTTATTCAGATATCGTGAGATGCGGTCGGGTGTGATGTATGTTTCAGNATCTCAATAAAAGATCGAAACGTTGGCACGATAAAGAAAATGTTTTTCTGAAACCTACATCACACCCGACCGCATCTCACGATATCTGAATAATTACCTTGTAAAATAAATCCGTATATCTCACAGCCTAGCTGACGTCGCTGTCTATAAACTGTGTTGAAAAAAATAGATGAAGTTGTGTTTTAGTCTGTTGGAATGTTTTGTGAGTAGGACTATCCTTTTCAACTATTCATTTGTCTGTTTATGTTTGTGATATATGTCATTTATTGTAATGAATGTATTTATTAGCGAGAATGGAGGTGGCGGCAACTCAACCCCCGGATGTCAATGAATTGTGGTGTGTGTGTGAATATAATTTATTAGCGAGAATGGAGAGGCTTCTGCTTCACCTCCCTAATCCAAAGAATGACGACTACCATTGAACAGAATGTATGCTAATAAGACGAACTTGCTTTAAATGGATTGATTTTTTTCGTATGTACATTTTTCTCTTGACTGAAAAGCACTTGAGGTAGAGAGAGGTTGGCAATAATGCTGGGAAAATAAAGGGTGGATAATTGTAGCATTCAGAGCTTAATAGAGATGAGTTAGTAGACTGTGGATGTGAGTTTTTAGTAGTTTAACAGCCCTAAAACCTTAAAGCGTCTCCATAACGTTTTCTTAAAAATATAAAATATATAATCATAAAACCATAACTGGCGTTGAAACAGCGGCAAAAGTTTTATCTGCAGCAGCCAACATTAATGAAATTTACACATACACAAATTTTCTATTCGTGGCACATGACAAACCGTTATAATATAATGTATAAAATAATAATCAAATTGTATAGATAAATAATAATATTTTGGTTTAACAAGAATTAAATTTTGGGCGTTGTTCGGCATGAAAAATAAAATATCCTTACTTATTACATCAAATAAATTTAACCACTGTGTTTTTATCTGTAAATCCACACTTGATCGTTATCAGTCTACTTCTGGTATGATTTGTTGGGTAGATTCTTTTAATGACGAGAAAGGTTGAAAAAATAAAAGTATGCCGTGCTTTTTAGCTTCTTTCATAAGTTCTACTCCACTCTTGGGAAACGGTATCCAGGAGGCAGACCAAGTTTGAAACGAGAATGGCCCTTTTTATCTCGACAATTTACATTGAAGAATAGGATTTAAACGCGGCTCCTATCACCTTCACACAAACGTTATAGTCGTTCGCAAGACGTTGGCAGTATCATTCAGTCGTAAATAATTTTTGTAAAGTTTTACTTCGAGATGGAGAACAACAATAATACGAAATTAAATGAAAGTCTTGCATGAGAAATAAAATCTTTAACATAGTTTGTTTTTAAAAGAAGAAATTTAACATTCAATAAAGATTATTCCTAAATTAATCTTTAATTAAGTTGTTTGGTTGAGATAAAAAAGTCAGCGTCACAAGCGGGATTCGAACCCACGATCTTTGGCTAGATACGCCGCTGTTCTACCACTTGAGCTATCGTGACTTCGATCCACTCAAACACTAACCTCCCATCTCATGTCAATGGCACAATTACGCAGAGAACAAACACTTTGAGCTCTGAAGATGATCCCAATAAAGATCGAAACGTTGTCATGATAAAGAAAATATTTTTTTTAAACCTACGTCACACTAGACCGCATCTCACGATCTCTGAATAATCACTAAAAAATTAAAATCTCCTATATAAAAGGCACGGGAAAAACAAAAATAACGCGGCAATGCACATTTATCAAAATATCAAATAATAAAATCATTTTACAAAAGAGACTTGCCTAAACAGAAATGACAAAGACTAGTCTTTTCATTTGTCGTAGTGCCGAAACGTATTTGAGGGATCAACTGACAAACCTGTTCGGTATCAAACAAATTTCAGGTTCATTCCTCCTCAGATAACACAGAAGAAACTCTTTATTTTATTTTATTTTTAAATTAAAAAATTGAGCATAAAACAGGCATAAATAAAGTAGAAGGATGTATCACTAAAATAATAAGAGAAAGAAAAAACGATTAATTAAGGATTTTAGTTGAGATAAAAAAGTCAGTGTCACGAGCGGGATTCGACCCCACGACCTTCGGCTAGATACGCCGCTGCTCTACCACTTGAGCTATCGTGACCTCGATCCACTCGGACACTTCCCATCTCAACCCCACCTTTTTGAATTTTCCCTTCTTTTTGCCATTTTTCAAATGTCTTGTAATCTATTTGATTCTCCGCGACAAATGAATTTTTTATCTCAACTAAAAATTTTAATTAATTGTAAGATATTAATTGGTCAAGCGGACCACGAAACTAGAGAAATTAGAATGAAAAACGTTAGTTTTTCAAAGTTCAGTCACATTTTCCAATTCAAATTATAATTGTACGAGAGTTTTAGTTAAAATGAACTTCGTAAAGAAATGAATAAATCGAAAATGATCCATTTAAAGATTAATTGTAAAACAAGCCATCTCATTTGCAAAAATTATGTTAACCGTTCGAATATCAATGCGTAAACGTGGTTTGTTTATAGCGAGATAACAAAATTCTAAGCAGAGAATAACGGAACAATAATAGACGGATCAGACAGGTTTAATAATGATCAAACGCCTGATAGGAAATAATACGTGTATTGGACATCCAACCAATAATTAGAATGTAATTAATTTGCCAATTGGAGTTCTGCAAGTTTCAAATATTCCCGTTGGAAGTTCTGTTTAATAATGTTTATATTTATATTAATGCTGTTTGATGTTATCTTGCATCGCTAATATTAGTCATTTATTAAAAACCTGAGTTGATTGAAAAAAATAATGATTTAAGGACCTAAGGACTACAAAATCTTTTTTTTCTTTTATCCCGTTAGTTATATTCAGCAAGAATTCAGGTTGTTCACACTATTTCCTCTTCTTTAGAGAGCAGAGAGTACTGCTTGGATGGGTTCATAGGTATGTCCCAAGATTTTGAAAAATCTGACAACCTGCAACCTTCAAACTATAGCATATCCTATTTCTTATTTTCTAAGCTTAAAATCCTTTCTCATAAATCGTTGCTTCCAAGTAATGACCTGCGATGAGTTCTCAGAAACAAGTCCTATCAAGACAGTGCAGCGTCCCACAAGGGAGCATTCCTGGTCCGATCCTATTTTCTATTTATACTGCTGATCTGCCGATACATCCCAACGCCATCCTTACAACGCTGACGATACTAATTATATCCTAATCTAAAAACCTATCCTCATCACTTTCAATATCACCTTGCGCTATAGAATAAGGATGACAAATGGTGAGAAAAAAACCGAAGACAATCTGCCCAAATTTTGTTTATGTTAAATAAACAGCCGACTATGCGCTAACGACAACAAAACACTACCGACACCTACAAAGGTTAAATGTTCGAAATTAAACTGTAGTGACCAGAGAAGGGCAAGACAGACCTCTACTCTCTCTCTGCCAATCCGTTGTGCCTGTCACCTCCCGGCCGGTTCTACCAGTGGAGAACCGAGCCCTCGGGATTGGGAGTAAGATACAAGTCCAAAAACAAGGGCGGAGAGGTCACTTGCTTTGGTCCGTGAACGAGCTTTTGTGATCGGAGGATCCTTGCGACCAAGAGACCAAACGGTCAGGGCCACCCCGGCTGAACGTCGGCCCCCAGAAAGGTGTAAGGCTCTTCTTTCTCATCTCCAAGGTTTCGGAATTACCCTGTACTTAGGTACATTAGAATACCGTAATAATAATAAATAATAAGAAATTCTCTTGTGTTCTGGCTTGTACCAAGATTGACCTTCTTGACTCCTGGAAGGAATACACAATACCTTGACAATAGACGTTGAATACCCGGACAAGATTCAAACAAAATCAACTATGGAACGAAATTGAAAACTACGAAAACGTTTATGGCCAAAATCAGACATGACTGTATAAAATACTATTTCAACTTATTTAGGCAACCTGAGCGAAGCTGTATGTGACTATCAAGCACTGCAAGCATTCCAATCAAAATTCCTTAAGATTCTTCCTTCTCAAGGCTCCTTACTACGTCTCTAACCTCATTATCCAAAATAACCTTTCTTTAAAGAATTTTAGTTGAGATAAAAAAGTCAATGGCACGAGCAGGATTCGAACCACGATCTTCGGCTTGATACGCCGCTGCTCTACCACTTGAGCTATCGTGACCTCGATCCACTCGGACACCAACTTCCCATCTCAACCACACCTTTAGAATTGTCCCTCCTTTTTATCATTTTTCAAATGGCGTGTAATCAATTTGATTCTCGGCGACAAATGAAATGACCAAATTGTCACCGAGAATCAAATTGATTACACGACATTTGAAAAATGGCAAAAAGGAAGGAAAATTCTAAAGGTGTGGTTGAGATGGGAAGCTAGTGTCCGAGTGGTTGGAGGTCACGATGGCTCGAGTGGTAGAGCAGCGGCGTATCAAGCCGAAGATCGTGGGTTCGAATCCCGCTCGTGCCATTGACTTTTTTATGTCAACTAAAAATCTTAATTAATTGTATGATATTAATTGGTCAAGCGGACCACGAAACTAGTGAATTTCTTTAAAGAATTGAATTCCTTACAACCAATCCTAAACTTAAAGCTCAAGCTCTTCTCCAGTACCTCCAAAGAACCCTGTTCGCTTCAAACAACCATGCTCCTGAATCCTTAATTCGATATAAAAAAATTGAATGCCAGCGATGGTTGACTGTATGACTGATTAAAACGCGCGTCATCCAAGGTAGTGCATTCTCCGAGTTTACACAGAATAAAACAATTTGTAATGTGTATTATGACCCCATTTGTACGAATTTTCTATTGAATCCGATCCGCCGGATCAAATTATTAAATTAAGGTTTTAAATGTTTTGGCTCATTAATACTCATTAATAAGAACGCCAAATACTTATTCTTCTATTTTATCTTTTATTAATCCTTTATTTAGGATAACTACTAGTTAGCCTTTTATTACCCCTTAGATCGTATTTTTTCCTAAACTGTGAAGATGACTACGACAAGCAAGTACGCTAACTTTTAAAAAATTTCACTTTTTAATGGTCTACTTTGAACAAAAAAATTAATCACGCAAGAATTATTATCGCCAAGAATTAGTTTTATTTGTTTTAAAGCAGATTGCACTTTCAGGTCATGACGTTAAGTCGAACTTTCATACAAGGCTGTAAATTGCACTTGCCTACAAATAATAAATAAATTAAAAAGTTAAACAAAAATAGGTTTTTAGTTGAGATAGAAAAGTCAGTGTCACGAGCGGGATTCGAATGCTTGATACGCCGCTGCTCTACCACTTGAGCTATCGTGACCTCGATCCACTCGGACACTAACTTCCCATCTCAACCCCACCTTTTGAATTTTCCCTCCTTTTTGCCATTTTTCAAATGTAGTGTAATTTATTTGATTCTGGGCGACAAATGGAATGGCCACGGAGAGCATTAGAGAAGGTATACTTCATTTAAGCTTATTAAATTCACTAATTTTCGTAGTCCGCCTGACCAATTAATATCTTTCGATTAATTAAGGTTTTTTAGTTGAGATGGGAAGTTTGTGTCCGAGTGGATCGAGGTCAAGATAGCTCAAGTGGTAAAGCAGGGGCGTATCTAGCCGAAGATCGTGGGTTCGAATCCCGCTCGGACACTGACTTTTTTATTTCAACTAAAAAACCTTAATTAATTGAAAGTTATATTAAATGTTTTGTGTGATGATGATATATGTATGTTTTCTATATTGAAATTGATTATTGATATTGGTGTAGCTGCGACTGAGTTTTCATGTGTCTGTTCTGTAATTGTTTATTTCTGTTGATGTAAATGATGATGTACTTCAGTTTAACTTATTCAATTCACTAGTTTTCTTGGTCCACTTGACTAATTAATATTTTTCAAGTAATTAAGGTTTTTAGTTGAGATAAAAAAGTCAATGTCACGAGCGGGATTCGAACCCACGACCTTCTGCTTGCTACGCCGCTGCTCTACCACTTGAGCTATTGTGACTTCGATCCACTCGGACACTAACTTCCCATCTCAACCCCACCTTTTGAATTTTCCCTCCTTTTTGCCATTTTAACTTTAATTAATTGAATGATACTCATTGATCAAGCGGACCACAAAAACAAGTGAATTAAACAAAAATGATGAATCTTGCAAAATCATATAGACTCACAATATTATTACATTACTTTTGTAATCAAATTATATAATTTTACATATGTTGGAATGAAGTTTCGTTTACAAAAACACGTAAACGTTTTACTTGGTATTTTCGCGCTCGTCGAATGCAAGTAAATCTCGAGTTTTCGTTTAGTCAGCTATTCAACATCGTGCTTACCCTTTCCGTGTCCGTAGACGTCCAAGTTGAAGTTGTCCTGGCCTTTGTGCCCGTCGACGAGCTGTCCGAGCCCACCGGATAGCCATCCGCCGTCCTCGGAACCGTCGTACGTGTTGTCACGGAGGTCGAACTCGCCGGGTTTCCTTTCGCCCTGAGGCATTGAGTAGCTCACGACGCCTTCTAAAACAAACAGTTTCCTTCGATTAAAATATCAACTGGAATGTTCAGTCGAATAAATTGCTAAAATAGGTAGTCACGCAGGAGTTTACAGAAAAAAAATCTTCTACTGTTAAAATTTCAATCATGTCTTAGTAGACATCTACATTTTTGCCTGAATTTCTTATTTTAAATAACAAATGTCTTAGGAAATTATGAAAATGTACAACAAACTATTAATAAATAATGAAAACATTGAAAACTCTGAAGGAGCGGTGTGATTGACAAACCGAAATAAATAACGGAGAGAAAGGAAAAATAAAGAAAAGAAGGATCCTCTTTTATTAATCAAGACGTCAAGATACTCGAGGAACGGATATTCTGAGGTACTTTGCAAGCAAAGATCAAAGGTTGCATATTACCAACAAAAGAAAACCCACGTTGGTAGTTTCACATGTGATAAACGATATGAAATATATCAAGAAATATATATTGCTCAATTAAAATAAATACCTAAATATTTATTTTGCTAAGTGGAGAACAAAATTAAGATGGGAGAATTCATAAATTGTTTAACAAGAACATTTCAAATCAAGAAACGTACATTTTTGTTAAGGAAAAAACATATTTTGCAATTAAGTTAATGTGACGAAAATTACTATTAAAAACAACCATAAATCAATAAATAAAACGGATTGAACATAAATTCAATGTTAAAACTCTAAAACAGATCAAACTATTGTAGTACATATTCAGTATAACAACTTATTCATTAAACATATTAAAAAACAAATTAATAAATATTTTACCAATAAAAATATATTAATAAATAATATACTCTTAAGATGGAGTCTATGTACTTAGAAGAATGTTTTATCTTTTTCTGGACTCTACAATAATTAGCAGTTAAATTATAAAATTGCGTATGACTTCCACACATAATTACATACATATATGCATAAATAAAAGTAATATTGACCTAAAATTACATAGTTTTTTAATATGTGGTGTTTAATGACCGTTAGACAATGATTATTCGGAGATCTTGAGATGCGGTCTGGTGTCAAGTAGGTTTTAGAAAAATATTTTCTTTATCGTGCTAACGTTTCGATCTTTATTGAGATCATCTTCATCGCCTGGCATTTTTTACATTTTACGCTTACGTGTAGGACGTGAAAAAAAATGAATTTATATAATGATAGAAAATTCATTTTTTTATCTAAAATTTTCTAGCATTGTATAAATTGATATTTTTATTTCATCTTTAGGACCTGGGATTTATAAACATTATTTAAATTTTACAAATACATGTAGGATGTGAAAAAAAATGAATTTATACAATGCTAGAAAATTTTAGATTAAAAAAATATATGAATTTGGGCAATGCTAGAAAATTTTATATTAAAAAAAAGCTAAAATTTTCTATCATTATATAAAATCATTTTTAATATAAAATTTTCTAGCATTGCACAAATTCATATATTTTTTTAATCTAAAATTGTCTACCATTGTATAAATTCAATTTTTTCACATCTTACATGTATTTGTAAAATTTAAACAATGTTTATAAATCCCAGGCCCTGAAGATGATCTCAATAAAGCTCGAAACATGGCACGATAAAAAAAAATTTCTGAAGCCTACGTCAAACCAGGTTCTCACTATCTCCGAATATTTTATTTTTATTTTTTACGAGGGTTTGCAACAGTAGAGGTTATATCAACCCTCGGGGTGCCAGTGTTTTTGAAAAAAGCCCATTTGTAAGAAGGTCGGGTTCGAATGCAGATCCGATGGATTCGAACCCGGGACCTTTACCTTTCAGAGATGAGCGCCGTGTCAACGCCTAAACCGTTGTGGTCACCGATGCCTCTGACATCCTAAATGTATTTGTAAAATTTAAACAATGTTTATAAATCCCAGGCACTGAAGATGATCTCAATAAAGATCGAAACGTTGGCACGATAAAGAAAATGTTTTTCTGAAACCTACATCACACCAGACCGCATCTCACGATTTCTGAATAATTATCGATTAACGGTCACTAATCACCACACAAATTCAATGTTGACACATTTAAATAGATCAAATTATTATAGTACATAGTTTCAATTCAATATAATATTCTTTCAATCAATTAATTATTCTTTCTATGTAAGGTCTTGGTTAAGATAAAAAAGTAAGTGTCACGAGCGGGATTCGAACCCATGCCCAAGAAGGTCGTGGGTTCGAATCCCACTCGTGTCACTGACTTTCTTATCTCAACCAAGACCTTTCATAGAAAGAATAATTAATTGATTGAAAGAAGTAACTTGGTATAATGACCACGAAAACGTAAATCAATATAATATGTTTTTCATTAAACATATTATTGGATTCACTAGTTTTCGCGGTCCGCTTGACCAAATTCAATTAATTAAGCTGTATTTAAGGTATTGGTTGAGATAAAAAAAGTCAGTGTCACAAGCGGGATTCGAACCCAAGACTTTCGGCTAAATACGCCGCTGCTCTACCACTTGAGCTATCGTGACTTCGATCCACTCGGACACTAAGTTCCCATCTCAACCCCACCTTTTGAATTTTCCCTCCTTTTTTGCCATTTTTCAAATGTCGTGTAATCTATTTGATTCTCGGCGACAAATGAAATGGCCACGGCGACTTTTAGTGAAGATGTGTGGTGATTAGTGATAGTTAGTCCATGATTATTCGGAAATCGTGAGATGCTGTCTGGTGTGATGTAGGTTTCTGAAAAACATTTTCTTTATCGTGCCAACGTTTCGATCTTTATTGAGATCGTCTTCAGGGCCTGGGATTTACAAACATTGTTTAAATTTAACAAATACATGTAGGGTGCGGAAAAAAGTGAATTTATACAATTCAAAAAATACTTTTTTTTTATATTCAATATATATAGTGAAGTATACTTCATTTAACTTACTAAATTCAGTAGTTTTCGTGGTCCGTTTGACCAAATAATATCTTTCAATTAACTAGTCTGTATTCAAGGTTTTAGTTGAGATAAAATTCGAGAATGAAGTGGGTGAACTTAATAAGTTAAATGAAGTATATCTTCACTAAAGCTCTCCGTGGCCATTTCATTTGTCGCCGAGAATCAAACAGATTACACATTTGAAAAATGGCAAAAAGGTCGGAAAGTATAAATGGTGGGGTTGAGATGGGAATTTAGTGTCCGAGTGGATCGAAGTCACGATAGCTCAAGTGGTAGAGTAGCTGCGTATTTAGCCGAAGATCGTGGGTTCGAATCCCGCTTGTGACACTGACTTTTTTTATCTCAACCAATACCTTAAATACATATTAATTAATTGAAACATAGTCTACATAGCTACATAGTCAAATCAAAAATCTAAGAAAAATACCAAAAGTAACAAAATTTATCTTACTTTATTAATACAATATATTTTTTCTTTTTAAGAAAACAACCTTATCCTTGTCCCTCGTTGCACAACACAATTTGATAGATTGTTTTAAAAAGAGAAAGCCGTGTGATAGAGAAATACGATATTCCGTCGTTATTAAGGATGAGATAGGTGTAAAAAAGACATTGAATAATTCTCTTTCTGAATATGGAAACGTTGTACAAATCAACAATCCATCAAAACTGAACAAGGATTAATCGCCATTAATTAGGAAACGATAGGAATTACAATTCAATATCTAGATCAGTTTCATTGGATCCAAACCATAATAATTCATTCACAATGGTGATCTGTAACACTGATAAACAATACTGAGGCAAATATTTGATTAAATTTGGTCGAATATTGTAACAATAAAGGACAATTTATGTACAAGGAGCATAAAAACATGCTGGTGTGGAAAGAAAGTTTATTTCCGTTTGACCATTAGTCTATTAATCACATTGGAAAACGCATACATATACAGATAATCTCTATTTCAATGACGCCTACTTTTCTCCAGTTTAGTCAAAATTGGTCCACTTTCTCACGATTAAAAAAAAAGTATTTTATCGGCACAAAATTTACATTATCAAAACATACTTATTAGCAATTATAAATATTAATTTAACATTAATTAAACATTTGGTTTTTTCCATACTACTCAGGTGGCAGGCGCATATTGTAGCCAAAAATGGAATCTCTAATTGATTTTTATAAGCTCAAATCTGCACACGCATGTTTGGACATACACGTGTACAAAGTTGAGTCATTCATTTATCGCAATTCATAGGCAATAAAAGTGATAAATGGTGAATTGAGTATGTTGTTCGATCTTTTTTAAAAAGATCCTGCTCACAGTTAGTTGGTGGTTGTGGAACTACTAGATCTGATGATGAGCTAAAAGCTTGAAATCCGGACGTTGGAAACATCCAATTGTGTGCAGGAACAATCTTTCTAAAAAGATAGTTCCTGCTCGCAGTTAGTTCACATAATCTTACAATTCTTGTCCAGAGACGCGGTTGTAGATCTCCTTCAACTTGACGATGAGCGATAAGCCAGAAACACACTTACCCGATGCTACGCCATGCGATGCTACCCGATGCAACCCGACGCCTTGCCACGTTTTGGTGGGGTGTGCACATCTATCCGACGCAAGCACGCGTCGCGTACAGTCCACAGCGTTTATCACAACAATCACTATCACAATCGCAACGCATCTTTTGTTCTTTATGCACTATTTTGAGCAAAACCTTGTAATAAATTGTTAGTTAAATTTTATGAGCACAACCATCTAATAAATTGTTTGTTAAACTTAATTGTTTTAAATAAAGTTACTGCTAACAATCTAATTAAACGGTGTTTATAAAAACGTATGCAGTTTTGATCTCGTTTAATTTAGTTTACATTAAAATAACATGTTGTAATTAATATAACGACAAAATTACATGTACTTAGTATTTTGTAGTAGAATTCGAATAAATTGTTAGTTAAATTCATTATATCAAAAAATCCTATTCCGGTGTTTTGATTAATTTTCTACCAAACCATTAGAATTAATTTTTTAAATAAAAACTAATTAACTTTTAATCACAGTTAGTTTGGTTTATATTAAAATGAGTATGTTGTAATTAATATAACGACAATAATACATGTAGTTCGAATAAAAATATGAGTGTCCGGTTCTTTTGTCTTCGACTGTACGCGATGTGACCCGACGAAAATCTCGACAGTGGGGGTCGCAGAGCGTCGGGTACATGTGCACGGGGGTACTGCAACCTTATGGAAAATCGGAGTTTGGATTTGCGTCGAGTAGCATCGGGTAGCGCCGCATGGCGTAGCATCGGGTAAGTGTGTTTCTGGCTTATCGCTCATCGTCAAGTTGAAGGAGATCTACAACCGCGTCTCTGGACAAGAATTGTAAGATTATGTCGAAATGTAAGTTATGGTGTAACCAAACGCCCCTCAGACCAACACATCAGCAAAGTCTGGCGGGTCCAGACGGCCGCCCATCAAGTATTGATATTCCCAATTTAAAACACAGCATAACCAAATATTTATTGGTAAAAACAATGTGATAAATTAAGAGCAGAATTTTCTTTTATCGAGAAAAATGAAAAAAAAAATCAATTTTTCAGCGTATTTAAGCAGTATTTATGGGTGCTTATATTATATTACAAAATAAAAGAATTGTCGGAATTACATAAGATAATGTTGCTTATACTCAACTTTGGGACGAAATGAGTTAAGTAAACTAAGCATTCCGCAAAAAATACTCTTCCAATTTAAATTTAAAAACAAAAATTTAGACAAAAAGAAGAGAGACAGGTGCATTTCCCTGCTTAATTTGTCTTTCCTCTGAGGACAAGGATTGTCGGGGAAAGAGAACGTTTCGTGTATGAATGACAGGTTTTTGCGATCTCGTACACCTGTTTTTCAAATGTAACGCATCAATGGAATGAGGTTGTCGAGATCTATAAGCAAAATGCAATTTTAAAAATTTTTTTTTTGAAAAAACCTTATTATTCGTCGCAGGGGAACGACGTTTTCGGTAATGTGAAACGAATTGGTGCCAAATCGTTTTCTTACCTAACCGGTTCCAACTTTTTTAAATTATGCCAAGCCTCTTCCCTCAATCTATGAATCTATTTTGAATACCAGATGCACTTTCAAGTTGTAAATCCAATTATGGCCTTAAAAGTGAACACAATATTGGAAAAAGTCAGATTTGGACATGGCATTTTGCTATTTGAATTAATTTTGTCCTGAAGATTTATGAAGTTAAAACTAAGCACTCGTTGTAAAACAAGTTTAAAAAAACCGAAATTTTTCATATTCAGCCTACTAATTGATATAAAGTCGGAAA
The DNA here is from genome assembly GCF_000648675.2 of Cimex lectularius. NCBI lineage: Eukaryota > Metazoa > Arthropoda > Insecta > Hemiptera > Cimicidae > Cimex > Cimex lectularius. Next base: position 532,907 of record NW_019392709.1, read on the forward strand.
CTTCTTTGGACTTTATTTGTCCTTTCTGGGAACATGACCCAGATATGTTTGAGCCGTTTAGAACTTGGCAAACTCAAATCAAGGGTTGAAGAGTATTTCAGTTTAAATTTGGTACGTAATATAAACAAATTTTAAATCCGAAATCTATTATTTTTCTTTCAAAGAGAAAAATATGATGTCATATGTATTTCCACCCCCGCATTTTATTCCGAAAAATAATATCCGTCTATTTATTCAAAGGGCTTCTACCACTTTTTCAGGATTATCTTAGACTTTCCGTTAGTCTGTACAAAGCCGGGTTGAACGGTTCCAGTGGGAAACGTTTTCGTTTTAAATATTGGATCGCCTCGTCCGAACGGCTTCATATTTTATTGGGCCACAATGGCCGAGAGGAAGCCGCACTAATAGCCTATTTATGAGGCATGATTTATCCTACAAGACTCGGCTCGCCAACGACCTGCTGGGGTTAACCGAAATGCTCTACCCTGCCCCATCCTTGTATACAATGTTAAATCCCCTAAACACGCGCCTTGGGATACGAACAAAATAAACCGTCCCACCGAGCGGCATTTATGCTCACGCTACTAGGAAAGTTATAGGATTTACTTGAGACCGTCTCTATTATAACTTGTCCTTCCCGTAGTACCGCTTACCTTAAATCTTCCGACATTGTTAATAGTTATGTAAGTTCAGGCAAACACAATTTACCTTTGTACTTTATAATGACCTACATGAAACACATATATTTGATATAGGGTGTTTTCTTACATTGAGCTAACGTGGGAGGTCATGGGTGTTATAAATTATCATTAACATTTAATGGTTACCAACATAAACTTACAGTTTAACTAGTGATAACAATTTGATCGAAAATTTATAGGATTTTGGGAATCTGAAATCCAATATTCTTGTACATGCCTCTCTCTCTCCTTACTCCCTTTCTCTCTCCCTAACCCACTCACATACACTCTATGTTTCTCTACTTTTCTCAATCTTTCTTTTTCTGTAACTTTGTTATATATCTATTTCTATCTCCCTACTTCTCTCTATGTTTCTCTCTTTTTCATGCACTCCGTTTCTCTCTCTCTCTCTCTCTCTCTCTCTCTCTCTCTCTCTCTCCTTTAGTCTTTCTGCTAAATAAAAATTCTTGCTGCTGTTTTTCGTCTTTATGCTAAAAAACGCTATCAGAAAATCAATTAATCAATCTGTCGGTCTCTCTCTCCCCCTCACTCACTCACTCTCTCTCTCTCTCTCTCTTCCTTTTTATTTAAGTAGTTTTATCTCCTTTGCTCACACTCTCTCTTTTACTCTTTCTGCCTCTAGTTTAGCTTTTTTTTCATTCAGTGTACATTCACTTACCCTCTTTCTAACACTCCGTACATTAAACACTCTCTCTCACTCTATCCCTCTCTAACTATCAATTTTTCTCTCTGTTGGATGTAAAAGAGGTCTAAGAAACTTAATTCTGTGTGGCTAAATAAAACGCTATCAGTAAATTAATCAATTTTTCTGTCTTTCTCTCTCTCTCTCTCTCTCTCCTTTAGTCTTTCTGCTAAATAAAAAGTTTCGCTGCTGTTCTTTCGTCTTTGTGCTAAATAAAACGCTATCAGTAAATCAATCAATCTGTCTGTCTCTCCCCCTCACTCACTCACACACACTCTCTCTCTCTCTCTGTTTTCCTCACTTTCTTCTATAGTTTAGAGAGTTCTCTCTCTTTTCATTCAGTTTACTCATTCACTCTACTTTCACATACCCTCTTTCTAACCACTCCACACTTTTATCTTTCTCTACTTTTCTCACTCTCTCTTTTTGTCTAATTTTGTTATAAATCTATTCCTATCTCCCTACTTCTCTCTATGTTTCTCTCTTTTTCATGCACTCCGTTTCTCTCTCTCTCTCTCTCTCCCTCTCATTCTCTCTCTTTTTCTCTCTCTCTCTCATTCTCTCTCTCTTTCTCTCTCTCTCTCTCTCTCTCTCATTCTCTCTCTCCTTTTCTCTCTCTCCTTTTCTCTCTCTCTCTCTCATTCTCTCTCTCTTTCTCTCTCTCTCTCTCTCTCTCTCATTCTCTTCTCTCTCTCCTTTTCTCTCTCTCCTTTTCTCTCTCTCTCTCTCTCGCTCTCTCTCTGTCCCTTTTATATATGCAGTTTTATCTCCTTTGGTCACACTCTCTCTTTTACTCTTTCTGTCTCTAGGTTAGCTTTTTTTTCATTCAGTGTACATTCACTTACCCTCTTTCTAACACTCCGTACATTAAACACTCTCTCTCTCTTTTGCCCCTTTATCTCCAGCTCCCTCCATATCCCATTTCTCCAGCTTAATTCTGCGTATGTAAATAAAACGCTATCAGTAAATCAATCAACCTGTCTGTCACTCTCTCTCCCTCCCACTCACTCTATCTCTCTCACTCACTCTCTGTTTCTCTTGCACTCTCTCCCCTTTCTGTTGCCAGAAACATACGTTAATCTCTCTCTCTTTCTCTCAGTTCTCTTTCCCTCTCTTTCTTCTATAGTTTAGAGAGTTTTCTCTCTTTTCATTTATTTCACTCATTCAATCAACTTTCACATACCCTCTTTCTAACCACTCTACACTTTTAACTTTTTCTCACTTTTTCTCTTTATCTAACGCTTCCTCCATACCTCCTCATCACTCTCTGTCCCTCTCCTTCACTCTCTGTTTATTTGTTTTCCTATCTGTCTGTCTGTCTCTCTCTCCTTCTATTCCTATATTTCCAACTTCACTTTCGTGGTCCGCTTGACCAATTAATATCTTTTAATTAATTAAGGCTTTTAATTGAGATAAAAAAGTCAGTGCCACGAGTGGGATTCAAACCCACGATCTTCGGCTAAATACGCCGCTGCTCTACCACTTGAGCTATCGTGACCTCGATCCACTCGGACACTAACTTCCCATCTCATTAGTCAAGCGGACCACGAAAACTAGTGAATTTAATAAGTTAAAATGAAGTACACATTCACTAAAGCTCTCCGTGGCCATATCATTTGTCACCGAGAATCAAATAGATTACACGACATTTGAAAAATAGCAAAAAGGAGAGAAAATTCAAAAGGTGGGATTGAGATGAGAAGTGTCCGAGTGGCTCGAGGTCACGACAGCTCAAGTGGTAGAGCAGCGGCGCATTTAGCCGAAGATCGTGGGTTCGAATCACCCTTGTGACGCTGACTTTTTTTTATCTCAACTAAAAACCTTAATTAACTTAAATATATTTCTAACTTTCTTTGTCAGCCTATCGGTTTTTAAAAATCCTTCTAAAAGCATTTTCGGTACTCAAACAAAAATAATTCAAAACTATTATTGTTTCGTTCTTTTTTCGTGATTTTGTGACATTTCTACGTTGCCGATACTTTCACATTAGGCCAATTTACGTTGTCGTTTGAAAAGTTTGCATTTTCTGTCGCATGATCTTCTGCCATTAAGTGTTCAATTTTGACTAAAATACTGTCAGTAAATCGTTTAAGCAATTTTCTGTTTACTACTAACATCCCGCAAAAGAAAAGAGCGTTTTGCCTGCCAAACCAATTCATTCAGATTATTTAGTTTTTGGCTTCTGACAAATCGATAGTCTGTACAAAAGGATCCTACTATTAAATAGAACTACAAGAAAGAATCAGTCTTGTCCGAATAGAACAGGGGTAATGCATACTTCCCCCAATATACCAATGGAAAGTCTTACATATTTGTATACAAAATATGGCTTTTTAGAATGCCAACAGACTAGTCGGAAAAAAGGAAATAATGCTAGGCCTAAGGAGGAGCGACTAAAAAAATCTGGAAGAATTAAAATAAATAAGATACCTTACTTTTTAAATCAATCTTTCTTAGTCGTAATTAATAAAAGAATTTATTTGGCCAATCGGACCACGAAACCTAATGGATTTAATAAGCAAAATGAAGTATACTTCATTAAAGTTTTCCGTGGCCATTTCATTTGTCGCCGAGAATCAAATAGATTACACATTTTAAAAATGGCAAAAAGTAGGGGAAATTCAAAAAGGTGCGGTTGAGATGGGAAGTTAGTGTCAAGATAGCTCAAGTGGTAGAGCAGCGGCGAATCTAGGCGAAGGTCGTGGGTTCGAATCCCGCTCCTGGCACTTACTTTTTTATCTCAACTAAAAACCTTAATTAATTGAAAAATATTAATTGGTCAAGCGGACCACGAAAACTAGTGAATTTAATAAACTACAAAAATTCGAAGAAATTTTCAGCTGTAAGGAAAACTTTACGGGGAAATTGAGAGGAATATTATTAAAAAATGAGCGAATTTTAAATATGGGAAGTAATTCAATTTCGATTTATAGCATACTCTTTCGCCACTCGTTCGGAAAATATTTCATATTACCGAGTGTATCAAAATGCAAAAAATTTTTTCAAAAAAGCGACTCATTGTGGAGTTCCAATTATCAAGTTTCGAACAAAGAAGAGTACCCAGCATTTCTTGTTAACCTTCCAATTCGCAATTCGATCCCAAGCAGGAATCCCTGATGCCTATAGCCAGGAACACACTCTCCCGATGCTACGCCATGCGACGCTACCCGATGCAACCCGACGCCTTGACAGGTTTTGGTAGGGTGTGCACATCTATCCGACGCAAGCACCCGTAGCGTACAGTCCACAGCGTTTATCACAATAATCACTATCACAATCGCAACGCATCTTTTGTTCTTAATGCACAATTTTGAGCAAAACCTTGTAATAAATTGTTAGTTAAATTTTATGAGCACAACCATCTAATAAATTGTTTGTTAAACTTAATTGTTTTAAATAAACTTATTAAATTCACTTGTTTCGTGGTACGCTTGGCCTATCAATATCTTTCAATTAATTAAGGTTTTTTGTTGAGATAAAAAAGTCAGCGTCACGAGGGAGGTTCGAACCCACGATCTTCGGCTAGATACGCCGTTGGTCCACCACTTGAAAAATGGCAAAAAAGAGGGAAAATTCAAAAGGTGGGGTTCAGATGAGGAATCCGTCCGAGTGGATCGAGGTCACGATAGCTCAAGTGGTAGAGCAGCGGCGTATCTAGCCGAAGATCGTGGGTTCGAATCCTGCTCGTGTCAGTGAAGTTTCTATCTCGACTAAAAACCTTAATTAATTGAAAGGTTTTAAATAATGTTATTCCGAACCATCATAATTAAATAATGTTTATAAAAACTTACGATTTTTTGATCTCGTTTAATTTGATTTACATTAAAATAAGCATGTTGTAATTACTATAACGACAAAATTACATGTACTTAGTTTGAAATGAACTACAAATAATATGAGTGTTCTGTACTGACCCTACCCGACGAAAATGATGTAATTTTGCGAGCAAAACCGCGAAATAAACTGTTAGTTAAATTTTATGAGCAAAACCGTGTAACAAATTGTTAGTTAAATTCATTATATCAAAAAATGATATTCTGGTGTTTTGATTGATTTTCTACCAAGCCCTTAAAATTTTTTAAAAAATAAAAACTAATGAATTTTTGATCTCGGTTAATTTGGTTTATATTAAAATAAGAATGTTGTAATGAATATAACGACAAAACTACATATACATAGTTTGAAATAAACTACAAAATTATGAGTGTTCTTTTCTGATGCTACTCGACGAAAATGGTGAATTGGTATGAGCAAAACCATGAAATAAATTATAAGTTAAATTTTATGAGCAAAACCGTGTAATAAATTGTTAGTTAAATTCATTATATCAAAAAATGATATTCTGGTGTTTTGCTTGGTTTTCTACCAAGACATTAAAAATTAAAAAAAAACTAATGAATTTTTGATTTCGGTTCATTTGGTTTCTATTAAAATAAGTATGTTGCAATTAATATACCGACAATAATACATGTAGTTTGAATAAAAATATGAGTGTCCGGTTCTTTTGTCTTCGACTGTACTCGATGCGACCCGACGAAAATCTGGACAGTGGAGATCGCAGAGCGTCGGGTACATGTGCACGGGGGTACTGCAACCTTATGGAAAATCGGAGTTTGGATTTGCGTCGAGTAGCATCGGGTAGCGCCGCATGGCGTAGCATCGGGTAAGTGTGTTCCTGGCTTATGAAGCATAACGTCTCATGGACAATAAACCAACGTAAAGCAACATACAGGAAATAACACGTGGCGGAAACGCACTTGAACAGGAAACACTCTTTCCGTGAGATTTATTTATAAATACCAATATTAATATACGTGTAAATAATGTTTCTTTTGTCGTAAGAAAAAAATATGATTTCTTTTGATTTATCATTTCATAAAGTAAACGTGCTAAAAATTCCTAGGAAAGTTCTATGGATTTTTTTATGGCTTCGTTTCCAAATTTATCATACGTTTTTTAACGATCATTATATCATTAGAATATATTTGTAAGCAGATCGATTACAAAATGCTGATAAGCATCTGTAGGTACGTAATTGTACAATATTGACGATATTCACTAATTTCGTGGTCCGCTTGACCAATTAAAATCATTACAATTAATTAAGGTTTTTAGTTGAGATGAAAAAATTTAATGGCACGAGAGGGATTCGAACCCACGACCTTCGGCTAGATACGCCGCTGCTCTACCACCTGAGCTATCGTGACCTCGATCCACTCGGACATCAACTNTGGGGAGTTGATGTCCGAGTGGATCGAGGTCACGATAGCTCAGGTGGTAGAGCAGCGGCGTATCTAGCCGAAGGTCGTGGGTTCGAATCCCTCTCGTGCCGTTAACTTTTTTTCATCTCAACTAAAAACCTTAATTAATTGACGATATTATTGCAATATAAAATGACTTGACTAGATATAGATGTTATTTTCAGGTATAGTATGCTGTGCCCTTTAAGATTTATTCCCTCGTACTCTGCCTAAATCACATCAGTGAGTTCTATTTCATCAAGAAACTTGATAAATAGGCTTGGTTTCAGTGGTTGAAGCTCTTTTATGGTCACATTATACATCCCAAAACACTTCCTCCTGCGGGCTAGTGTAGCTCCGCAGTTTGTTAGTAGATGTGTTCGTGTCTCCTCTGCCTCTTTGCGGAATCTGCATGTGCCATCTTGGATTATTCCTATCTTCTTTAAGTGTCCATTTAACTTGCAGTGTCATGTTAGGAATCCTATTAGGCTTCGCGGTTTGTTCCTGCTTCCCTTGACACATTCTGTACTTTTTTTCTTCCAAAATTGGTTAGGAGATTCTTGGCTTGTCTGTGTCCAATGAGTGAATTCCACAGTTCCTTCATTTTCTTTTTGTCCTTCTGAAATACTTGTTAATAATGTGGGTTCCTATGCCACAGAAGGTTCAGGTCCTATCAGCGATGTAGCAGCTCCTTGCCATGCAAGGGTGTCCACTTTCTCGTTGCCTTCTGCTCCCATATGTCCTGGGCTCCAGCAGAGGCTTTGTTCTGCGTACCTAATATGTTTATTTTGGTTTTGCAGTTCAGCACCATCCTTGAGCTACTGATATTTGAGCTTAGTGCTTTGATGGCTGCTTGGCTATCTGACATGCCTATATTCTTGTTTTTGTACCCTTTCTTAGGTTGAGTTGGGTACATCTGTGGATTGCGTGAATCTCAGCTTGGTAGATACCAGTGTATTTTCCCATGGGTTCTGAGTATTTGGTTCCAGGTCCAAATGACTTGACTACATCAATCTTAATGATTTTAACATTTTGAAACGATATGACTTCAACGGAAATCTGTTTCTATTTCGTGATCTTTTTTTGACAATAACTGATGCTTCTAAAACAATTTCCATCGGTTTGTTGTTCAAGGATCTTCTTCGATGGATGTCCGCATGTTTCAACCGTCCCTACCGTCTCTTTTGGGAAAGAAGAAAATCTCAAAACTGAGGCAGTTGTTTTGATAATTTTTTTCTGTGGTGGGACTAAATTAGTCAATACAGCCAAAACACATATTGTTTAAAGCGTGGGTTCCATTTTATTTCCATGTATATTTGTCTGTGTAATAAATTTTATTTGTATTTGTAAAAATTGTTATATTTCATAATAAGAAATTGTGCGGGGAATTGATGTATGAAGGGTTGAAGGAATAGCGGAAATTCCGACCTTGTACACGTCGATAAACCTGTTATGTATTTAGTGATGAAGACCCCGTTCGCCCGTCATTATTCTCTCGGATCCATCAGAAACTTTTTATATTACTGTAAAGTAGTTTGTGCTCTCGTCGTACCCTCGCGATACCGTGCCATCCATGGGGGCGACCCGATAAATATAAATAGACCTTACGACGGTAAGGAAAACTAGGCGAAACTGGAAAGAACGAGGGGCGGAAGGGCCAAAGCCCCCAAGGAGAAATACAAATACAGCACGCGGTAAACAAGTCCATCTCGAGGGCACGTAGTACTTTGGAAATTTAATTTTCCGAATTCTAACTCCACGTTCGGAGAGTTAGAAGTTTTAAAGCAGTTACCTCGCTCGCTTCACCAGCCTGAATCCGACGATTCTAGATTTGAAATGTCTGCCGGAAAGCTCGGCATTCTTTTACAGATAACAGTATTAATTAAAACAAAGGAACCCAGCGATATGTGGAAGTTAATGAACTATACAGATAAACAAACACTTCCCATGGTTTAAATCTTCCTCAATCACACTCTCTCCATCTCTATCTTTTTTCTCCCTCTTTCTCTCTCACTCTCTCTCACTAACACTATTTCTCACTTTCTCTATTCATTTACTCTCTCTCTCTCTCACTCTCTCTCTCTCTCTCTCTCTCTATTCATTTACTCTCTCTCTCTCTCTTTCTCCTTCTCTATCTCTCTTTCTCACTAACACTATTTCTCACTTTCCATATTCTTTTACTCTCTCACTCTCTCTCTCTCACTCTCTCTCTCTCACTCTCTCTCTCTCTCATTAACACTATTTCTCACTTTCTCTATTCATTTACTCTCTCTCTCTCACTCTCTCTCTCTCTCCCTCTGTATCTATCTCTCTCTCGCTTTCTCACTAACACTATTTCTCACTTTCCATATTCTTTTACTCTCTCTCTCTCTCACTCTCTCTCTCTCTCTCTCTCTCTCTCTCATTAACACTATTTCTCACTTTCTCTATTATTTTAGTCTCTCGCTATAACACTATTTCTCTCTCACTATACTGCTGTCCAAATCATTAAAGAATCTTGGTGTCAGTGGATGAAACATTGTCTTGGTCAGAACAAACCATCGATATTTGTAAAAAAACTTTCCAAAGCCTTTGTCAGCTGCGAAAAATACAGATTGATCTTCCACCTGAGGTAAAATTACAAATTATAAAATCTATGTTGTTCCCAATCTTCGATTATGCTTCCCTATAATATAAGTAAAAAAAAAATTAGAAAAACTACAAAAAGCACAAAATGCTTGTATAAGTTATGTTTATAATATCGAATACTTTGATCATGTCACACCGTATTATGCCAAAGGGAAAATTTTAAAAATTAAAGAAAGAAGAGCACTAATACTCTCGATGTTCTTAATAAAATTATTAAAAAGACAAAATCCATCATATCTGATAAATAACTTCAAATTGTATAAGCCTACCCATGACTAGAATACTAGATATGATAAACATAAATTTATATTGTCTAAAACCAGAACTGCAATCTACAATGCATCTTTTCTAGTAAAAGCAATCAATAATTATAATAAAAACAACCTGTACAATTGACTACTTCTTCCATATGTAAAAGCGAAATCTATATTAAAAGAAGAGTTCCTGACAAAATACAATAATAGATAAAAATGTCTCTCTCTCTCTCTCTCTCTCTCTCTCTCTCTCTCTCTCTCTCTCTCCCTCTGACTAACACTATTTCTTACTTTCTCTATTATTTTACACTCTCACTCTCTCTCACTAACATTATTTCCCACTTTCTCAATTCTTTTACTCTCTCCCCCTCTCTCTCACTATAACAATATTTCTCACTTTCTCTATTCATTTACTCTCTCTCTCTCTCACTCTCACATACACACACATAATTTCTCACTTTCTGTATTCATTTACTCTCTCTCTCTCTCTCTCTCTCTCTCTCTCTCTTTCTCTCTCGCACGCACACACACACACAACTTCTCACTTTCTCTATTCTTTTACTCACTCTCTCTCTTTTTCTCTCTCTCTCATTAGCCCCCTTTTCTCAGTCCACACTTTATTTCAACCACACACATTATAACAGGCCTCCACCTACCTAGAGTAAATTTTTACATAATTACTTCATTTTTTTATAACCCTTTGTTTTCGAAAAATTGTGTGTGTGTGTGAGAGAGAGAGAGAGAAAATGAGAGAGTTAGAGAGGAAGGGAGAAGAAGAGAAAGAAAGAGAGAGAGAGGGAGTGAGAGAGAGGGAGAGAGAGAAAGAGAGAGAGAGAAAGAGAATTTGAGAATTTAGTTGGATTAAGTACGTAAAGAAGAATAATGAAAAATGTTAAAATGAGAGAGTTGGAGACGAAGGGAGAAGAAGAGAAAGAGAGAGAGAGAGTGAGAAAGAGAGAGAGAGAGAGAGAGAGAGAGAGAGAGAGAGAAAGAGAATTTGAGAATTTAGTTGGATTAAGTACGTAAAGAACAAATAATGAAAAATGTTAAAATGGGAGAGTTGGAGACGAAGAGAGAAGAAGAGAGAGAGAGAGAGAGGAAGAGAGAGTGAGAGAGAGAGAAAGATAAAGAGAAAGAAAGAGGAAGAGAGAGAGTGAGAGAGAGAGAAAGAGAGAGAGAGAAAGAAAGTGGAAGAGAGAGAGTGAGAGAGAGAGAGAGAAAGAGTGAGAAAGTGGAAGAGAGAGAGTGAGAGAGAGAGAGAGAAAGAGTGAGTGAGAGAGAGAGAGAGAGAAAGAAAGTGGAAGAGAGAGAGTGAGAGAGAGAGAGAGAAAGAGTGAGAGAGAGAATTTGAGAATTTAGTTGGATTGAGTACGTAAAGAACGAATAATGAAAAATGTTAAAATGAGAGAGTTCGAGAGAAAGGGAGAAGAAGAGGAAGAGAAAGAGAGAGAGAGAGAGAGAGAGAGAGAAAGAGGAAGAGAGAGAGAGAGAGAGAGAGAGAGAGAGAGAAAGAGGAAGAGAGAGAGAGAGAGAGAGAGAGAGTGAGGGTGAAAGAGAGAGAATGGAATTAGACTTTCCACTTTCCAGGTTAGAGAATTATTAATCTATTTTAGCAACAAGAACGAAACCTACAACTCATGCTTGGATTAGGCCGTTAGACACGACTGTACCATTCAGCTGAAACCAGACGTGTCTTTTGATCCGCTGCCGGTCATCGACCTCCATGTCCATCCAGCGCAATTTCGCAACGCAACTCGATTTATTTCGACTTCAAAGCTCGAAAAGTTTATCAACATAACTTTAACAGGGATTGTGAAAAGTTGCATCAATTTACCTTGCCAGTAGCAGCCGAGCATGTCGACTCTCATGCACGCCGTCCTAACGTGCAGCGAGTAAGGGAGGAAACGAATTTTGCTCGCAATTATAACTGGGTCGACTTTCTGTTCGACGACGGTGTACGTGTTCGTATTTCCCGTGAGTTTCTGAAACAGAATAAAAAGGCACATTTAAATTAGAAAAGTTTTATTATTAAGATTTCTTTGTTGTAATTTGATTTAAATATTTAAGATGTGTTTTTCTTTCTTTTAATAGACGTATTTTTGTATGGAAGCGTAAAATGTGATAAGAAAGAATATAGGAGGACGAAGAGAAAGTTTTTAAATTTAATGATTTAAATTGTTTATCGGTTTTGGGTTTTTATTCCTCTTCTGGGAAATGCTGGTTATTTCATTTGTACATTGTAACATGTGTAACCTCATTTTCCTCTTAGTTACAATCTCACCGGAGTTCGTGTGAGCACAAAAGGCCGTTTTTGTTCGTACTTATCATTGTCAGCTGCTGAAAAATTATCAAATCCATCAGTTTTCGGAACAAAACAACATTGGCCAAGCACGTGTCAATTTATCGTTTTTCAACAAAACAACGTCAAAATGATATAAAGAGCGATGATTTTTAAGAATCAGTACCACTTAAACACCGCGAACAATAAAAAATAACCGGTAAGACAATAATGATATATCAAGAAATTCAACTAATTTTTAACTCAAACTAATATTTTTACAATATATTACATAATATCCGAGGACTATTACGAAATAAATGGTTCTTAAAAAATCTCAGACACTTCATAAATGTTATCCACGTGGGAAGAAGTGACATTTTCCTTGTAAAGCTCGTGCCCTTCAGTCAACTGGGTCGGCTTCCCCATCGGGCAACCCCTAATCGTAAACATAATAATAACCCCCAAAATAATTCTTTAACATTCTTTACAAAACACAAAATTTAAAAATAATACAGCCGAAAAATAACATTCTCTCAATTATCTTACGTTATTATTTATTGTAGATACTTGACATAGATCGTCGTAGATTAAAGAGAGAGAGAGAGAGAGAGAGAGAGAGAGAGAGAGAGAATGAATGAATGAATAAATAAATGAATGCGGTGTATTTACAGACAGACAGGGAAGTACGTGAAGAATGAGTAATGAAAAATGTTAAAATGGAAGAGTTGGAGAGGAAGGAAGAAGAAAGAGAAAGAGAGAGAGAAAAAGGATTTGTTGATGTAGTTGGATTGGGGTCGTGAAATAGAAAATAAAGATAGAATGGTGGATAGTTATAAATGTAGATAGACATAAACATAGATAGATATAAACATAGATCGATATAAACATAGATAGAAATAAGTAGAGAGAGAGAAAGGGGGAGGGAGAAAAAGAAGGAGAGGGAGAGGGAAAGAGAGAGTGAGAGAACGAGAGAGAGAGAGAGAGAGAATTTGAGAATTCAGGTGGATTGGGCATGTAAAGAACGAATAATGAAAAATGTTAAAATGAGAGAGTTGGAGAGGGAGGAAAAAGAAAGAGAAAGAGAGTGAGAGAAAAAGAGAAGGATTTGTTGATGTAGGTGAATTGGGCTCGTGAAATAGAAAATAAAGAAAGAATGGTGGATTGTTATAAATATATTCACTAATTTCGTGGTCCGCTTGACCAATTAATTAAGGTTTTTAGTTGAGATAAAAATTCAATGGCACGAGCGGAATTCGAACCCACGATCTTCGGCTTGATACGCCGGTGCTCTACTACTTGAGGTATCGTGACGTCGATCCACTCGGACACTAACGTCCCATCTCAACCCCACCTTTTGAGTTTTCCCTCGTTTTTGCCATTTTTCAAAAAATCAAAATTCAAAAGGTGGGGTCGAGTGGATCGAGGTCACGATAGCTCAGGTGGGAGAGCAGGAGCATATCTAGCCGAAGATCGTGGGTTCGAATCCCGCTCGTGCCATTGAATTTTTCTCTTAACTAAAAACCTTATTTAATTGTTATAAATATAGATAGATATAAACATAGATAAATATAAGTAGAGAGAGAGAGAAAGGGTGAGGGAGAGGGAGAGGGAGATGAGAGAGAGACAGAAAGAGAGAGAGTGAGAGTGAGAGAGGAGTGGGAGGGAGTGAGAGTGAGAGAGAGAGATAAGAGAGAGAGAGAGAGAGTGTGGGAGAGAGCGAGAAGGGAACTTAATCATTGCTGCCCCATTGACCGTTGACGCACCATTTTACTTTATAGCAGGGCGTATAATGAAGAATCTAATAGCAGTTGTAATAAATAACAATTAATTTATATATTAATAACATTCTAGTTAATATGCTTATTATTATAAACAAATAATCAATGTCACCCGCTGGAAAACTAGAAATTAATCAATTGCAATTGTAATTAACTGAGACGTTAGAAGCAATTAATGGCCACTGGTAATAATCCCGCGGTATGTATATTTCAACAAGATATATATAAATTGATAATATTCGCGATATATAATTATTTCTGATTATATTATATTTGTTTCTTAGTCTTTGTTGCGACAATAGGGTTCATTTCAACGTACAAATGATTATTTCAAATTAGGAAATGTTGTTGAAATTAAATAGTGTTAATTTGAAATAGAAAAGAGTTTATTTGAAATCAAGAATGCTTAGTTTCTCGCAAAAAATAGTTAATTTCAATTTATAAAGAATTCATTTAAAATCAAGACGGGTTAGATTGGTGGGAAGAAGATTAATATCAAATTGAAAATGGTTATTTGAAATTAGGAAAGGTTAAGTTGAAATTAAATGGTGTTACTTTGAAATTAAAAAAAGTATTTGAAATTAAAAAGGGTTTGTTTGTCGCAAAAAAATTAATTTCAAATTAAAAAGAGTTCATTTAAAATTAAGATTGGTTAGTTTGGTGGGAAGAAGAGTTAATATCATATTAAAAATTGTTAATTTGAAATTAAGAAAAGTTAATTTGGTGCGACAGAAGGGTTCATTTCAACTTGAAAAGGATTACTTGAAATTAGGAAAGATTAAGTTGAAATTAGATCGTGTTAATTTGAAATAAAAAAAGAATTCATTTGAAATTAAAAATAGTTTGACGCAAAAAATGTTAATTTCAAATTAAAAAGGATTAATTGAAAATTAAGAAAAGTTAATTTGGTGCGACAAAAGGATTCATTTCAACTTCAAAATAATTACTTGAAATTAGGAAAGATTATTTTGAAATTAAATGTGTTAATTTAAAAAAATTATTTGAGATTAAGAAGGGTTAGTTTGTCGCGAAAAATAGTTGATTTCAAATTAAAAAGGGTTAATTTGAAGTAACTCACTTTGAAATCAATGTGCGGAGGCTAATTTGAAAAAGGATACCGGCATTTGAAAAAAAGTCTCATAGACAATCATGGAAAAATTATAGTTTAAATTAAACATTGTGTTTATTTGAAATAAAAACAGTTGATTTGAGATTAAGAAGGGTTAGTTTGTCACAAAAAAGGGTTAATTTCAAATTAAAAAGAGGTAATTTCAAATTAAGGAAATTTAATTTGGTTCGGAAAAACGGTTCATTTCAACCAGAAAAAGATTAGTTGAAATTAGGAAAAGTTAATTTGAAAATAAATCGTGTTAATTGGAAATAAAAAGAGTTGATTTGAGATTAAGAAGGGTTAGTTTGTCGCGAAAAAGAATTAATTTCAAATTAAAAAGGGTTAATTTCAAATTAAGGAAATTTAATGTGGTTCAGAAAAAGGGTTCATTTCAACCTGAAAAGGATTACTTGAAATTATGAAATGTTAATTTGAAAATAAATCGTGTTAATTTAAAGTAACAAGAGTTGATTTGAGATTAAGAAGGGTTAGTTTTTCGCGAAAAAGGGTTAATTTCTAATTAAAAAGGGTTAATTTCAAATTAAGGAAATTTAATTTGGTTCGGAAAAAGGGTTCATTTGAGGTTATAATAGAGTTAATTTGAAATTAAGAAGGTTTTATTTGGTGCAAAAATCGTTAATTTTAACTTTAAAAATGGTTTAATTAAAATTTAAAAAATGTTAATTTAAACTTAAAATGGGTAATTTGCCGTTAGGAAAAGTTAATTTGTTGCGACAATATGGTTCATTTCAACTTAAAAATGGTTATTTGAAATTAGGAAAGGTTAAGTTGAAATTAAATAGTGTTAATTTGAAATAAAAAAGAGTTTATTTGAAATCAAGAATGGTTAGTTTGTCGCAAAAAATATTAATTTCAAATTAAAAAAGGTTAATTGAAAATTAAGAAAAGTTAATTTAGTGCGACAAAAGGATTCATTTCAACTTGAAACTAATTCCTTGAAATTAGGAAAGATTGAAATTAAATGTTAATTGAAATTAAATGTGTTAATTTTAAAAAACAAACAATTTATTTGAGATTAAGAAGGGTTAGTTTGTCGCGAAAAAGGGTTAATTTCAAATTAAGGAAATTTAATTTGGTTCGGAAAAAGGATTCATTTCAACCTGAAAAGAATTACTTGAAATTAGGAAAAGTTAATTTGAAAATAAATCGTGTTAATTTGAAGTAACAAGAGTTGATTTGAGATTAAGAAGGGTTAGTTTGTCGCAAAAAAGAGTTAATTTCAAATTAAAAATCGTTAATTCGGTGGAAAAATCCGACATAGACAATTTCGAACTATCTGCTAATGAATTGGTAATAAACCTGTTGGGTTAAAATTTGATCGTTTCAGATCATTTTAGTTGTTAGTGGATCTGTGTATTATTTTGATGGATATTTTGTTCCTAACCATTCGCTGAAGTTGCTAAAATCGATATGCCGATCAAATTTACCAGAAACGACCAAATTGAGTCTGGACGTTTCTTTCATTAAATTTAATACGTATAAAACTTTAGAAACAGACTATTTTATGTATAAGTTATAATTATAATTTTTTAAATTAATTAATTCTCAAAGTACTCTTTGTTTATTATTGTTTCTTTGGGAATATCAAAGTGTGTTGATATTGTACATGAGAAGGGATAATCTTCGCTATGGGATCTAAAATCGTCTATCAACGGCCGAAGCGATTTCGATCTTAATTCCCAATTCTCCTAAGTGGTTGAATCCTTGAAGTCTTTGATTTAATAATATACGGCATAATTCCCTAATGGTGTTAGTCGCTACTCCTCTAAATTAAAACCAGTTAAGGGTGAGATTGGAGGGAGCAGCGGGCAAAGGGTAGATTGGTTTTCCAGAGGCGGCGACACCTCTTCCACCGCCTCTCTCACCTATTTCTGTTTTAATGGATACCGGCTAAGTATAAGTTTTATGTTCAGATCTAGGCTTTTGATAAACTCAGATGCCGCCTCCGGGGGAAAATTGATCGTTTCTCTAATTCCAGCCATGCTGCTGTGGGGGCGGGGATGTAATTAAATTCTAACTCTTGATAAATCCAGCAATTTGCGAATGATTAATCATGTTTTAGTTTCTGGTGTTTCTTTACAAAAAACGACGTTAAACAACGTTGAATTCTGTGGTGGTGATAATTAACAATGCAAATCTTACTCTTTATACTGATAGGGGTTGTTAAGCATACTAAAAAATTCCGCAAGAAAATTATCCGTTATAAAAATAACTAAAAATTATCATAGTCCTGGAAAAAAGTGAAAATGAGATATTCAGTTCAGCGATTGGAATTTGAACAATGTTACAAAGCTTTATCACACTTGGACAGATATGTAATTAATAACAGAAAGATTATTGATGATTTGCCTAATTAAACCAACAGCGGGAGGAGTCAACCAAACACCTGAGAAAGAAATGTTATAAATCGCATTAAGGAAAATAACTTTAAAAAATAGGCGAAAGACATTTTCTACTTCAAAATTGAGAAATTTTAATAACTCTTAACAGGAGAAATGAAGTCATTAATAATATTTTTTAAAACTGATTACCGTCCAAGTTGTATTTCAATAACAGTATGGAGGAGGAAATGCCCCATGTGCGGCGCAATTGTAACAGTAAGGCATATTTTAGAAGAATGCGAACAACTAGCGCCGCACAGAACACGGTGTTGCCTTTTTAATGACATAACAAAAGTACTCAAGCACAACAGTGATTATAAACGGAAGGTCATTACCTAAAATTAATCAATGCGTATGGCTATATATAACCCACCACACGTGGTATATCCCTCCTATTTGTATGAATGTATTTATTTGCGAGAATGTCGAAGTATGCATGGGTGTGGCTATGACGGAATATCAAGTACCCACAGGCGCACCAAATTAGTATCGATATGTTATTTATTTGTAGTATGATGTGAGGGACGGGTCATTGGCATTTCGTTGGTACTATACTTCCGAAGTGTAGTGGCTTGTCCAGAATGAATGTATTTATTAGCGTGAGAGGTGATGCGTGAAAGGACGTGGCTGTCGAGGAATATCGAGTACTCCACAGGCCCATCAAACAATTTAGATTAGGATAGGTTAGTGTGAAACATGTAAATACAGTTTGAACGTATTTATTAGTGTGAAAAACAGGGGTCCGATCACGATAATCTTCCGACCTCCAATTAAGTTGTAGTGAAAGTTAGTAAATTAGTATGAATGGGAATTATGAAAATGTGTATAAATATTATATCTATGTATTTTAATTTATCACGTGTGGGAGGGTAACAACAAACAAGATAACGAATCTCCTATTAAGACTCAGAAAAGGATATACACATAAGATAAATAAGAAGACAAATGCGAGAAGGTTTATATGTGAGGCGCCGGCGATGACCCAGGTAGTTAGCCGGCAGAAAAAAAAATAAATAAATAAAAAAATAAATAACAGTATATT
The DNA here is from genome assembly GCF_000648675.2 of Cimex lectularius. NCBI lineage: Eukaryota > Metazoa > Arthropoda > Insecta > Hemiptera > Cimicidae > Cimex > Cimex lectularius. The sequence goes on from NW_019392709.1 coordinate 551,026, forward strand.
GTCCGAAAAAAGAACATTTTCCAATAATTAAAAAGTTCTACTAAAATAGGAGTGCTAACAATGTCTAAAATCTTGTTTCATAACTGATTTTTGTAAACTCTTTAAATTAGAGGAAAAAAATAAAGCAAATTCGTTCGAAATTATTTATTTCACTTTACGAGGGAACGGACGGAAGGAAAGATAGATAGATGAATGAATAGATTAGATAGAGATAGATAGCAGGGGAGGGAGGGAGAGAGAGAGAGAGAGAGAGAGAGAGAGAGAGAGAGAGAGAGAGAGNGGAGAGGGAGAGGGAGAGAGAGGGTGGGAGGGAGAGGGAGCGGGAGTAGGAGAGTCAGTGTCATAAGCGGGATTCGAACCCACGGACCTTCGGCTAAATGTAATGTAACCTATTTTGATTCTCGGCAACAAATGAAATGGCCACGGACAGCTTTAGAAGATATACTTCATTTAACTTACTAAATGCTCTAGTTTTCGTGGTCCCCTTAACCAAATATCTTTCATTAATTAATCTGTATTTATGGTATTGGTTGAGATAAAAAAGGCAGTGTCACGAACGGGATTCGAACCCACGACCTTCGGCTTGAAACGCCGCTCCTCTACCACTTGAGCTATCGTGACTTCAATCCACTCGGACACTAACTTCCCATCTCAACCCCACCTTTTGAATTTTCCCACCTTGTTGCAATTTTTCTAACGTCGTGTAATCTATTTGATTCTCGGTGACAAATGAAATGGCCACAGAGAGCTTTAATGAAGTATACTTCATTTGGCTTATTACATTTTACCAGGTTTCGAGGTCCGCTAGATCAAATAAATTCCTTTCAATTAATTAAGGTATTGGTTGAGATAAAAAGTCAGTGTCACGAGCGGGATTCGAACCCACGGACCTTCGGCTAAATCTAATGTAATCTATTTTGATTCTCGGCGACAAATGAAATGGCCACGGACAGCTTTAGTGAAGTATACTTCATTTTAATTTATTAAATTCACTAGGTTTCGTGGTCTCCTTGACCAAATAATATCTTTCAATTAATTAATCTGTATTTAAGGTATTGGTTGAGATAGTGTCACAAGCGGGATTCGAACCCACGACCTTCGGCTAGATACGCCTCTGCTCTACCATTTGAGCTGACGTGACTTCGATCTGCTCGGACACTAACTTCCCATCTCAACCCCACCTTTGGATTTTCCCTCCTTTTTGCAATTTTTCAAATGTCAAATGTGTTTTTATCTCAACCAATACCTTAAATACAGATTAATTAATTGAAAGATATTATTTGGTCAAGATGACCACGAAAACTAGTGAATTGAATAAGTTAAATGAAGCATCATCCCGTGTAGTTTCTCATATTAGATATGTGTATAAAGACACGTTAGTCGTTCAAAGAATGATTGGTTGATATTTTAGGTCCTAAAATATTTGGGTCATTGTTGGTAAAAGGTTTTTATAATTAAATCTGAAAATATCAATTGGGATCTTTACCGGTTAATGCAATCCGGCGTATATGTAGTATCGGCTTGGGGACGGTAGAAATGGTGGCACAGGGGTGGTTGATACACAGTTCCCTAGAGCTAAGGGAATGTAAATTGGGATGGCTGATTAACCGCCGTAACCGGAGAGCTTTGTTAAAAAAATTAACACGCACAAAAACTGGGATGCCGTTTTAAATAGTTTTTTCACCTCAAAAACCTTTCTGTCGGGTTCTTTGAAGTGGTATAAAAGCGACGTTTTTTCCTTTTCCCCCTGTTGTTTGTAGTTCTCTATGTGCCGTTTAATTTATGTACGGAGAGGTCGAATTTGTACTAGGGAGGTTGCTCAAGTTTGCACAGTAAAACCGAGCCCTAGGCATTGAGACGGAGAATTAGTCAGGAATGCCGAGACGTCTTGGCACTTCCCTTGATACATACCCACAAGAATACCAATCCTCTTTTGATTACCCACCTGTGTCTAATTACAAAAAAAACATAGATAACAAAATTTCCTTACAGTATTGATCTATTGAAAATATCGTTTGAACCAATATATTATAAAAGAAATTAGCATAGTGGCATAATTAAGAAAAGAAGAACACCACATTAAGTCATATTAACCAATAAAGGCTTCTTGTACTTTATAAATAAGCCATTTAAAATCTAGACAGGTGTGCTAAATTTAAAGTTTAGAGTTTGAAGGGGAGCATTGTGAATTTAAACGTTCCGGAGTGTAATTTACCAAGAAAAATTAGCATTCTATTTTACATTTTTTTTTCTTGCGTTGATTTTCATTTATAAAAAGGTTATCCGAATTTTTTATAAATTAATGTTTTTGGATCTTCTTTTTCAATTAAATTATGTCTAATTGTGAAAACACATTACTTGAAATAACAAAGGGAGTCTTTTAATTAAACCTTTTTCGCCGATGTAGATGTAAGTCGGGGTGCACATTATACCGGGTTCTTTCAGAGGTGTTCTATCCATTTTTTTTGGTTGATGCTAGTATGAAAATATTAGAAATATGAACTTTGCGTTAAAAAAAAAAGAAAAAAAGATCTAGCCTCCCAGGGTCTATTTCTAAAATGCCTAATATATTTCAACCATTCACTTTTAATTTTATTTAATATTAATATATGTGAGCTTTATATTTGATAAATTAATCTATTGAAAGTGTTACAGAATAATTGATAGGATAACGTTTGAATATTCGTTTTATCCTTCTCGTGTAGAAATGTGTGGTGATTAGTGACCGTTAATCGATATTTATTTAGAAATCGTGAGATGCGGTCTGGTGTGATGTAGGTTTCAGAAAAACATTTTCTTTATCGTGCAAACGTTTCGATCTTTATTGAGATCATCTTCAGGGCCTGGGATTTCAAACATTGTTTTCATATGACAATTACATTTTGGATGTGGAAAAGTGAATTTATACAATGCAAAATGATTAATTAAGGTTTTTAGTTGAGATGAAAAAAGTTAATGGCACGAGAGGGATTCGAACCCACGACCTTCGGCTAGATACGCCGCTGCTCTACCACTTGAGCTATCGTGACCTCGATCCGCTCGGACATCAACTCCCCATCTCAACCCCACCTTTTGAATTTTCCCTCTCGTGCCATTAACTTTTTTTCATCTCAACTAAAAACTTTAATTAATTGTCTTGTATTAATTGGTCAAGCGGACCACTAAAATAGTGAATTAATAATGCAAAATATTTTCTTTTCACCTCAAAGAAGCCGACGCCTTATACAAAAATGTCTTTTCTATACCGACATCCTTCCCCACCCCTTCAAAATCCACCGTATATAAACACAAAATAGCAAAATCTCACTGGCACTCTCGACACGACAAGCAAGACTGGCAGAATTACACAGAAGACAAACACTTTGAGTGAGTAGAAATACTTTGTTTGAATATAAAATATAATTTGCATTGTATAAATTCACTTTTCCGCATCCAAAATGTAATTGTTATATGTAAACAATGTTTGTAAATCCCAGGCCCTGAAGATGATCTCAATAAAGATCGATACGTCGGCACGATAAAGAAAATGTTTTTCGGACACCTACATCACACCAGACCGCATTTCACGATTTCTAAATAAATTTTATTTATCGTGTCAACGTTTCGACCTTTATTGAGATCATCTTCAGGGCTTTCACCTCAAAGAAGCCGACCCCTTATATAAAAATGTCTCTCTATACCGACTTCCATCCCCTCCCCTTCAAAATCCAAAGTATATAAACATAAAACAGCAATATATTACTGGCACTCTCAACACGACACATAAGAATGGCACAATTACGCAGAAAACAAACACTTTGAGTGAGAAGAAATACTTTGATTGAATATAAAATTTTTTTGTTGCATTGTATAAATTCATTTTTTTCCTCACCCTACATGTATTTGTTAAATTTAAACAATGTTTGTAAATCCCAGGCCCTGAAGATGACGACAATAAACGTCGAAACAATTAATTAAGGTTTTTAGTTGAGATGAAAAAAATGTTAATGGCACGAGCGGGATTCGAACCCACGACCTTCGGCTAGATACGCTGCTGCTCTACCACTTGAGCTATCGTGAATTCGATCCATTCGGACACTAACTTCCCATCTCAACCCCACGTTTTGAATTTTCCCTCCTTTTTGCTATTTTCAAATGTTGTGCAATCTATTTGATTCTCGGCGACAAATGAAATGTCCACGGAGAGCTTTAGCGAAGGTGTACTTCATTTTAAACTTATTCAATTCACTAGTTTCGTGATCCGCTTGATCAATTAATATCTTACAATTAATTAAGGTTTTTAGTTATGATAAAAAAGTCAATGGCACGAGCGGGATTCGAACCCACGATCTTCGGCTAGATACGCCGCTGCTCTACCACTGGAGCTATCGTGACCTCGATCCACTCGGACACTAACTTCACATCTCAACCCCACATTTAAAAAATGGCAAAAAGGAGGGAAAATTCAATAAGGATAAAGAAAATGTTTTTCTGAAACCTACATCACGATTTCCGAATAATCATTCGCTTTATCTGTCATCTTGGCATTATCAGCGCTGATGAATATTCGTGTTAAATCGTTCGAACGAACGAACAATCCTCTCGTGTTAGTTGTTCTGTAATTTTTGTCTGTTTTTTTTTAGAAAATTATTGTATCTCTTTGTCGTTCGCATGATCTAGTTGTTTTTTCTACGCATCTCTCACTTTACAAGGACGTACAAATTTCTCCTGCATTGTTCGACCTACATGAAGATAATTTGACGGCCTTTGTCTCAATGAGTTGCGATGGCTATTTAAGCTAAGAAGTGAGGTTTTGCACTTAAACTTGGCTCTTTGGATCAGAAGGGAATTGGGAGTAATTCGCGCTCTTTTGAAACTGTATCCCACTTCCTGGCGGAGTGCTCATCCCAGGGTGAGATTCGGTTATTGCATCTCGGATGTTTCACTCTTCCCAGAGTTGACCTGCTACGGTTTTTGAGCGGCTCAAATTCGAGGCCCTTAATTCGTTAGACTACAGATATGAGATAATTAAGGAGATTAATTTTTGATTTGTATTGTATGACCTGTTTTTCTATTCTCTCTTTTGCATTTTAACACTTGTTATATCTCTTTTTTTCAATTTATTGCCTAAGCTATAACTTTTATCTTACTTTATTGTATATTTTTTTTGTTTTTGATTGTTTAACCAACGACCTCTGGCAGACGGATCCAAGATCCATGTCCTTAAATGCTTTGAAGTCATAATCGTCATTTTTTCCTTTCTTAAGTTCAATGAAGCATTATTATTATTATTATTATTATTATTGGATAAAACACAGAGTATTGAGACAAATTCCTTCGAATATTGCTGCTATCTAACAAAATGTAGGTTTTAGTATGGTGCTTTTCTTTATAACTGAAAAGCTTCCAACATATAATTTCCACCTAGTGCCATTCACATCAAGGGAATTGGTTTTTCTGAAACTGTCCAACTCGAGAAGCGCCATCAACCATCAAATTATTGTCAATCTTCATTCCGCTTTCGGTTTCGTCAGCGGAGAATTTTTTTTCCGCCAATTGAAGTTCAGCAATTTTCAAGCGGGGCGTTCAAATTGTAATATTTATTAATTTTGCTCGCAGGCTAGATAAAGCCGTGATGTGCTCTCTAATGGGTTCGAAACTGCTCTCCACCTCAAATATAGCTGCCCGATAAATTTAGAGTATGCAGGGCTGTTTAATGTAATGTAACGGAAAAAATTCATATGTTAGAGTCGATATGTCACCAGGTTTTCTCTACGATACATATCACCTGGTTCAGATCGAAATAAATATATAATAATGGACATAAGACGATTTTACCGATATGGAATATAGTTGATTTGTTATGCTTAATGGAATTTTCAGATGTGACTAGCTTAAATTTGGTCTAGCAATAAAATAAATGATTCTATCACACATAATTACGAATTTTCTTACAGAGCTTTTTTTCTACTTTGTACTGATTTTTTCAAGCAAGCAGTTGTTCAATTTCTGTCACTGTTTCTCACTCATTCTCTACTCACTCACTTAATCTACTAGTTCTCTCCATACTATCTCTCAACTTTTTCTCTCTGCTCTCTCTTTCTTTCTCTCTCTCTCCATGTAAATGTAAGAGTGGTTTATGTAAACCAAATTTTGCGAGAATAAATAAATCATTAATCAATCAATCAATCCCCTCTCTCTATTTATCCAAATCAATTAATTTATCCCCACTCTCACTCTTTCTGTTTCTCTATTTCTTAACTTTTTTCTCTGCTCTCTCTTTCTTTCTCCCTCTCCCCTCCCTCCATTTATCCCACTCACTTAATTTATCCCCACTCTCACTTTTTCTGTTTCTGTATCTTTTAACTTTTTTCTCTGCTCTCTCTTTCATTCTCTCTCTCCCCTCCCTCTATTTATCCCACTCACTTATTTTATCCCCCACTCTCACTCTTTCTGTTTCTCTATCTCTTAACTTTCTTTCTATCTCCCCCTCCCTCTATTTATCTCACTCAATTTATCCGCTACTCTCACTTTTTCTGTTTCTCTATCTCTTAACTTTTTTTTGCTCTCTCTTTCTATCCTTCTCCCCCTCCCTTTATCTATCCCACTCAATTTATCCGCCACTCTCACTTTTTCTGTTTCTCTATCTTTTAACTTTTTTTCTCTGCTCTCTCTTTCTTTCTCTCTCTCCCCTCCCTCTATTTGTCCCACTCTCTTAATTTATCCCCTCTCTCACTCTTTCTGTTTCTCTATCTCTTAACTTTCTTTCTCTCTCTCCCCTCCCTCTATTTAACTCACTCACTTAATTTATCCGCTACTCTCACTTTTTCTGTTTCTCTATCTCTTAACTTTTTTCTCTGCTCTCTCTTTCTTTCTCCCTCTCCCCTCCCTCCATTTATCCCACTCACTTAATTTATCCCCACTCTCACCTTTTCTGTTTCTGTATCTTTTAACTTTTTCTCTGCTCTCTCTTTCTTTCTCTCTCTCCCCTCCCTCTATTTATCCCACTCACTTAATTTATCCCCCACTCTTACACTTTCTGTTTCTCTCTCTCACTCACTATATTTACTTATTCGTTCACCATCCCTCTCTATCAGACCCTTTTTTTACAATATCTCTGCCCCATCTTTCTCGCTCTCACTCTATCTCATTCACTCACTGATTTTATTCGACTCACTTAATTTATCCCATCTGTCTTTTTTTTTGTAACTCTAATAACTTCTAACTAATTCTAACTAATTATAATTATTCTACTCGTTCACCATCTCTCTCTATCACGGCCACTTTTTATCATTATCTATCACCTTCTCTCTTTCTCTTTCTCTTTCTATCTACTCATTCGCTCAATATCCCATTTCTCTCTATACTCAGAAGTTCTATTTTCCCCCATTTCTCTCCAATCTCTCCGGTCTATTTCCACTAACTTTTTTTATTTATTCTTTATCTTTCCGTGTTTCTGTTCTACATATTATATGTGCCCTACTCACTCACCATCTATCTATCACAATCTGTTTATAACTTTATCTATCCCCTTTTTTCTAACTCTTTCTCCACTCACTCTATCTTCACTCTCTCATTCTTTTTCCCTCCCTCACTCATTCATTTTGTCCCTATCTTTATTTCTATCTTTCTTATTCTCTTTACCTCTCACTCTTCACGTACTCAGACGATATTTTCCTCAAGTCCTTGTACCACTTTTTCCGATCAGGTATTTCATCTCTATTTATCTCCATTTCTCTTTATCTATTTTTCTATTGTTCTAACAATGTATCCATTTATCTATCTCCATCTCTCTTATTTACTTTCTCACTTATGCGCACACCTTAACACACCTATATCGCCCAGAATAAATTATTACACAATTAAATTCACTCGTTTCGTAGTCCGCTTGACCAATTAATATCATTCAATTAATTAAGGGTTTTAGTTGAAAAAAATTCAGTGTCATGAGCGGGATTCGAACCCACGATCTTCGGCTAGATACGCCGCTGCTCTACCACTTGAGCTATCGAATGGAAAAATGGCAAAAAGGGAGGGAAAATTCAAAAGGTGGGGTTGAGATGGGAAGTTAGTGTCCGAGCGAATCGAGGTCACGATAGCTCAAGTGGTAGAGCAGCGGCGAATCTAGCCGAAGATCGTGGGTTCGAATCCCACTCATGACCCTGACTTTTTTACACCTTAATTAATTGAAAGTTATTAAACAATTATATCAGTTTTTCTGTTTGTCTTTTTACTTCAATTTATGTTTCATGGTGTGCGGCAAACATTGTAATACACTTGGACTATCTCAGTCGTATATATCTATAGAATTTCTCAGTAGTTTAGTTCATTTCACTTAATCTTAAAATATGAATATCCCGCCACTTAATACAATAACAACAGTAGTTGAAAAATCTGATTTATAAACCCTCCCCAGAGGATGAATTAATGAAGACAATTTCTCTCGTCCGAGCTCCACCCTTTATTTGAAACACTGCGTATAAATCTTTAGAAACAGTCAAAATTAATGAAGAAGCTTTAGAGAAATTGATTCACCGAATGTTTAAATTCTTCGAGTACGAATCCAATTGTGCCTAAATTAAGAATTAATAAATTGGCGAGGATTCATCTCTGAAGTTATTGCTTAAGCCGTTAAAAATGATTCATTCAACCCTAGACAAATATAAATTAATTTTAAAACAGGCCTTGAAAATATTTTTATTTAGAGAAATGTGATTTATGTACGATACGAAATGCAAGACTTCTACGTCCAATCATGTATTTAAAACGAAAATGTAAGCTGTACTATACATGACCTCACCGCCTCACCTCTTTTTTTTTCAATTTCTTCCCTCTTTTCACATATAGCCTAATGAAAATTTCAAACCCTTAATCGAGCCGGTAGAACGTACAAAAGCTTGCTTCAGGATTCTGTGGAATTACCTCTAAACCAGCAAGCTTAGGTCGTACGTTTTACTTATTCATTGCAAACATGTTTTGTTAAGTTCGAGTTGAATGCATGCAACCATAAGATACATATGTAAAACAAAACAAAAATATATAAATATTGCAGGACTCGAAAAGTCTATTATTTATCTTTCTGTTATAATTTGTAATTTTAAATCACAAAGGAGTACTTATAACGAGACACAAAATAGAAAAACATACCAATCTATAACATGTTGTATTCTAATTATATAAATATAAATTTATGTATTATAGAGAGGAAGGAACGATGGTAAGATGCTTTCCTAAACTTGAAGCAAACATTCACTCGAGTATGGCACCCAGGCTTGTTCTGAAAACTCAAGAGCATCCTACCAACAAATATTTACATAATGTTTAAAGCGGATGTTCCGTAAGGCAACGTACTTGGTGCCATTTTGGGTTCATTATACACCCAAACGATATCGCCTTTTTTGAGAGAACTCAGACCTAGTACGACCATCAGCATCCACCAGAACCCTCTCTTGTTTAGAAGATTGGTAGATCAGGGGACTCCCATGGAAAATGAGGAAGAACTAAACCAACTCAAAGAAAATACCCTCGCCAATCTACTCTGATCCAATCGCAGCAACCAATATCGTCCACTATATGGTTGCTATTGAAACTTTATATCAACAAATGACGTACTTGTAACCACAACACTCAAAAAATCGAACTATTGAAAACAGACGAACACAGATCGAAACTCTCACTACAAAACTAACACCTCATTACTACTACAACTTTTTGTAAAATTTATTTGCTACTTATACATGATAGTATACTATACACATATACACGTTTCAATTAAGGTTAGATACGCCGCTGCTCTACCACTTCAGCTATCATGACTTCGTTCCACTCGGACTCTAACCTCCAATCTCAACCCCACTTTTTGAATTTTCCCTCCTTTTTGCCATTTTTCAAACAGACAACAAAAACTAGTGAATGTATGTACACATGATTAATATATTACACAGTACAACAATAGCACTAATGCCAGCATTGCACCGATAGAACACATGCTTTGAGATGCTGACCATTGCTGCACTGAGAGTGTATGATTAGGGGTCAAGGAGGTCATCGTCAGTTGAGGCGACGTGTTGGGTTGCCAGGATGGGAATGAGTGGATAGGGCTCGAGCAGTATGGCTAGGATGGTTCAAAAGTTTGGTGTAGAAGGTTTGTAATCTGGACCGGATTAGTTCGTCGACAAAAGAAATGTTGAGGTCGTTGTGGAGAGTGAGGTTAGTGACATAATAAGGTGCTTTGACAATTTGTCTAAGGACTTTCAAATTGACAACTAATTTCGACGTACGTTATTGAACTATTTATAAGGTTAACTAATATTTATGAAAGGTATTGGTTGAGACAAAAACAAGCAATAATTGGTCAATCGGACCACAAACTGTAATGGATATAAGGTTAACCCATGCGTTCTAAAAACCAAAGAATCCAGTAACTAACTTCGAAAGTTTTCGAACAATTACCCAAGCTTCGTATCCCACCTTCCTTTCCACGCACTCCTTCAGAATCAAGTTCTGCTTGAAAAACCTTCACCACCTTGTTGCAGCAACCATTTCAAGCCAATGGCGTCCTTACTGGGAAAAATTATAGTTTTTTTTATGAACTAACTAATTTTCTTTTACTCTTGCAAACTGTACGGAATCGAACTGTGGGACTTAAAAATGCGTTTATTTTCCAAAATCAAATCACTCCAGTCCAAAATTTTTTGAATCGTTGCCTAAGCAACAAACTTTTTATCCATTCACACAGACCTTCAGATTCCATTTCTGTCCGTTATCAGTCGGTACAGAAACTTCCACAAACCCTTTAACCTTTACCGCCATGTGCAGTACCTTTCAACCAAGAGGGGCCTTTTGGGGGGCCGCGGTAGCCGAGTGGTTAAGGCGTCAGACTCTCGGCTAGTAGATCCCGCGGTCGAGGGTTCGATCCCCACCGTCGCCTCTGGAATTTTCTGACGCCTAAGGGGACCAGTGGCCGCAACTGAAAGAAATTGACACGGCACTCATCAATGGAAGGGGCGGGATCGGATCTCAGCGACCCTGAATTTGGTCTCAACCCCCTTCATCAATGAGTTTCTTCGATGAAAAAAGACCGTTACAACGGGGGCTCAAGTTCACATTTGTGTTGTGAGCCCTCCCCCAAAATATGGAGCCAGGGATAAAGTACAATAAGCTCACCTGCAGTGCTTAGGAGGGAACTCCTCCATTCCCAGGCATCCATTGTAAAAAAAAGAAAGAAAAAAGCGGGCTTTTCAGGATGCAACGTTCCATCATATATTGATGGTCATTTCGGTTCAATATCTTTTGAAACAATTCACTAGTTTTCGGGTGCGCTTGACCAATTAGAGAATCAAATAGATTACACGACATTTGAAAAATGGCAAAAGGAGTGAAAATTCAAAAGGTGAGGTTCAGACGGCATTCAAAAAGGTAGATTGAGATAGAGAGTTTGTGTCCGAGTGGATCGAGGTCACGATAGCTCAATTGGTAGAGCAGCGGCGTATCTAACCAAAGATCGTGGGTTCGAATCTCGCTCGTGACACTGACTTTTTTATCTCAATTTAAAACTTTAATTAATTGAAAGATATTAATTGGTCAAGCGGACCACGAGAACTAGAGAATTTACTGAACTGCAGTTGATAAAAAGAAAATGACAGATTTACATACTTTCCGATAGTCAGGCAGCTATAAAAGGACTGATTCATATCCTTATAACTGTAAATTAATATGGGAATGGTTATATTGGTTAATATTTTTCAATTAATTAAGGTTAAATTAATTTAAAAAAATCAGTGTGCACGATCGAGATTTGAACCAAAGACCTTCGGCTAGATACGCCGCTGCTCTACCACTTGAGCTATAGTGACTTCGAAATTCAAAAGGTAGGGTTGAGAAGGGAAGTTAGTGTCCGAGTGGATCGAGAATCACACAGAAAAACTGATATAATAGTTTAATAACTTTCAATTAATTAAGGTGTTTATTTGAGATAAAAAAGTCAGTGTCACGAGTGGGATTCGAACCCACGATCTTCGGCTCGATACGCCGCTGCTCTACCACTTGAGCTATCGTGACCTCGATCCACTCGGACACTAACGTCCCATCTCAACCCCGCCTTTTGAATTTTCCCTCCGTTTTGGGGAAGTGGGGTTGACAAGGGAAGTTAGTGTCCGAGTGAATTGAGGTCACGATAACTCAGCGGCGTTGGCGGACAGTCCTGGGTTCAAATCCCGCTCGTTACACTGACTTTTTTATCTCACTAAAAACCTTAATTCTTCAAAATAATTTTTGCATCTGTACTTTAAGCTTAATTTGTTTAATACAAACTCAGTTAGTTCAAAATCGTCAAGGTTTGCTTCGAACTGTTTAACAAAAATTATCATTTCAGTAATAAACTGCTGAAACATATGTATGAGTATCGGGGAGGAGGCAATTTAAAAAAAAATGTAGTCAAGATTTCGGCCTATTTGATGACTTCATCACTGTTTTTTATAAAAGGTTTATTTATTAATAAAATACAACAGTTGTTAACCTAACAATCTTAACCTAAATAAAAACGAATAGCCGAATCTCGTGTGGACCTCAGAGATGAAATAACTAGCATGTCAGGAGCTAACTTATGGTTATGCCATAACAACTGACGGATGAAAGACGTTATCTTTAATGTAGGGTGAATTGGCTGACCAGGTAGGTGAAAAATATTGGATTATTGTTTTGAAAATTGATTATATGATCAAATAAATCGAGTGTCAATTTGATATCGTATTAATTAATTTATCAAATCAGCTAATCAAATTGTTAATTTCCAGATATAAATATTATTTACCCTTTCGTTTATCGAAATTTTATTTTACGTGGATCGGCAGTAAGAGAGGAGAAAACAGGGCCGCCATGGCTCAAAATAAATTGAAACTCGTTCACCCATTTCACAGGGGGTGTAGCGAATAATTGAAGAAGTATTAATCGTCACAAGTTGGCGGTGCAACCGGAGAAGCGGGGTGAATTCCATCAAAAATACACCACTAGCCATCCGGCTAGTAATAGCCCTTCGGGGCAGACGAGTTGGAATAAATGATGATAACCCGACGTATATACAGAATTAATTTGAACACGAGTTGTATCATTGATAGATTCCAAGTTTATTAATTATGACGGGCTTCGTTTAAACTGTATTATTTATGTTCATTACAAATTTTTCAAAATTGCGTGGAATAAATTTACTTTATGAAATTTTTCCATAATCAGAGAATACATTTTTTCAAGGGAAATTTCTTTGACTGTCGTTATTCACCATTTTTGTTTAATGAAGTGGTAAACTTTTGCCCCTCTTTAAATTAGTCTCTAATGTTTTTCTTTTGTACTACTAGTTGCTTTCAAACAGAGGCATTTTAAACTAGAAATTTTTTAAATAATAAATAAAACTTAATATTTTACTGAATTTACTCGTTTCGTTGGTCCGCTTGACCAATTGATATCTTTCAATTAATTAAGGTTTTTAGTTGAGATAAAAAAGTCAGTGTCATGAGCGGGATTCGAACCCACAACCTTCGGCTAGATACGCCGCTACTCTACCACTTGAGCTATCGTGACTTCGATCCACTCGGACACTAACTTCCCATCTCAACCCCACCTTTTGAATGTTCCCTCCTTTTCGCCATTTTTCAGGTTGAGATGGGAGGTTAGTGTCCGAGTGGGTCGAAGTCACGATAGCTCAAGTGGTAGAGTAGCGGTATATCTAGCCGAAGGTCCTGGGTTCGAATCCCGCTCGTAACACTGACTTTTTTATCTCAACTAAAAACCTTAATATTTTACATTTAAACGATTTTAAACTACATCCATATCCTATCTGCTACCTCACCAAAGGAAACAATAATGATTTTATTCACTAGTTTTCGTGGTCCGCTTGACCAATTAATATCTTTCAATTAATTGAGGTTTTTAGTTGAGATAAAAAAGTCAGTGTCATGAGCGGGATTCGAACCCATGACCTTCGGCTAGATACGCTTCGAAATTCCAAAGGTGGATTGAGATGGGAAGTTAGTGTCCGAGTGGATCGAAGTCACGATAGTTCAGGTGGTCGAGCAGCGGCGTATCAAGCCGAAGGTCGTGGGTTCGAATCCCGCTCGTGACACTGACTTTTTATCTCAACTAAAAACCGTAATTAATTGAAAAATAATGATTGTATTTATACTATTTTAACTTGAAGGAGAATTCCCCGTTAGCCTCAAATTGTTCCAAATTTTGTACATTTTTGTTGTTCAAGGAAACCCAAAGTCCCAGAATAAAATTTATTTTCCTCTTTCTTCTTCTTAGCCTTTGTTTTTATCTCTTACTATATAATAAGCTATTTTAAGAATTTTTATCCAATCCAGGCAATTAGTTGCACCATCATTAATTTCTCAAATTTTACTTGTCCAATTAAACTATTGGGTTGTCCGGAAAATAATGCAGGATTTTAAGTTTTCATTAAAAAAAATCTATATAAAATATTCTGTTTACGTTTACAGGATTACTNGGAAATTATTTTGATTAAAGAACATTGCTTTAAAGTAACTAGTTTCTTTTTTTTTGTTTAATACCAAAATCCTGCATTATTTTCCGGACAACCCAATAATTAAGTGAATGAATCAAAATCATCATTTTTAACCCATATTTGCTCAATATCAGAATAACCCAGTTAAACGAACAACTGATTAGTCCTATTTTTATTTTTATACTGGAAGCCTCGTTCAGTTAATTGATTATTCGCAGTGCTTTAAAACGGCTACAAAAATAAAGTTGGTGAGATTTTAGATGAATTTATGTATATTTAATAAGAAGAAATTCAACCACCTTGCTTAATTCAAGTTTGTTCATTTTAACTACGTCTAATGTATCTAGCATACATATGAATAATTTTCACTTTCATATTCGAAAATATATAACCATCTGACTATAAATTGTTTCTACTAATAAATCAATAACAGTTACAGATAAAACAGTAAATTACTTTTTAATAAAGCTTAATTATTATATACATCTATGCAATCAAATCTTTATACGATATGCTCTTTTTATGTATTATTAGCCTAAGTTGGTTAACTACTTATTTTACCCTTTAATTAGCAATGTTTAAAAATTTATATTCCTTCTTGGTTGCATAATACTTGCCTAATTCCACCAGTTTTATTTCAGCATTTAAATGTTCTGTGCTAATTAAGAAGAGCCGTTATTTCATTTAACGTCATTAATTTATCCACTACTTATTTTTATGTGTTTATCTACTGTTGTATTAATTTATCTATGACTTTTTTTCTAAAATCAAAAAACAACTTTCTAAGTAAAAAAAATATTTATGAAATATAAATAAATATAAAACGAACATAAATGTATTTTTCTAATTATTAGTACATGTTGGTCCATTTTACAATAAATTTCTTACATGTAACATTTAACTTTATCCAATTTTATGAAAAAATGATTTAATGGCATCCCATTTTCTCCATGAAGAGGAAATAAATAATAAAAACTGTCATTATTCGGAGATCGTGAGATGCGGTCTGGTGTGGCGTAGGTTTTAGACAAACATTTTCTTTATCGTGCCAACGTTTCGATCTTTATTGAGATCATCTTCAGGGCTTGGGATTTATAAACATTGTTTAAATTTTACATATACATTTAGGATGTCAGAGGCGTCGGTGGCCGCAACGGTTTAGGCGTTGACACGGCGCTCATCATTGTAAGGTAAAGGTCCCGGGTTCGAATCCAGCAGCCCTACATTCGACTCCGACATCCTTACAAATGGGATTTTTTCAAAAACACCGGCACCGCGAGGGTTGATATAACCTCTACTGTTGCAAACCCTCGTAAAAAATAAAAATAAAATAAAATTTAGGATGTGAAAAAATTGAATTTATACAATGACAATTTGAGATTAAAAAAATATATGAATTTGTGCAATGCTAGAAAATTTTATATTAAAAAATGAATTTATATAATGATAGAAAATTTTAGATTTTTTTAATATAAAATTTTCTAGCATTGCCCGAATTCATATATTTTTTTAATCTAAAATTTTCTAGCATTGTATAAATTCATTTTTTTAATCTAAAGTTTTCTAGCATTGTATAAATTCATTTTTTTAATCTAAAATTTTCTAGCATTGTATAAATTCTTTTTTTTCACATCCTACATGTATTTGTAAAATTTAAACATGTTATTATTGTTCCCAGGCTCTGAAGATGATCTCAATAAAGATCGAAATGTTGGCACGATAAAGAAAATGTTTTTTTTTAAACCTACATCTCACCAGACCGCATCTCACGATCTCCGAATAATCATTGACTAAACACCACACATTAAAAAACAATCTAATTTTAAGTCAGTATTACTTTGATTTATACATAAATATGTAGGTAATTATGTGTGCAAGTCATACGGAAATTTATAATTTAACTGCTAATTATTGTAGAGTACAGAAAAAGTTTAATTATTCTTCTAACTACATAGACTCCATCTTAAGAGTACACACAAAGAGAAGAAACGGACTTACTCCAGAGGTGCCAGAAACCGTAAAATTCTGATTAAAGAACCCTCATCAAAAGTGGAAAACACATAAAAAAAACTACAGTTAGGATAAAATTCAGGGTAGTGATAAGGATATAAACCACAGAACTCTGAAGAAACCCCTAAAAACATGGGTTAATTGAATGGTAACCCCATTGGCAAGTAACACAACGAGGAGAATTCGAACATTTCAATTCTTTTTTTAATGTTTTTTAAACTAAATTTTTTTTGCATTGTATAAATTCATTTTTTTCACGTCCTACGTCCTACATGTATTTATAAAATTTAAACAATTTATAAATTCCAGACTGTGAAGATGATCTCAATAAACGTTGGCACGATAAAGAAATGTTTTTTTTTAAACCTACATCACACCAGACCGCATCTCACGATCTCCGAATAATCATTGGCTAACGGTCACTAAACACCACACATAAAAAAATATGTAATTTTATGTCTTTAACTGCTAATTATTGTAGAGTCCAGAAAAAGTTTAATTTTTCTTTTAACCACATAGACTCCATCTTAAGGAGTCCATACAAGGAGAAGAAACGGACTTACTCCAGAAGTGCCAGACTCGGTAAAATTCTGATTAAAGAATCCTCATCAAAAGTGGTTAACATTGCTACAGTTAGGATAAAATTCAGGGTAGTGATAATGATATAAACAGGCCACACAACTCTGAGATAACACTTAAAAACATGGGTTTAGCGAATGGTAACCCCAATGGCAAGTAACACAATGAGAAGAATTGGAACATTTCGATTTTTTTTTTTTAATTTAAAATTTTCTAGCATTGTATAAATTCATTTTTTCACGTCCTAAATGTATTTGTAAAATTTAAACAATGTTTATAAATCCGAGGCCCTGAAGATGATCTCAATAAAGCTCGAAACGTGGCACGATAAAGGAAATGTTTTTCTAAAACCGACATCACACCAGACCGCATCTCACTCTCTCCGAATAATCACTAATCAGTGATGAATTATAATGAACTAAGGAACTAGTAAAAATACAATAAGCCGAAATATTGCTTTGGGAATTCCTACCATCTCTTCCCAGCATCCTTTACTCATGATCATCATGATACCATCTAGTTCACATCGTAATTATTTCATATTGCGTTAAAATGATATTTTATGTTTATTCTTATTTGTTACTTTAATATTACAGCATGGATGCACGATTATTTTTGCATAATTTATTATTCATGGATATAGTTTAAAATATAATCCAGCAAAAACTTTCAGACAAGAACCACCCACACGATAAGTAATAATTTAACTATTTCAATTATATTTCTTATAGTACTTTCTTGTAGTATATTCTTTGGATGGTGCATCATTTTTTATATTAATTAATCTCTCAGGATAAATTGTTTGAAAAAATAAAATCAAGGCGGTGAGGTTCCACTGAAATTGGAATTCAATCTTCAATAATCCAGGAAAAGGGTGAATAAAACAAAAAGCAAAGACCTCAGGTCTTTTCTTCTTTTCATATACTATCCTCACATGGGACAGCTGTTTGAATATCATTTGTCATGATTTGTTTGAACAATGATACCTTAACTAGCCGTATGACGGTGTCGTGTGCGGTCCCAAAACCGGGGGTTTAAATCGATTTGTAAGTCTTTTTTCCATCCCGGGTGTCCACTCGACTAATTTGACTCGACTTTTAAGAATCTATCGGTTATTCTCCAGGTAGTTAATATCTATTGTTGCCAGATACCGTGGGCGAGCTGTCGTTCGGATGATTTAAAGACGTCTTCGTGTCTATTAAGTCCTGATGAACCCAGTTCTGCCGTCGATAAATCTAGACGGACGTTCAGAAACCCCGTCGAGGCAAGGAAACAAGTTCTTTGTTCTTCAAATAAGCGTTGTAATAATTGAATACGAGGAAATGCACGGCGAAGGGAAATTGTAACGATTAATTGATTGCCGTTGAACCCGAGCTGTAGGTATTAATTTGTAATCGATAGCACTTAACGTGTTCTCTTCTATTACCTCCCAATGTAATAGGATTATTTAACTATTATTTTAATTGCTTTGGAATTAAGTGGAATTATACAGTAAGAACCCAATACATGAAATATTCCACCGCTCCTCTTTTTTTAAGACTAACAAAACCAATAAAATTTTACCAGGTACCTTTGCATTGTATGCTTTGCAACAATTTCCTTAAAATCCCTATCCTTAAGTATAGTTTCTTTTTACATTTATTTGGTATTTACAACTACAAGTGATCTTAGTGAAGAGGCCGTACGAAGAAAGAGCTAGAAGAAAAATCAAAAGCAATGGTGACGGCGATCAAAACATGGTGCGAAGAGGCCAAATTAAAAACTGCTCCTGTCAAATGCCAATCGTTAATGCTAAAAGGCAAATTAAATACAAGCCCCGTGATTAATATCGAAGGGAAAAGAATCAAGCTGAGTGAAAAGGTAAAGTACCTAGGCATAGTTTTGGGAGAAAGGCTAAGTCCTACAAACCATGCCATCAAGATCAGAGAAATGACGAGATGCGTCGCGAAATCAAAATGGGGGCTAAGTCTAAGGGCGCTCTCCATCACTTACAAAAGCGTATACCTGCCCATTGCCACGTACGGAGGAGCAACTGCAAAGCAGGAGTAGAAGCATCCTCGAGCAGAGTCAAAGAATAGCGCTCCTGAGAACGACTAAAGCTGATAGGACAGCCCCTACTCACGCCCTCCAAGTCCTTGCTTTCGCTGCACCAATAGACATTGTCCTCCACAGTAGAATAGCAATCCGCCAGCTAAGAGATGGAAAGGAGCCAACAATGTAAATTTGGATGCGTCAGATAGGGAAAGGCTACGAACTGCACATAGAAAGCAGATCCGGGTGATCCTTACAGTTTGGATAGACTGGAACTTGTGGCAGGAAAGGACAGAAGCACCAAGGGAAGGTTAACCCACGAGTTTCTACCCAGTATTGAGGACCGAGCAAGAGCAAAGTGGTTTCAACCAGATTTCTGGATCACACACATAATGACAGGTCACGGAAATTTCAAAGCTTACTTGCACCGATTCCGTAGAGCTAACAGTCCACTGTGGCCCGACTGCGGAGTTGATGAGTGTCCAACACAGATTATTCAACTGCCCCCTCCTTGAAAGGATGAGGGAACCACTAAAGCTCCTCTTCCGCCACACTTGGCCGCCGACCCTCAACGAACTGGTTAAAGAAAAGAGGAATCTCTTGTTCATTCAGGTGTTGTTGTAAGTGTTGAATGTTAATTGAGGGGTCCGAACTGCGTGTAAGATTCGCTGTATCACAGAAATGTTAACATGTGTAGGAATATCTGCAGGATATATGGAAAATAGAAAAGGGCCAAGTATGCTTCCTTGAGGAACACCCGCCCTAATGCGTAGGTGAGAATTCAGTTCCCTGACGGACTCAACAAAATCGATCCGTCAGATAAGATCTCAGTATAAGACAGTACGTATGAAGGAAAATGTTCCTCAGTTTCCAAAGCAAGTCCGAGTGCCAGACTCGATCGAAGGCCTGTTCTAAATCAAGAAAGACACCCAAGCAATGCTGTTTTTGTTCGAGGGAAGAGGCTATATTGTCAGCAACACGATGTAATTGTTCCCCATCGGCATTCGGCACTCTCGACACGACACGCAAGAATGGCACAATTACACAGAAGACAAACACTTTGATCTCTGAAGATGATCTCAATAAAGATCGAAACGTTGGCACGATAAAGAAAATGTTTTTCTGAAACCTACATCACACCAGACCGCATCTCACGATTTCTAAATAAATATCGCTTAACGGTCGCTAACCACCATACACTTTTACTTAATATTTAAATGTAATGAGTTGTATTAGATTTTTCTTTTGGTCTACGGGGTGACGGTACTATCTTCATAGTTTGGCAGATCATGTCAGTACTAAAATTATATCCATTATATTTCGTGGTCCGATTGACCAAATAACTTCTTTCAATTAATTAATCTTTATATAAGGTATTGGTTGAAATTAAAAAGTTAGTGTAACGAGAGGGATTCGAACCCACGGCTCAATACGCCGCTGCTCTAACCACTTGAGCTATCGTGACTTCGATCAACTAGGACAAGTAAAACGAAGTATAACTTCACTAACAGCTCAAAAAAATTGGAAAAAACAGGAAAAATTCAAAAAGGTTGAGATAGGGAGTTGGTGTCCGAGTGGATCGAAGTCACGATAGCTCAAGTGGTTAAAGCAGTGGGGTATTGAACCGAAGGTCGTGGGTTCGAATCCCGCTCGTGACACTAACTTTTTCAACTCAACCAAGACCTTACATGAAAAGTATAATTAATTGAAAGAATTAAATATATTTACACAGATATTTGTATACATGGAGTCCTTTTTAGATGTCCCGGCTCGGTTTACATAAAGGTCAATAATTGACTAAAATTATAGTTGGACTACTGACTCGACACTTTTACGGAGGCATACTAGACTCGGCTCTGCAGAAACAAGGCTGTGCTGATATTGCCCGGGAAGAACCGACTGAACTTTGACCACGGCCACTGTTGATGTACGACACAATAGGCCAATATCGGTCACGCTATGCCCGAGTACGTAAGAAAGACTTGAAATTTAAATCTTAATTTCACCCTACGCAAAGTGTATATTCTAAACCTTGGAGATTCTAATTATTTTATTAACGACCAATAAACACAACTTCTGGAATGTTTGTACATAAAATAGTTTTGTTTATATTCAAAACTATTTGTGTTTAGATAGCTGTCTGGAAAGTTGAAATAAAGCGAAGGGGCTGTGTGAAATTTTCATTCGGAGTTATCCAGAAGGTTTTTATGTACTATTAGTTAACGGTTTATATTGGCTTGATAAAAGCCATTCGCTGTTCTTAACTTTACTGAATCGATAGCTTTCCCGACCAGACAGCCTGTATTGAAGAAAGAAATCCCTTGTGATTATCGAACGCACGTTTCACCGTAGTATTTCCCCATTATTTATACATCGCCAGTAGAACGTTTTATATAGTAAGAACATCAATGTACATTTTTATCAGTTTATTACAATATAAATGTTTGGATAAAACATTAACAATGATAATATATCGTCCAGTATTAAAATAATTAACGGAAGTCTGTTATCGTCTTTAGTTTACTTGGTCCGATTATTTTACCATTATTTTTACTCGTTTTTCTTTCTTGTAGTTATTTCACGTGCAGAAATGTGTAGTATTTAGTGACCATTAATTAATGATTATTTGGACATATAGTATGATGTAGGTTTAGAAAAGCATTTTCTTTATTGTGCCAACATTTCGTTCTTTTTAAATTCACTAGTTTTCGTGGTCCGCTTGACCAATTAATATTTTTCAAATAATTAAGGTTTTTAGTTGAGATAAAAAAGTCAGTGTCACGAGCGGGATTCGAACCCACGATCTTCGGCTAGATACGCCGCTGCTCTACCACTCGAGCTATCGTGATCCACTCGGACACTAACTTCTCATCTCAACCCCACCTTTTGAATTTTCCCTCCTTTTTGCCATTTTTCAAATGTCGTGTAATCGGATTGGATTCTCGGCGACAAATTAAATGGCCACGGAGAGCTTTAGTGAAGATATACTTCACTTAACTTATTAAATTCATTAGTTTGACCCCTTGACCAATTAATATATTTCAATTAATTAAGGTTTTTAATCAAGATGAAAAATGCTAAAAAGGAGGGAAAATTCAAAAGGTGGGGTTGAGATGGGAAGTTATTGTCCGAGTGGATCGAAGACACGGTAGTTCAAGTGGTAGAGCAGCAGCGTATCTAGTCGAAAGGCGAGGGTTCGAATCCCGCTCGTGGCATTGACTTTTTTATCTCGACTAAAAACCTTAATTAATTTCGATCTTTATTACCAACATCTTCAGGGCTTTGGAAGATTGTTTGGATTATACGAATACATGTAAGTCGTGAAAATAAATTCATATAATGATGTACGCAATATAGAAATTTTAGGTTTATTCAAAATATTTTTACTCACTCAATACCTGAAATAATTTGAATAGACCTAAAATTTCATATTATAGACATTTCAATTTAGAAATTTTAGGTTTATTCAAAATATTGATACTCACTCAAAACCTGAAATATTTTGCATATACCTAAAATTTCATATTATATAAATTTATAAATTATATTTAGAAATATATCGGGTTGTCCGGAAAATAATGCAGGATTTTAAGTTTTCATTAAAAAAAATCTATATAAAATATTCTGTTTACGTTTACAGGATTACTCATTTGTATGAATGTCAACACTTATTAATCCTCTTCCAAATGATATTGTTTNAACGTTTAGGTTTATTCAAAATAATTGTACTCACTTAGTACCAGAAATACTTTGACTAGACCTAAAATTTCATATTATATAAATTTAGAAATTTAAATTTAGAAATTTAGAAATATAGAACGTTTAGGTTTATTCAAAATGATTGTACTCACTCAATACCTGAAATACTTTGAATAGACTTAAAATTTCATATTATATAAATTTAGAAATTTATATTTAGAAATTTGGAAATATAGAAATATAGGTTTAATCAAAATATTTGTACTCGCTCAATACTTGAAATACTTTGAATAGACCTAAAAATTTCATATTGAGTACATCATTGTATAAATTCATTTTCACATCCTACAAGTATTTGTATAATGTAAACAATTGATTGAGAGATATTAATTGGTCAAATGAACCACGAAAACTAGTGAATGTAAACAATGTTCGTAAATCCCAGGTCTTGAAGATGATCTAAATGAAGATCGAAACGTTGGCACGATAAAAATATTGTTTTTTAATCCTACATCACAGAACCGCATATCACGATCTCCAAATAATCTTGTACTTATTATAAAAACATACCGGAGTGCAAACCTTCCATAACACATAGCATAACCAGAAAAATCTTATTCGAATAAAATATATAATCCTGAACATTGGATTTAAAAAAAGGTGTTTGCCATCATTATAACAACGCAATGTACAAAAATGAGCCAACCTAGTGAAACAAGACATAGAGAAAAAGCATGTTTCAAGAAAATAAGTTTTTTTATTAATTGTGATTTATTTATTGTTATATAATCAAAAGCTAAATCTAAAGCTTGCTATCTTTGATAAAGTGGCAAAATCTTAGTTTTTATTTCGTATTTTTTTATTATTATATTAAATAATCTGTAATCTATATTCGTTGTTCATATTAATAATTCAAGAATACAGTTTCAATAGTCTAACATGGAATCCTACCAAAAAAAAAAAAATACCCGAGAGGGAAATGTTATTGTCGCAAATATTTACAAAGACTACTCCGAGAAAACCCTTTACAGCTAGTTTTTGAATAAGTGATAACGGTTGAGAAAATGAACGTTGTGAATGGGATCGGTAGTCGTAACCTCCGCCCGGGGAAGGTGTTAAAATAAAGCAAGCGCCTAAGGCGAATTCGCGTTTTAATATTTAAAACGAATCGCTCCTGCCGCCCCGGGCCCGGTATCTTTTTCCATTTCAAGAAAATTCCGTATGCGCCCCAGGTGCAATAAAAGAAACGATTTTGTCCCGGGGTAGGCGCGATTCTTCGCGGAGGGCGCGAGCGCCGTCGAGTAACCGAAGAGATTGCCGTATTAATATTAGACGAAGTGGTTAAGAAACTAGATATGATTTCTCGGCATCAGAATATCTGCGCTTTATGAATATCGAGCGTCGATGGAACATCTCAAATCCATTAATTAAGTGGTGCTGCGACAAATCACAATTTGGTTTTTAAAATCGCCTGACGGTGTGTCGACATGTTTTGCACTTGAAAATTTAGAAGAAGAAAAAGAGCAAGTGCTTATATATATCCAATATTAAAGGCGCGTTTCTCATTGGACTGTTCTAGTGATTTTTTCACTCACTCTTATTTTCTCTCTCTCTCTCTCCCTCTCTCCTTTCTCTATATGCTTACTTATCTACCTACCTAACGTTCACATTTAAACATTTACCTACCTGCCTGCCTATCCTCTTACTTGCTTGTCCACTTTTCTCTCTCTCTCTCTCTCTCTCTCTCTCTCTCTCTCTCTCTCTCATCCGCTCGTTCATCTCTCCTACGCAATTATTTTTGTTTTTATAACGAATCTTATTGTAACTATCTTTTTATATTTTACTCCCTGTGTATGTTGAATATTAAACTATGATCTTTCATAATCATAAACGTTAAAAAATATTTCCAGCCATTTTAATAATAAAGGAGCATTTCTCCTGCTCATTACCCAGTTCTTCAGTTTGGGAGAAGCCCGTGGAGAAAGGGAATTGGGGTCATGATCGTAATGTTGCCGGCTTCGGAACCTTTGACGTTCTCATTCGAAAGAATTAAGGTGGGATTTTTACAATCTTATTATCTCTTCCTATTGACCAATGAGAACACTGCGAGTCTACAGCAACGGGTATAATTTTTCCGAACAAATTTCATGTCCTTAATTAAGATTTGCATTCAAATCAATAATGCAGAAAGAAGCAAATCAAGCCTGGTTCATGAATAAATGTGTGTAGACGAGGTGTGTTTAGAAAAAGCTGAGAAAAGTTGATGTGTAGTGTAGGTGGGTAATTTTTGATCATATTTATTTGCTAATAACCTATGTTTTAGTCTGTCATGCCATATTCTACTGGAGAAGGTGAAAACGCGTCTGACAGACCAAAACAGCCAGGATAATGAGGTTAAAACGAACCAAACAGAAAGTTCATTCCCATGCACAAAGAAATCTCAAAATTTAATGGTGAAATTGCAACAAAATCAGGAAGTAGGTAATGAGAAAAGAAAAACCAAGAACTATATATTTATGTGTGGTGATTAGTGTCTGTTTGTCTATATTTGGGAATCGTGAGATGCGGTCTGGTGTGACGTAGGTTTCAGAAAAACATTTTCTTTGTCGTGCCAACGTTTCGATCTTTATTGAGATCATCTTCAGGGGAAAAGGGGAAACATGTAGGATTTGGAAAAAAGTGAATTTATACAATGAAGTTTTTTTAACACAGAAAACAAACACTTTGAGTGAGTAGAAATACTTTCATTGAATATAAAAAATATTTTTTTACATTGTACAAATTCACTTATTTTCCACATACTACATGTTTTTGTTAAATTTAAACAATGTTTGTAAATCCCAGGCCCTGAAGATGATCTCAATAAAGGTCGAAACGTAGGCACGATAAAGAAAATGTTTTTCTGAAACCTAGATCACACCAGACCACATCTCACGATTTCTGAATAACTATATATTTATTGATTAATCAGAAACCTGTAGATGCGGTCTGGTGTGGTGTAGGTTTAAGAAAAACCTTTTCTTTATCGTGCCAACGTTTCGATCTTTATTGAGATCATCTTCAGGGCCTCGGAACAATTCAAACATGTTTAAATTTTACAAATACATGTAGGATGTGAAAAAAATGAATTTATACATGTTAGAAAATTTTAGATTAAAAAAATATATGAATTGGTGCAATGTTAGAAAATTTTATATAAATTCACTTTTTTTATCTAAAATTTTCTAGCATTGTATAAATTCATATTTTTTTAGACATCTTCAGGGCCTGAGATTTACAAACATTGTTTACATTTAACAAATACATGTAGGATGTGGAAAAAAGTGAATTTATACAATGCAAATAAACTTTTTTTTTATATATTCAATCAGAGTAGGTATTCTTTGATTGAATAAAAAAAAATATTTATTTGCATTATATTTATAATTAACTTTTTCCCACATCCTACATGTTTTTGTTAAATTTAAACGATGTTTGTAAATCCCAGGCCCTGAAGATGATCTCAATAAAGGTCGAAACGTAGGCACGATAAAGAAAACGTTTTCTGAAACCTACATCACACCAGACCGCACCTCACGATTTCTGAATAACTACATATTTATTGGTTATTCAGAAATCGTGAGATGCGGTCTGGTATGATGTAGGTTTCAGAAAAACCTTTTCTTTATCGTGCCAATGTTTCGATCTTTATTGAGATCATCTCCAGGGTCTGGGATTTACAAACATTGTTTAAATTTAACAAAAGGATGTAGGATGTGGAAAAAAGTTAATTTATACAATGCAAATAATTTTTTTTAATATTCAAACAGCGTAGATGTTCTTTGATTGAATATAAAAAAATATTTTTTGCATTGTATTAATTAACTTTTTACCACATCCTACATGTTTTTGGTAAATTTAAACAATGTTTGTAAATCCCACGCCCTGAAGATGATCTCAATAAAGGTCGAAACGTAGGCACGATAAAGAAAAGGTTTTTCTGAAACCTACATCACACCAGACCGCATCTCACGATTTCTGAATAACTATATATTCATTGATTATTCAGAAATCTTGAGATGCGGTCTGGTGTGATGTAGGTTTCAGAAAAACATTTTCTTTATCGTGCCAACGTTTCGACCTTTATTGAGATCATCTTCAGGGCCTAGGATTTACAAACATTGTTTAAATTATAAATATATATTTTAATATTATATAAATATGTATATTTATTTTCAAAAAATTTTTCCTACGGACCGATACGTGTCCTGGTTAGCGGGACTCCAGTTTATTGCTGATAACTTTTCTGAATTATAAGCGCAGTGAGCATAAAACCCATCAGACTTGTTCTATGTTGTTATCTGTGACTTGCAATTTAATTACAAGAAACTGGCACGACGTCAAATACAGCACATCACTAAGACGAATTTTAATTATTTAACTTGTCGGCTTATTAAAATTTTCGTTCCTCGCCATGCGTATCGTGGGTCGTTTGTACAATTACTAATTAAACTTAGCTGTCTTAGATGAAATACTTTTTCTTTTATATAAATATTACTTTTAAAATAGAAATTTAGTTACAAGTCACAGAAAAAAAAAAACGATTAAACTTCCGTTAAAATGCGCCGTGTAATACTTTATAATCGAAATAAAATAAACCATTATCCTTGTGTATAGACTAAAAAAGATTTATTGGTTTTATTCATGTCATGGACCGATAACTTCAATCTCTGTCGACCGATAAATCATTTAAGCCCTCTCTTACAACTAGCACTGGACATAAATATCGAACGTGCTCAAGTATTCCGCGTTTAATCCCTTATAAGAGTTATCACAATTCAATATCTATTGACTTAATAATAATTAACAAATAATTATTTTCGTTAAAATAATCGCCAACGTTTAATTTTGCGGCCATGCCTGTAATAAATCTCTTTTTTAAGTTATTTATAAAAGTTCAACAGGTGTTAGAGTAATTGATAATACGGATTGGCAATAGCTTCGGAAAAAAAGGTAAAAGTTGCGACATTCTTCCACCTTCCAGATGCTACATTCTCGGTTACCTCGTTTTGAAATTAGCAGGCTTTTTTTCGAAATTATGTTGCAGACAAGCCGAGAGGCCATCCGCTCGGGGTCCCGTTATTTAAAACGTCTCTAAACGTAAAAAAAAACATTTTCGCCAACTGTGGAAGCGAGCTTTCGTATAATATAAATGTCAATAGGAGTGGATGTAAATTTAAAAAAAAAAAATCATTCGTAACCAGGTTAGTTCTGTTGAAGATTAAGTTGCAAAAAAAAACTTTTTAGTAATAAGATTTTAAAATATTTCAAAACATCGGATGAAATTTAAACGACTGAAACAGTTGCCCAGACATAAATTTCAATCAGAATGCTCGCGTGTCATCTCCTGTCATAGGAGAACTTAACGTCCAACTAAACGTAGGGTATCTTATACGAGACATCATAAATTTTGAAATATTTATTTTTTAAATTATAATAATTAAAAATTCCATGGACTGTGCCTGGATTAGAATTCATTACTGTAGCGTCGCTTTTATGAGTAACAACCCCCCCCCCAACCCACGACCATAGCGATAACATTTTGTGTAATAATAATAATGTAATATTAATAATACCTTTCAATTAATTAAGGTTTTGGTTGAAATAAAAAAGTCAGTGTCACAAGCGTGATTCGAACCCGCGAACTTTGGCTAAATACGGCACTGCTCTACCACTCGGACACTAACTTCCCACCTCAACCCCACCTTTTGAATTTTCCCTCCTTTTTGCCGTTTTTCAGGCAGATCGAAGTCACGATAGCTCAAGCGGTAGAGTAGCGGCGTATCTTGCCTAAGGTCGTGGGTTCGAATCCCGCTCATGACACTGACTTTTTTATCTCTACTAAAAACCTCAATTAATTGAAAAATATATATACTTAAAACCTTAATTAATGGAGTGATATTAATTGATCAAGCGGACCACGAAACCTAATAAATGTAATAAGTTAAAATGAAGTATACTTCACTAAATCTCTCCGTGGCCATTTCATTTGTCGCGAAGAATCAAACAGATTACACGACATTTGATAAATGGCAAAAAGGAGGAAAAATTCAAAAGGTGGGGTTGAGAAGGAAAGTTAGTGTTCGAGTGGAACGAAGTCACGATAGCTCAAGTGGTAGAGCAGCGGTGTATTTAGCCGAAGGTCGTGGGTTCGAATACCGCTTGTGACACTGACTTTTTTATCTTAACCAAAGTCTTAATTAATTAAATAAAAATCAACGTGTGTGTGTAATTTGCATATATTCACAATAATATTATAAAACGGGATATGTGTGAGTATGAAAAACCTGGTTCCAAGTTTACATTTACGTTTGTATTCTAGTTTTTACAATCCATATATGTTTTGTAATATACCCAGACCCTGAAGATGACCTGTATAAAGGTCGAAACGTGCCCAAAAAAATGAAAAAGGTGTTTTTCTAAACTACCGCATTCTTGACGACCGTTCTTCACGGATCGAACGAATTATTACAAACTTAATATCATCTATTATAGTATGAAGTATAAAGGAATAGTAATTATGTAAAATAATTCATGTAATTATTAAAAAATATTTGGAAGGTAAACTCTTTTATTGCGTAATTACACACTCATACTCACAATTTTTTTCTCTCTATTGATTTCTTTCACTGATATCATCTGTCTACCATTTCTGTTTATTTCTTATCATGTATCTCTTTCTTTATCTCGTTTTCTCCTTCCTAATCCTCATTTTCGATTTTTTCTAATTATAAATCGTTAAATCTCTCTCTCTCTCTGTTTTTTTACATATCTATTTATGTCTGTCTATCAATCTACGTCATCCATACATATATTTTTCCCTATCTATCTCTTTCCCTGTATCTTTCTCTTTTACTGGTTTCATTTTCTTTCCAGTTACCTCTTTCTCTCTCTATCTCTCATTCTCCAGCTCTTTCCCTTCATCTATTTTTCTTGGGTCTCTCTTTTTCGCACCAAAACCGTTCTTAGATTATCTATCATCTCTCTCTCTTTCACTATCTATCTATCTATCTATCTCTACTTATATCTATCTGTATGTATTTCTATCTACTATTTTTTTCTATTTCACGAGCCCAATCCACCTACATCAACAAATATTTCTCTTTTTTCTCTCACTCTTTCTCTTTCGTCTTCCTTCCTGTCCAACTCTCTCATTTTAACATTTTGCATCATTCGTTCTTGACGTACCCAATCCAACTGAATTCTTAAATTTTTTCTCTTTCTCTCGCTCTAACTATCTATCTATCTCAGTAACTTACATACTCACCTACCTACCTGCTTATATTACAATTAACTTGTCTTGTCAATTTTTTTTCCTATCTACCAACTTACATATTTCCCTACCTACCTACTTTTATATGTAGCTTTTTCGGTTCTCTCTCTCTCTCTCTCTCTCTCTCTCTCTCTCTCTCTCTCTCACTCTCTCTCTCTTTCTTTCTCCCTGTTATTAATATACGTGTTATTAATAATACATTTTTGAAATACGGATAAAATATGAAATTAAACATACTATCTTATTATTTTCTTTGGTGATTGATCAGCCTTCTCAGTTTAAGTATAATATACTATCTTATTGTTGCCATTTATAAAGCAGGCTAATATTAAATTATTACCGAACTGAAGGCATTTATTTGTATTGCATGAGCTCGTATAATCAACGTCAATCTTGTTTGCTCACCCCTGCTGATTGTGTTGTAATGGACCGAAAGCTCGGCAATTAAACAATCTGCTTTTATCATGACGGTCCTTGTCATTCAACCCTTTTATCCAGTGTAAATCTGACCTATCAGTTTCCGAACACTGTTTTCTCAATTAAATTGCAGTACGGCATTATCTCGTTATTATATTAGTATGCCATGTTTAGATTATATAAAGCAGTTTTATTTTCTTGTAAAGAATTCATAATATGATTGCAGTTATAGGATTTAGTTGTATATTGAACTGGGTAGGCTTAAAATCGAACTCACTAGTTTCGTGGTCCGCTTGACCAATTAATATCATTCAATTAATTAAGGTTTTTAGTTGAGATAAAAAAGTCAATGTCACGAGCGGGATTCGAACCCACGATCTTCGGCTAGATACGCCGCTGCTCTACCATTTCAGCTATCGTGACCTCGATCCACTCGGTATGGTATGGTATCATACAAGGAGAGGCTAGGAAAAGCTCATTTAGGCTCCAAAAGCAATTAAATTGGAAAGGAACCAAACAATTCGGGCATACAACCATAATCAATAAAATCAGACACACATTATTAGAAATGGGGACTGACTACAAGATCCCGGAAACAATCTTCACAACTTCCTATAAAGTCTGAACAGACTATAAAGGAGAGAAAGAACACAGGAAAGCACCAGGTACAATGATATGGTATACGGATGGCTCCAAAACAAACGAAGGAAGCGGATCAGGCGTTTTCTGTACAAGCCCAAAATATGAGCAATCAAACTCATTATGGAAGTATACTTCGGTCTTTCAAGCAGGAATACATGCCATCAACGCTTGTATCCTGGAAAATCTTAAAAGAGGTTACACTGACAAAAAAATCCTCATAAGATCAGACAGTCAAGCAGCTATTAAAGCATTGGCATGTAAAAGAATTACATCAAAACTAGTCAGTGAATGTATCCAAAATCTCCAAAACCTGGGAAAACACAACAACCTGATGATATCTTGGGTGCCAGGGCACAGGGGAATTCTGGGTAACGAAGAAGCGGACAAACTGGCCAGAACAGGATCTGCAAGCCCCGAACCTATCCTTGGGATCCATCCCAAACATAGAATCCTCCATCGCAGAATGGATCCAAACAAAACAAAGAGAGAGGTGCTAGACATAGTAAACTTATGCTGAAACAACCCTCACCAAAATTGGCAAAAACACTGCTGCAATTGGAGAGGGCAAAACTCAGAGGAGTGGTGGGACTACTAACCGGTCACTGGTATCTGAGAAAACATCTACACAACATGGGTATATACAGCGATGACCCAATTTGCAGATTATGTAATGAGGAGGAGGAAACAGCCACTCATATCATCTTCGAATGCGAAGCAACAGCTCAATTGAGGTTTAACCTAACGTACGAAAAAGACTCAGGGAACCAAATTGCAGCAATAACAGTCAATGACCTGATACTTCTGAGAAGAAGGATTGAGTCTATTGACTAAACTAGGGAACTGGGAAGGTACAATAAGCCAGAAGGCTGCAGTGCCTGGCGAATACAAGCCCCGCTTCCCGGCATCCCTTCCACCATACCATACCATACGATCCACTCGGAGACCAACTTCCCATCTTAACCCCGCCTTTTGAATTTTCCCTCCTTTTTGCCATTTTTCCAAAAATCAAAATTTCAAAATTCAAAAGGTGGGGTTGAGATGGGAGGTTAGTGGCCGAGTGGATCGAAGTCACGATAGCTCAAGTGGTAGAGCAGCAAATCTAGCCGAAGATCGTGGGTTCGAATCCCGCTAGTTCCATTGACTTTTATCTCAACTAAAAACCTTAATTAATAAAATCGAACGTTTTCTTCAAAATGGATCAAATTGGCTGGATAAAAAGGAATTTTTGTACACAATCCCTTTTAAATTTGGAAATTCAGAAAGACACAGACATTATAATTAGATGTACATGGAATGTGTTATGGAATTATGCCCTGATGTTGAAAAATCGTTGAGAAATCCGCCTGGCGCGGTATAGAAAGCCGACCGAGATGAAACGAATTGGCGCAAAGCGGAATTGGCATTTTATCAGAAAGGCCGCCGTGTAAGGTTCATTATCGCTTATGAATGAAGCAATAGCTCGTGTAGATGCTATCGCAGATAATAACTTTGCGAATAGGACTTGAATTAGATCCCCACCCGACTGTATTAACGCCCCCGGGTCGTAAGGATACCGGTTCGGATATGTGCAGTTGTTGCAACGAGGGTTGATATATATTGTAGTCGTGGAATAGTGAGCCCGACCACAACAGTTTCAACCCCCCCCCCCCCAATTCGTCGGTTCCAGTTCCACTTCCGCTATAATTATCTAATTGTCGAGCTTCCAAGTTAAATGAGGTTTCTAGAGGAGGAACTGCGGGCGATAAAGGAGAGTCCCGTGAACTTCGTACTTCACACGGCTCGGAAAGCCCCATGTTCCTCTGTGTTCGTTGTGAACTTTTCGTCAATTCCCTTCATCAAAATGAACAAGAAAAATTTGTGATTACAAAAAAGAATTTGTTATTTTTCCATACAAGGTTGGTCTTATAAGATGTGAGACCTCTTCAAAGCTGTTGATCTTTTCAGTTTGGAAACAAACAAGCAGACAAACAAGTATTTTGAGTACAAAAAGAAGAAAGAGTGGGATGAGAAAAGAAATGATTGGAAGAGAAAGAGAGTGAAGGTGGGAGGGAGAGAGAGAGTGAGAGAGAGAGAGGGTGAGAGGGAGAGAGAGGGAGGGAGAGCGGGAGGGAGAGAGTGAGGGNGGGAGGGAGTGAGAGAGTGGGAGGGAGATAGAGAGAAAGAGAGCGAGAGAGAGGGGTGGGAGGAAGGGAGTGAGCGAGAGAGGGTGGGAGGGAGAGAGTGAGAGATAGTGAGTGGGTGGGAGAGAGGGAGGGTGAGAGAGAGATAGTGAGAGAGAGAAAGAGTGAGAGAGAAAGAGAGCGACAGAGAGAGAGTGAGGGTGGGAGGGAGGGAGCGAGAGAGAGAGAGGGTAGTAGGGAGAGAGAGAGAGGGTGCGAGAGAGGGAGGCTGAGAGAGAGGGAGGGTGAGTGGGAGAGAGAAAGAGGATGCGAGAGAGGGAGGGAGAGAGAGAGAGAATGACATATGGAAGTGATATGGCGAGGAAGAGTCGCAAGTTTGCCTAATTTAGATAAACAACTACAAGGCAAGCAAAGCGGATCATTTAAAATTCAAATTATGTAATCGAGTCAAAGGTGTAAACGTAATTCCCGTAAAAGCCAACTAATTTTGTACATGGCTTTTCCTCCAGGATTTGTACACGGGGTGAAAGTACTAAACCTTAAACAGAACACGCCAAATTAATGTCCCCCTTTCCAAACACGTTCAACGATTTGCATACGTACAAAGTCAAGTCCGATATTTGCCAATTAAGCCACAAATCCGTCCGGAGAGGCTGGTCATTTTTCACTTGGTCTGGTTCAAGTCGGCTACGGCGAATCTGATTAGGCCGCCCACAATCTGAATGCTGCGGTAGGACATCGGTTGCAAATTTAGAACTACACGCTTATCATTTAGATAGCTTTTTAACAAATAAGCACGTGGGTGTCGGCAAAATGATTTGCAAGTTGCGATGTTCAGCGCATGCCTTTAGACTTAAAATTTTGGATTATTTATCATTTAACATGGCGGCGGATTTATGTACTTCAGTTTGTTAGCTATTCCTTCAAATGACTTCCGAAATGTGGGGTGTTTAGTGACAGTTAGTTAACGATTATTTGGAGATCGTGAGATGCCTCTGGTGTGACGTAGATTTACAAAAAACATTTTCTTTATTGTGCCAATGTTTCGGTCTTTATTGAGATCATCTTCAGAGCTCAAAGTGGTTTTCTGTATAAATGTGTCAACCAAAATTGGTCAACCACGACACAATAATGGCACATAGTCAAGAGCACGATCGGTTGATGGCCTTCAGAAACCATGAGCGGGAGATTAGGGATCGTCCTCCTGCGATTGAGGATTGGCCATACGCAGTTGACACCCAGGCATCTGTTTTTGGGCCAGAGCTCGCGCAGGTGCCCCTTATGCAGAGGTTGCTCGATGTGTCCCACATAATAGAGGCGTCTCTGCCTTGGTTCCATACAGAGAGCGTGTTGGCATGCCTCCGGATTTAAAATGGTTTTCGGGCACGGTAGCGAGTTCCAGGGTCCCCTGTTCCACTTTTTACCGAAATTGGGAATGTTTTATTGTATATAGCTGTCAAGATATGTGTTTTGTATAAGTGAGTGTATTTATTAGAGTGAATGGTGAAATAGCATCCCCATCGTTCCTCGAGCTGTGTACGTGACTTGGGTCGATGGCTGAATATTTATAAAAGTGCCCCATGGAATATTGAGTACTCTATTCACCAGATAGAATGAATGCAATGTATAAAGGTGTGAATGTATTTATTCGTGTGTGGTGATTAGTGACCGTTAACCGATAATTATTCAGAAATCGGGAGATGCGGTCTGGTGTGATGTAAGTTTCAGAAAAACATTTTCTTTATCTTGCCAACGTTTCGATCTTTATTGAGATCATCTTCAGGGTTGTCAGGGTATTTATTTGTGTGAAACGTATTGAACGTGTGTTGCAATATTTCGGATCCGCTTGGGGCTGAAATGACCAAGCTGTCGGATGCCCCTTCAAAAAAAAAAATAATAATAATGACATCTACCCAGAAAAAAAAACACTTGGAGACATGAAGATGATTTCAAGTTGACCTTCGGCTAGATACGCCGCAAAATGGCAAAAAGGAGGGAAAATTCAAAAGGTGGGGTTGAGATGGGAGGTTGGTGTCCGAGTGGATCGAGGTCACGTTAGCTCAAGTGGTAGAGCAGCGGCGTATCAAGCCGAAGATCGTGGGTTCGAATCCCGCTCATGCCATTGACTTTTTTATCTCAACTAAACATCTTAATTAATTGAAAGATCGAAACGTTTACACGATAAAGAAAACGTTTTTAATCATAACTTCCAAAAGTTCAATCCAAAATTTCTTGCTCGCAATTAGCGCAAATTTGCAGAGATTCGCAGTATTTTATTAATTAATAGGGCGATAATACACCGTGAAATATTTATTGGGAATAAAAAGGGAGATGTTGAGTATACCCCTCGAATATATTTAGAGACAGAGGAGATACAGAAATACCCTTTGTTTTGAAAGTTGTAATTCCCAGTCCGTCTAGCATTTGCAAATAAGTCGCAAGGATAAAATTTTGAGAAAATAGGTTTGATTAAAAATTCAAAAACAATATTTACATATGGACAATTCGAGGTGTACGAGAAAGATGAGCATTAAAATATAATGCAAATAAAAAGAAAAATGCATATAAAATATTGTTTTCGACGAAGCATTGGAGTAGTGTACATGCTATTTTTTCTACTGGGCCCGCCAAAAATCGTGAGGTGCGGATGTTTTTGAGCTTATTTATTTGGTGTTGGTCTGCTTTTTCACGAGGGAAAAGAAAAAAAGGTAGCACCTAAGGTTAGTGAGTGAAGTCAGCAGGGGATGGAGGACCTTATTAAATCAAAAAAGGTGAAATCTTTAATTCGTAATCATAGTGGATGTTATTTTTTTATAAATTATCTTTTGCTAATCTCTTTTTATTAATGTGAAATATAAAATGAAAAGAATATGGCAATTTTTTTTTCGTTATATCGAAACTGATAAAAATTCCCTGTACGTCGTGTATAAACAGATGTGTTTTAACAATTAATTTGATTTATTGTTGAAACATGTTACAAAACACAAACATGTCATCTTGACAAAAGAAACTTCGACCAATCAAAAAATGGAGGAGTCAACCGAAGGCAAACTGAACGACCAAATGATTTCCACATACATAAACAAGACGACGAGGAAATCCCTCGATACCACTGAAGATGTTCTGCACATGCGGATGATGGAGTTTCGTCTGCTTTGCAATAAAACGCAAATCATCCCGGAATTAAGCGGTACGTTGAGTTAAAACAGAACCCGTTGAGTTAAAGTTAAGAGATACGGAAATGTTTGGCCTAGAAATCAATAATAATGGTAGACAGTTACTTTTCCATGTCCTTTCGCAGGCATTCGGTCGACCAGCGGTACTTAAACATAATGTTCTTGTTCATGCCAAACCTGGTAAACTTATAACGTTACCGCTAGGTACTAAAATACCAAACTCGGCTTTATTATCGATATTATTTTTTTCCGCTTGTAATTTAAAAAACTGATGACGCCTGATTATTTTAATAAACTGAATAACCATTTAAAAATATAACTGTTCCAAAACTGAACGAACATATGTTGGATGTAATAAAATAATTTAAATTTTTAAATTTTATTAACCTGTCAAAACATTACAGTGACCCTTCGTCTGAAAGGCTAATAACCCTCCTGCCTATTTTATCCAAATTTTTGGAATGTTTCTTCCTTCAAAGAATAATTACCATATTCCACTCTTAAAACTTTCAAAAAGCCTCTATTCTGCTGCCCGCAGTCAATATTGTTCAGGCCTATATCTGGACTTCACGGTTTCATTCGTCCTATGGTGTCTTTTTCAAGTTAAAAAATTACTACTAAATACCGTACTGCTATCTCGTCCTAATTACTTCCTCTCGGAGACCGGTGGTTTAAATTAAGAATCGGTATCGATTTTTTGCGCTGCATGTTAATCACTACTGGCGTTCCGCAAAGAAGTATCTTAGGAACAACCTTTTACACAATCTTTCAATTAATTAAGGTTTTTAGTTGAGATAAAAAAGTCAATGTCACGAGGGGGATTCGAACCCACGATCTTCGGCTAGATACGCCGCTGCTCTACCACTTGGGCTATCGTGACCGCGATCCACTCGGACACTTACTTCCCATCTCAACCCCACGTCTTGAAGTTTCCCTCCTTTTTGCCATTTTTCAAATATCGTGTAATCTATTTGATTCTATTTGATTTGATTAAAGTTTTCATCTCAACTAAAATCCCTAATTAATTGAAAGATATTGACTGGACAAGCGGACCACGAAAACTAGTGAATTGAATAAGTTAAAATGAAGTATATCTTCACTAAAGCTCTCCGTGGCCATTTCAATTGTCGCCGAGGATCAAATAAATTACACGACATTTGAAAAATGACAAAAAGGAGGGAAAATTCAAAAGGTGGGGTTGAGATGGGAAGTTAGTGTCCGAGTGGATCGAAGTCACGGTAGCCCAAATGGTAGAGCAGCGGTGTATCAAGCCGAAGATCGTGGGTTCGAATCCCGCTCGTGACACTGACTTTTTATCTCAACTAAAAACCTTAATTAATTGAAAGATATTAATTGGTCAAACGGACCACGAAAACTAGTGAATTATTTAGACAGTTCAATCAAAGGGCCTGTTTTATACAATTCTGTGGCTTTATTAAAGGAGAGATGTTTCAAGTGTATTTAATTGTCATTCCTGCATGTATCCGTTATATCACCAAATATACATAGATTCTTATGAGCCGGGATTCATGACAATTTGTACAAATTGTAAATTATTGACTAGAAAATAAACTATACCTGTTTAGTTGGTCCTAGTTAAACAAAGTGATTATATGAATTGATTTATAATTTATATGTAAAATGTGTTGGGATGAAAAAGCCACTGATCATGGGCTAGAATCCTGCTTGTGACACTATTTTTTCATCTCAACACACTTTCCATAAAAATTATAAATCAGTATATAATAATCAATTTTATTACATTTCTATAATATATATTTTTTATTGGATAGCATATCCAACAAAAATTACTTTGTTGACGTCACTTACCCGTTAACAAACACGCTACTCTAAGACAAATAAGGTAGGACGTTAAATCGGCGCAAGCGCGCTTCAAACAAAGCTAATGTTATACAAAATCTCCCGATTAAGCTTATTAGCTCAAGTGGTAGAGCGGAGTATCTCGCCAAAGATCGTGGGTTCGAATCCCGCTCGTGACATTGACTTTTTTATCTCATCTAAAAACCTTAGTTAATTGAAAGATATTAATTGCTCAAGCGGACCAAGAAAACTAGTGAATTTTTACACAATGTACTCCGATGATCCATACCTTATAACAAAAATCACAACCCATGCGGATAACTTCACGACTCTACGGTAGCAAAAGAAGCTCTCTCTCTCTCTCTCTCACTCTCTCTCTCTCTCTCTCTCTCTTTATCTTTCTCTCTCTCTGTCTCTCTCCTCTCTCTCTCTTATATATATAAATTTTCCTTTTTTTTTTTTTTTTACCTATCTATTTATGTCTATCTATCAATCGATATCATCCATACATATATTTTTCTCTAGCTATCTGTTTCCCTGTATCTTTATCTCTTTCTACTGATTTCTTTTTCTTTCCAGTTACCTCTTTCTCTGTCTGTCTCTCATTCCCCAGTTCTTTCCCTTCATCTATTTTTCTTGATTCTCTCTTTTTCGCACCGACCGTCCTTAGATTATCTATCTTCTCTCTCTCTCTCGTTCTCTCTCTCTCTCTCTCTCTCTCTCTCTCTTTATCTCTCTCTCTATCTCTCTCCTCTCTCTCTTATACTTATATATATAAATTTTCCTTTTTTTTTTTTTTTTACCTATCTATTTATGTCTATCTATCAATCGATATCATCCATACATATATTTTTCTCTAGCTATCTGTTTCCCTGTATCTTTATCTCTTTCTACTGATTCCTTTTTCTTTCCAGTTACCTCTTTCTCTGTCTGTCTCTCATTCTCCAGTTCTTTCCCTTCATCTATTTTTCTTGATTCTCTATTTTTCGCATCGAACCGTCCTTAGATTATCTATCTTCTCTTTCTCTCTCTTTCTCTCTCTCTCTCTCTTTCTTTCTCTCTCTCTCTCACTCTCTCTCTCTCTTTCTCAATCTATCTATCTATCTCTCTTCTTCTTTTTCTGTTTTTTTTTACCTATCTATTTATGTCTATCTATCAGTCTACGTCATCCATACATATATTTTTCTCTAGCTATCTGTTTCCCCTTATCTTTATCTATTTCTACTGATTCCTTTTTCTTTCCAGTTACCTCTTTCTCTGTCTGTCTCTCATTCCCCAGTTCTTTCCCTTCATCTATTTTTCTTGATTCTCTCTTTTTCGCACCGAACCGTCCTTAGATTATCTATCTTCTCCCCCACCCTCTCTCTCTCTCTCTGCCTTCTCTCTCTCATTTTTACCTTTTATCTATGAAAAATGAAGTATTTCCATATGTGAAATATATTTTTAATCGTAAATTTGGTATGTGATGTGTTTAACGCGAATATCCCCTGCAGATCATTCTGTGCGGATCTTCTTGGCTGGTGGGGACAACGACGTCAACCAGGCTTTCGACGGTGTACTTGAATATTTCAACCAGAAAAAAGAAGCAAAACACATGTTCGATAACAGAGATCCTATGAGCCCAGACATTCAACAAGCATGGGAAGTCTTGTAAGTACGACCTTTAAACACACCGTAAAAAACAGAAGTTAATTTTTAAATCGTTCCCATTTGTTAGAAAGGTGTGTTTCTTACCAAAATTGACACCCCAAGGGTACAGGATTCTACTTTGCGGTCTCTGGGATCCGGATCCAGCCAAATTAGACGTCCTTGCTTGCATAAGAATGTTCCTAATGGCTATAGATGTCGGCCTGTTCTTGGAAAACGTTTATCAAGGGTACGTCTTGCTTTTGGACACTGAAGGTTTAACCATACGGCATTTTCCGTGGGGGTCGCTGACCGATTACCGGAGGTTTATGAGATTTCTTCAGGTAATGGAACAAATTTTATTAAGTGTGAAGCAAACCATAAATTTTTTGATAAAGCGTTACCTGAAATTATTCCAGTACGGAATGCCGGTGTTCGTCAGGCAAATACACATCCTTAGGAATAGTAAAATGATTGAAAGAGTCTACACCTGCCTAAAACCGTTTATGAAGAAAGAATTGTCTGAACTTGTGAGTTTCAAATTTAAATGTTCAAAAGTAGACAAAAACATGTGATTTATCCATAAAACAAATTTTTTACTTATTTATGTAAAAAGAATGTTTTATGAAATAAACAAATGTAAAATTGATTAAATAGCGAATCTTGAGGGTAAAATTTTTATTCCAGCTATTTTTTCACAGTGGAAACGACTTTACAAATTTTCTCAAGATGGTCCCACCGGATTGTCTCCCACAGGACCTAGGAGGTACAATCCCCTCAGTACGGCCAATACAAGGTGATTCAAGTAGGAAAAATAACGAATAGAACAATTCTCAATTCTTTTTATTTTTCAGACGAGCTGAAGAAAAAAGTAGAGGAGAAAATAGAAGAACTGTCAAAAGAGCTGGCACCCGTCGTTCCAAAATAAAAGCATTGTTACAAGTTTTAGAACAGTCGTGCATTTTCCTTAGCTGGTCTCTAACGATTTTTAACGTTAAAATTTACTTTGAAGTGTTAATAAAGGATGTTACCTATATCACATGTACGGCATCTTGGCTTTGAAACACCCACACGGCCACTGCACGCCAGTTAGTCACGCGTACAATTTTTTTACCACGACAAAACTTAGTATTTAATAGCAGGCCAGGCGTGATGGAGACTCGACCACATTACGCCTCGGGATTCAGCGGTGTATTAATAATACATAAGATTATTTTCCATGGGACAATTGAGCCATAGCCCTGCGGCAACTGGAGGATGAAGACTTCAGCATAAGTCACGGTCTGGTAACATAATGTAAATCCGCCTGTCAATAATCTCAGGCACGAAACCTATCAAGACTGATGATAGGGGAAGACGGACGTACAACGCCGTAAAAACATCACTATTGTAGAAACAGATGCGAAAAAACGTAAATGACTTTTAAATTGTAAAATTATACGTTTCATGTTCTAACCTTAACACCCATAAAACGTCAAAATTTTTAAAATTTAACTTTTAAAAAACAGGATATGGTGTTTTAAAAACCGCACTTTCAAGTTTTTACGTTCAATAAAAATATTGATGTAATTATCAATGTATTTATTAACCTGCCGACATGCCGGTATAACTGAATGTTATCTTCATTTTTCCTTGAAACAGTGATATTTCGCCCTGAGGTTTTATCAGTTGCAGTGAACATGACGTAATCAGGTGCAGTTTTATCTTTGAGCTATGTACAACTCCAAACTGGACTGTTTGTACTTCACTCGTGATTAATTATATAATATTGACGAAAGTGTTATTTTAAGCGGGATGCTACTTTTAAATAAGTGGTATCATCAGGACCCAGTGTCCTACGTGTCCTCCAGAAACAAAAGTTCGGAGCCTATCAAAATATATATCCAACTTTTTCTTAGGTTTCGGGGTCCGATTGACCAAAAAAATTCTTTTCAATTAATTAAGGTTTTGGTTGAGATAAAAGAGTCATTGTCACAAGCGGGATTAGAACCCACGACCTTCGGCTAAATACGCCGGTGCTCTACCACTTGAGCTAGCGTGACTTCGATCCACTCGAACACTAACTTCCCATCTCAACCCCACCTTTTGAATTTTCTCTCCTTTTTGCCATTTTTAAAATTCGTTTAATCTATTTGATTCTCGGCGACAAATGAGATGACCACGGAGAGCTTTAGTGAAGTATACTTCATTTTTGCTTATTACATTTATTAGGTTTCGTGCTCCGTTTGACCAAATAAATTCTTTTCAATTAATTAACGTTTTGGTTAAGATAACAAATTCAAAAGGTGGGGTTGAGATGGGAAGTTAGTGTTCGAGTGGATCGAAGTCACGCTAGCTCAAGTGGTAGAGCACCGGCGTATTTAGCCGAAGGTCGTGGGTTCTAATCCCGCTTGTGACAATGACTTTTTTATCTCAACCAAAACCTTAATTAATTAAAAAGAATTTTTTTTTAGAAGATTTTTTTAAAAGAATTTTAGCCGAACGTCGTGAGTTCGAATCCCGCTCGTGACACTTTTTTTAATCTCAACCAATACCTTAAATACAGATTAATTAATTGAAAGATATTATTTGGTCAAGCGGAACACGAAAACTAGTGAATTTAATAAGTTAAATGAATTATCTTCAATAAAGCTCTCCGTGGCCATTTCATTTGTCGCCGAGAATCGAATTCTGGCTACACGACATTTTCCCTTTTTTTGCCATTTTTGGAGCTGTTAGTGAAGTTATACTTCGTTTTACTTATTAAATTCCTTTTTTCATATTTGCTCAAGCGGACCACGAAACCAAATAAATGTAATGAGCAAAAATGAAGTATACTCCACTAAAGCTCTCCGTGGTCATCTCATTTGTCGCCGAAAATCAAACAGATTACACGACATTTTAAAAACGGCAACAAGGAGAGAAAATTCAAAAGGTGGGGTTGAGATGGGAAGTTAATGTTCGAGTGGATCTAAGTCACGCTAGCTCAAGTGGTAGAGCGACGGCGTATTTTGTCGAAGGTCGTGGGTTCGAATCCCGCTTGTGACACTGACTTTTTTATCTCAACCAAAATCTTATAACAACAAATTATATCCAGGCTCTCCCCTCCATGCTGGAGGCAGGAAATCGAGAACGGATAGTTCAGTCTAGCCTAGGCATTGGAAGAAAAACAATAAGAAAAAATCCAGCTGAAAGCCAGTCAAATCAGATTTGTATCCATTTGATTTTTATTAATATAAATTATTTCTGTTTTGTGGCCCATTTTCATTTATGGTTTTTTGTTTGGTATTTTCCATTTTGGTTATCAAGGTTGATTATTTTAATTTTGCCCTTCAGGCCCATATTATTCCCATAGTGTCTAATTATTCTTATATTGTTAATTTGTAAGCAAAAGTTCATGTTTTATTGTTTTATATTTTTTATATAACGTTTTTGATTCATAAGGAAAATACATTTTTGTTTTAAAAGAAACAAAATAGAGGTGTCCCTCTGCAATTGTGTTCTTATTTTATTTCAAATCAAAATTTGTTTGATTTTGAGGCAGATCACCGGCCTCAAGGGGGTCAATCACACCTTTAAAGAAGGAATATACTCATTCCTTAAAGGACTCACAATAATCTTAAATAATTGAAAAGTATATATCCAACGTTCCATCAGGAAAAAATCATTCACGTTGAATATTTATTAAAAGACAGTGCCTACAGGATAAAGTGCAAAAGGTTTTCCCTTGTGATTTGTT
Source organism: Cimex lectularius (assembly GCF_000648675.2). Classification (NCBI taxonomy): domain Eukaryota; kingdom Metazoa; phylum Arthropoda; class Insecta; order Hemiptera; family Cimicidae; genus Cimex; species Cimex lectularius. Next base: position 594,674 of record NW_019392709.1, read on the forward strand.
AATATTTATAAATAAATGCTCAAAAATGAATAGGGATATTACCAATTTTATAGTGTTTACTTTCCCTAGCATTTTTACTTCATTTTTTATCAAAAATGGCATTAAAACTTAATGGAAATTGTTTTCACTAAAAGAAAATATAATTAAGGATTTTGAAAACTTAGAAAGTAATAGGTTTCTATAATTTTGTGTCCAATAATTTTGTCCAACGACGTGAATAATGTCCTCGATTAGCTAAAACCTTTGTGCATCTGTAGATATCGTTCCAATTTTAGTATATGTACCGCCAAAGCTGTAGGTAAATTAACTAAAATAAGGTTGCCCCTAATTTAATAAGGGATTACACTCCATAGTTGTTGCAATGCTGCACTCAGTCATTGCAGCTCAACTGGCTGCGGATGGTGATCGAATAGCCTTCTCGTCAACGCATCCCACATGTGCCCAATGGAATTGGGTTCTGGAGACTGGGTGAAGGGGCAGATGGGAAATTTTCAGGTTTTCTAAACATTGATGAACAACTCTGTCTCTATGAGGTCTGGCATTGACGTCCAAAAATCGAAAATCCCTGCATATGAGATCCCTGGTTTGAGGGATGTATTCCTCGATAATTGCTTGGACATAACGGACTGCGGTGAGGTAGCCTTCAAAAATATGGAGTCCAGTTCATCCTCCAGTGTAAATCCCAGCCCGGACTATCACACCACCTTCTCCAAACTGCATTGCATGGAGCAAGAAATGGGGCTTTGTATGGGCTCTGTTCTCAATAAACTTTTCGGCGCCTGCTGTCACTATAAGAGAAACCCGACTCATCAGTAAATACAACAGCATTCCAAATGAGTGCCAAGCGCTCGCTGAGCTATAATCTCCTGAATTGCTGGTGGCGGGCTGTTGCTGCAGGTCGTCTCAAAGGAGCATACGATGTGAGGCCAACTTCCCACAAATCGTTTGTGTTGATAAAGGTCATCCCAAAACATCTTGAATTTCATTTAGGATCTGGCGGGCGCTATTGAAAGGGTTTGGTCTTGCAGCAATGACAATATTTCTGTCCTCCCTTAGAGTAATGCGCTGAGATCCATTTTTGGCAATTCCAGTCTGTCAGAACCACTCTCTGAGAAACGCCAACTATCTCTGCGATATCCACTTTCCTGTCACCTCGATGACTCATTCTCACAATAATATTGCGGTCTTCCGGATCGAGATAATGACTTTCCATGTTTAAAGAGAATGCAACTTGATTAAAATGGAGAAAAGACGAGAAAATGTGTTTGTTTACAAAGTGAGTAATCTTCCTGTTTACTATTCGTAAGTAAGTTCGTTATCAAAACTGAGGATTACCATTTGTTCCTTTTTGATTTGTATTTTCTATTTTGTTTTATACAACTAATACGAATATATAAATTACAATATATTGGGTAATTTAATAAAATTAATATAAAAAGAATAAATCACAAATATCTATATTCATTTTTAATTAGTTCATTATTTCGCATTAGCGGGGTACTAAAGCCCTTGTTCAAGATCTTTTATTTATTTTTGTATTTTTCTTTATATATTTTCTTTTAGATTTTTTATTTTTATTTTATTTTTATTTTTTTACGAGGGTTCGCAACAGCAGAGATTATATGAACCTGGGTGCAGATGTATTTGAAAAAAAAGCACATTTGTAAGTATGTCGGGTTCGAATGCAGGGCCGCTGGATTTGAACCCGGGACCTTTACCTTACAGTGATGAGCGCCGTGTCGACGCCTAAACCGTTGCGGCCACCGACGCCCTCTAGATTTTTTTTTTTTTTTTTACGTTGTTTATATTTTTGCTCTTAATTTTTCTTGCTTTTAATGAGGATCTACTGGGAAAGCGATAATATATATTTTAGTTCTCATTGGAAGTTTTTCGAGCTCAGTTTTCATGGTATTTTCATTTAAATTGTTCACCTTTTTCGGTTCTTGAGATTGGTCGTGTCAAACGAGTTTACCAAAAGGAAAACTACATTTTTAAAAGCTACCAATAATTAAATTCACTAATTTCGTGGTCCGCTTGACCAATTAATATATTACGATTAATTAAGGTTTTTAGTTGAGATAAAAAAGTCAATGGCACGAGCGGGATTCGAACCCACGATCTTCGGCTAGATACGCCGCTGCTCTACCACTTGCGCTATCGTGACTTCGATCCAATCGGACATTAACTTCCCATCTCAATCCCACCTTTTGAATTTTCCCTCCTTTTTGTCATTTTTCAAATGTCGTGTACCTACCAATAATGTGTGGTGATTAGTGACCGTTTGTTGATTATTCAAGTCATGAGTTCAAGCAAAGTTGCAAGACACAACTACAACTTGAAAAAAATATTTCTTTGCATTGTATAAATTCACTTTTTTCCACATCCTACATGTATTTGTTAAATTCAAAAAAATTTTGATACCTGCATTTTTCTAAATCGCAGGCCTTGAAGATGATCTCAATAAAGATCGAAACGTGGGCATGATAAAGAAAATGTTTTCCTGAAACCTACATCACACCAGAACGCATCTCGCGATCTCCAAATAATCATTAATAACGATATTTATTTAGAAATCGTGAGATGCGGTCTGGTGTGATGTAGGTTTCAAAAAACGTTTTCTTTATCGTGCCTACGTTTCGACCTTTATTGAGATCATCTTCAGAGCGTGGGATTTACAAACATTGTTTAAATTTAACAAAAACATGTAGGATGTGGAAAAAATTAATTAATACAATGCAAAAAATATTTTTTTATATTCAATCAAAGAATATGTACTCTGATTGAATATAAAAAAAATTATTTGCATTGTATAAATTAACTTTTTTCCACATCCTACATGTTTTTGTTAAATTTAAACAATATTTGTAAATCGATAAAGAAAATGTTTTTCTGAAACCTACGTCACACTAGACCATCTCACGATTTCAAAATAATCAGCTACAAATAATCCGAGGATTACTTGCAGCCTTTTGAAAAACAAAAATTTTCTGTATGAAAAGTTCGCATCAACACCAACTGCTCTGTATAATAAGTGTACCCACTTTCCGACTTCCGTGTACAACAGGGCTCATTTTTTGAAAAATATAATCGGTTGCCGAGATTCGAACCCGGGACCCTTACATTACTTAGCTGTGTCAACGCTCTTACCGTAGCGGCCAATGACGCTTCGTATAATTTTTTTTTCACTCAATCTTAATAAGGAGACGTAGAAAAAACAACTAAGATTCCTAACAGGTTTCTCGTCTAGATGGTGACCCTTTGATGAAAATTAACTTTCATAAAAACCTCACGTTCTGCAAAAGTATAAAACGACCATATCTTTAAATGGACTTTTGATTAAAATCCCTCCGGCGAAGGAAATTTTTCGGCACTTGCGTCATATTCTTTGAGAAATGAATAAAAATCTCAGATGATTTAGGCCCAAGGAGTGTACTGTAACTACCATACAGAACATCCGATAAAGCTTGAAGGACGAAGGACCTCACCCTGAAATAAACAACCTCAGTAAATAACCTAACTTTCATATTAAGATCACTCTCATCAAAATTCTCTGAAAATTAGCAGATGAGTGAAATATTATTAAATGTTTGAACTATTTACTAAAATAAGCATAATTAAGTTGTTCAAATTTAACATGAACAAGAATCCATATTTTTGCAAAGTTATAATCGCAATAAGGATAGATAAAGGGTTAGAACTGGTACATCGATTTGTGAACTGCTTACTATTTTTTAAATTGTTTTTTTATTAGCATTACAAATATGTACAAAAACAGATAATACCAAGTAAATTTTCCGTACAAGGGTGTCTACATGGAAATAGTTTTCCCCTTTCACTTTTAGCGCTGGAGTAAAATACCTATCGTGTACTTCCTTTATTTGGAAATATTCGCTTTTCTTGTAGATTTATTATTTCAACGATAAACCCTTCCTGAATAAAACGTATTCCTCGATTTCCCTTTCGTTTTAGATAAACGAAACGGGCTACGAGGAAGGAATACTTCCGTCCAACAGATTCGCGTTTCCCCCCTTTCCACGGATAAATCTCGATTTCTTTTTCCGCATGGCTTGAAATTGGGCTAATGTATACAACAATAATAAATGAATGTATTGCTCTTATTATTTTGAGAAATGCGCTCCTACATTTTTATAAAATATAAATACACATTACCTCTCTCAAACGAAGAATTCAAATTTGAAGAAAGATAGATTTTACATAGGGTTTCCGCCATTTCAAGTTCACCAGTAGATTTAACGTCATTCAAATAACGTTGACGTTATTTGAAGACTTTTTGTATAGTGGATTTTGCCACAAACGATAAATTTCCGTCCGATTTTATAGTTTCAGAAATTCAGAGAGGATACATGGTTTTTATTTCCAATTGTTTACATATTATATTAAGCAGCTATTAACCCTCCACTTTTGTTTATAATGATGAGCTCTTCAATTCATTACACACTTTTTAGTACACTTCCAAATAAGAACATGTAAACGCGGTTTTCGTGTAATATTCCTTTATGTTGAAAACATCAAACGTCGTTGCATACCGAAAAGAAAGAAAAAATTGAAAAATGGCAAAAAGGAGGGAAAACTCATAAGGTGGGGTTGAGATGGGAAGTTAGTGTCCGAGTGAATCGAGGTCACGATAGCTCAAGTGGTAGAGCAGCAGCGTATCTAGCCGAAGATCCTGGGTTCGAATCCCGCTCGTGCCATTAACTTTTTTTCATCTCAACTAAAAACCTTAATTAATTGTAATGTATTAATTGGTCAAGCGGACCACGAAATTAGTGAATATAAGTAAGAAAAGTATCAAAAACTATTAAGAAAACGCTGTTAACTATGTTGATAAATTTTAGAGAAAGCTAAAATATTACAGGGTTTAGTTAACCATAGCATACTTATTATAAACACAATTCATACATGTCTTTTAGAATTTTAGCATTTAAATTTTATTTAGACAGTTTGGAAAACACGCAGAGGGCCGGCGATGACCTCAGCTGTTTGTCGGCCCATAAACTTCCCACTTTATTATTACTAAGACATTAATTAAGGTTTTTAGTTGAGATAAAAAAGTCAACGTCACGAGCGGGATTCGAACCCACGATCTTCGGCTAGATACGCCGCTACCACTTGAGCTATCATGTCCGCGATCCACTAAAAACATGAGTGTCTCATAGATCTAAGCCATGCCTTCAATAATGTGCATCTCTTATTGCTGCTATTTTAAAAATAAATATTTATTACTTATCTAACTAAAAAAACATACCGATCTTAATACATTAAGATTATCTCATTGGTGATTAATTGAAAGAGGATTTCCACAAGGCTCCATTTTATCTGCTCTCTTGTTTTCTGTATATATAAGCAAAATAACAAAATGCGTAAGACACTGCTAATACACAATAAATGCTGATGATATATGTATTTGTACGGAAAATAAACGTAACATAGCCAAAATTAATGAAGATCTAAGAAAGTTGTCAATCGGGAGTATCGGACATGGTTTGAAAATCAACCCCTCAAAATGCAAAGCCATGATCATAAGCCACTCGCAATTAATTAAATGACAACCTCATTACAATTAAGAGAGATAATACATTTCAATTAATTAAGGTTTTTAGTTGAGATAAAAAACTCAGTGTCACAAGCGGGATTCGAACCCACCGAGGTGAGGCACTAAAGCTCTCCGCGGCCATTTCAATTGTCGCCGAGAATCAAATAGATTACACGACATTTGAAAAATGGCAAAAAGGAGGGAAAATTCAAAAGGTGGGGTTGAGATGGGAAGTTAGTGTCCGAGTGGATCGAGGTCACGATAGCTCAAGTGGTACAGCAGCGGCACATCTAACCGAAGATCGTGGGTTCGAATCTCGCTCGTGACACTGACTTTTTTATCTCAACTAAAAACCTTAATTAATTGATGATATTAATTGGTCAAGCGGACCACGAAAACTAGTGAATTATTTAGACAGTTCAATTAAAGGGCCTGTTTTATACAATTCTGTGGCTTTATTAAAGGAGAGATGTTTCAAGTGTATTTAACTGTCATTCCTGCATGTATATAAATAAAACAGCTAAATATTTTAAAGTTATATCACCAAATATACATAGATTCTTATGAGCTTCATGAAAAATTGTACGAATTGTAAAAGAAAATAAACTATACGTGTTTAGTTGGTCCTAGTTAAACAAAATGATTATATAAATTGATTTATAATTTATATGTAAAATTTGTATGAAAAAGCCGCAGATCGTGGGTTCGAGTCCTGCTTGTGACACTATTTTTTCATCTCAACACACTTTACATAAAAATTATAAATCATTATATAATAATCAATTTTATTATATTTCTATAATATATATTTTTTACTGAATAGCATATCCAACAAAAATTACCTTGTTGACGTCACTCACCCGTTAACAAACACGCTATTCTAAGACAAATAAGGTAGGACGTTAAATCGGCGCATGCGCACTTCAAACAATTAAAGCTAACGTTATACAAAATCTCCCGATTAAGTTGAGAATATCATGTAAGAATTTGTTTAAACAATTCAACGGCTAAAAAACCCACTTTGCAATGGAAGAAAGAAACTTTTTGAACTAACTTTGTTTCCTTTCTGGCAGTGATCAATTGCTAAGATATATGACTGAAAAACCGTAGGATTTCAACCTAGGTTGGTAGTCAACTCTGCCTTTTGGTTTAACCTTAGGGCCCAAGTTCGATTTGGTACTTGTAACATTAATTGGCATACCTAATATGGTATCAGTTGGTCTAAAAGAAATAAGAAAGATTACTCAATCATAAAATAGTAAGTGTGGCAAATGAACCAGCTGAATTCCATGGTTATTGAAAATTGATATTTCTCGTTTTGAAGTCTAATGAAAGAGTGTTTAATGAGTTAGGTGTAAACTAGGGAGGTGATGAATAGATATGATTTCCAGTAAAACGCCCCAGAGGGACAATGATTAGCCACGGTTATGGAAAGTCTCTAGGTACACCTCTTTAAAACATGGCTGGTTGGGCAATGTTGGTATGAGTTCCGTCTGCAACTAAGTAGGCCGTGTATTTTTTTTTCCATCATCGATCGAACATGTCAATGGGACCACCGCCGGTGAATGATAGAGCATGAACTGCCGGCTAAGTGAAACCGTCACGCAGGGCTCACGTTAATTGACTATTGTCTCCAGAGCTCCATATAGCCCTGGAAAAAAATACCAGCGTGACATTTATCTTCGATTCTTTTATTTCCTTTAAAATTTTATTTGACACCGGTGTTAAAAACCGTAGGTTTTAAAAAAATATGATTCTCTATTTGTGAAAATTAAACGAACTGTGTAAATGTTCTTTTTAACACTATGTTGCTAAAGGAGAAAATGCAGTAATAAATTGGACTATTTTAGCACTCATGTCATCACAATGATTTAGACAAAACTTGGCAAAATAGAAGTAAAAACTACAACGAGAAACTTCAAAACACAACTCACCTCGCCCATAGCATATTTGATTAGGGTTTCTTCTCATAATTGTTCGATATGCGACCCAAAATTTAATAATCGGGCTGATTTAAAAAAAAGCTACAATCAGAACTATAAAAATTAATATTGTGAGAGCTCCCTGGCTAATCTTTGAGATTGGTTTATTTTCTACTTTTTCCTGTATTTTCCGTCTATTTTTGGAGTTCATATGACTGTTCTTTTTAATCTTCTGACGATGTTGCGGTTATGTTGAAGTTTGGTCGCTTCCACTTCTCGTGCTGGCTGAGACTGGTGTTCGGTGGCAAATATGTATGTCCATTGTGACCTCAGGGATCTGAAGATCCCTATGTAAGTCCTTATTCCAAGGTGTAGACCATCTTACGTAAGATTTAGTTTTGGAGTGTTTGTATGATTCTCTCTCTCTCTCTCTCTCTCTCTCTCTCTCTCTCTCTCTCTTTCTTTCATCCACCAATCCTCGAACTCACTATCCCACATCCGTATATCAATACTTCTCGGAATCTCACACTAATTCGTTTTATCTCACATGGTACGCACTCACTCTGTTCCTCTTTTTCTTTCTCACCCATATTCGTGCTGTATCTATTTCTATTCTATTCCCTCCTTTGACACTTCCTTCCAAGAGCTTTTACTCTCACTCACACTCTCTGTCTGTCTGTCTGTTTCTCTCTCTCCCTCTCATTCACATTTCACTCACTGTCTGTTTCTCTCTCTCTCTCCTCGCTCTCTCTCACACCCGCATACGCTTCCTCGCACATAACACAAATAAGACACTTTCTTTCTGTTGGACACCGACCATTCTGTTGATTACCTCTCTCTTTATTTATTTCGTTTGATTTTTGGCTTGTCAAAATATCTACAGGTAAAAGCGAATTAATCGATTTATCATATTGCCCACGTGTCATGTTGTTGATTGTACTCAAGACTTTCCTTTTTTCCTTCGTGCTCTTGTGTGTAAGGTCCATACGTCGGTACTTATTGAAGTATTAATTCCAGATTTAATATCGCATGTGGATAAGTTTAGAGAAGCTTATAGCGAACAATACCACTCGGAAATCCAGGCTTAACCCTTATTATTTTTATACTTTTTCTATATTTTCAATAAGCTTATTTCTTTGGCATGGATCTTTTAGTTGTAATAAAAGGTTTAAGATATATCAATCAGTTAAACAAATTATTTTTTTAAACAATTTCTACCCACTAGTAACCAGTTAGATATTAGACGCGAACGAGCTGAATTTTGGGTTCTAGCTTGTTACTATCCAAAGTCCAACATCCAAGACACGTTTTTTTGGTGCTTTCCACGGTACATCAATTGCAAGGAGCTGCAGACATCAAACCAAATACTTGGCACTTTAAAATAGACAGCCTTCTCTCTTATTGGTTGAGTAGGTCCAATTAATCGAAACGACCAAATTAAAAGTTCGTTATTTCTTAACCTTAACAAGCAATATCTTAGAAAATAGCAGTAGCACGACGGTTAATAAATGTAGCTATTAAACAATAAAAAGTAGGAAATATGCAAAGTGATGGCGTGTAGCCCCTGGCTCAATATCAACAAAGATATGCTCATTATTTCGCCATATTTTCAAGTCGTTTTTATTGCCTAACTCGCCGGCGGGCCGTATTTATTTGTAAATTACGAATCTCGTCGACTCCGCAGTGGTTTCTTATCTTGTACCGAAACGGGCCGGTGCGGCGATCGAGATAGCCTCGGATCGGACAAGATAAGGGTTCACCGACGGCGATAAAGTCCTAAATAGGCGTCTACCTGTGGGCCGAGGCAAACGGGCCGATATTCATGAACGCAATCGTATTATCACGCCCACGCATTTTGAAAAGAGACGCAAACCAAGGATTGTCACAATGGTTAATTTACCACCTCTGGGGGGGGGGGGGACCATTGTTCTTAATCGGCGACAGTCCGAGTTTCCATCGAGTATGACCAGTCTGATTCATATTCTTCGACAGAGCGGAAAATAACGTCGAATTACGTCCAGTGAGTGCTATAACGAGATAACGAGCTTTAATAGCTTGCTACAATGCTTAATTAAAAAATGGTTCCAATAGTTTATTCTAAAGTGCCAGGTTTGTCACTTGACCAACCAAGATCGCTGCTTCTCTACAGCTAATAATACTCGGTTATCTTTGATAATATTCAAAAATTGAAGAAATAAACAATAAAATAAATAACACACAAGAGAACCTCCACAATCGCCGAAATTCCTCCATTAAAGAAACGGGATTGTACATGGGCGAGAGACAGCAGAGAAAAGCAGAATTGTTTGCTAGTTACCTTGCTGAAATCTTCAAACCAAATGAAATCATCAATGCCAGCTTAGTTGAAGTAACAACCACGCCACAAGAAGAAAATATAAAGCTGAAGAAGTAGCACAAGAAATTAAAAATTTACCTGCTTAAAAGACTCCAGGATATGACCTTATCACTGGAGAAATACTAAAACAATTGCCAAAAAAGGGTATAGTTAAACTAACATACCTATTTAATACTGCAATCAGACTGAAATATGTTCCCAGCATCTGGAAATTCGCAGGAAGTCATTATGATAAAAAACGTAACATGAAACGAGGTCAAATCATATAGACCAATATCGCTACTACCGACAGTGTCTAAACTCTTCCTAAAGTTGTTATTAAAATGAATAAAACACATCGTAAAAAAAATCATTCCTGACCACCAAGTTGGATTCCGAACAAGACATTCAACAACGGACCAAATTCAACGAGTAACGCACATAATAGAAAAATCTCTTGAAGAAAAACAAATTTGTTCTGCTATCTTCCTTGATGTCTCACAACCTTTTGACAAGGTCTGGCACGAAGGACTCATCAATAAACTAAAATGTATGCTACCAAAGCAATATGTCGATATTATTAGTTCTTATCGAACTGACAGACTGTTTAGAATCAAACCAGAAGATCAATATTCAAAATTAAAAACATTAAATGAAGGAGTGCCACAAGGTAGCATATTAGGTACACTGCTTTACCTGTTGTACACCTGTTTCCGAAAATAGATGGAGTAAAAATTGCAACGTTTGCAGATGGCACAGCGGTGATATCACTAGGACCGGCTGTCACCCATTCAACCAAAATCCTCCAAAATGCATGTAATAAGATAAACGAATGGGAAAAAAAGGAAAATCAAGCTAAATCAGCAGAAATCAGTTCATCTAATCTTTATAACAAAAAGGTGGACAATGTTCCGTCTCTAACAATCGATGGAACTATTATACCATATAGCGATACAACTAAATATCTAGGAATGACCTTAGACGCCAAGCTGAGATGGAAAGTACACGTGAAGAAAAAAATGCACAGAAATAGGTTTAAGTTATAGGCAACTATACTGGTTGATAGGACATGTCACCGACATTACTACACAAAATAAAATTTTATTATACAACAATTCCTAAAGCTTCCGTGGACATGTGGTATTCAACTTCATACCAAACACACAATGTGGTTAAGGCTCGGGGCCCAAGAAAGGTGTACCTCGTGTCGTCATCCACGTCTCTTTTTCGCTCCAGGTTCCTTCATTCTTCGCTGTTACCCCTCCCAACCCTTGTCTACAAAGGGGGTGTCCGAGCGCAAAATAACGGTGTAGCCCTGAGGGCTTGGCAACCTTTCTAAAGCACAAGTTGTACTCGGGTCGGCATGGGGCAGCGGGTAGTTTATCAGAGGAACACGTGGGTTAGGGTACCAGGTCCTGTCTAGATGGGGGAAGGTGCATAACCATCTGTACTACGGGGTAACATAAATGTTCCAATGTTCAGCCCCTGTTACAATGGGAATGGACTTGTAGTGGTTCGTGGTGACGCCCTTGGCGGAGCTTAGAAGAGAGGCTGTCTTCTATCTGTGACCTTCGCAAAAAACTTGCGTATGACCATCATTGTACACCCGGTCTCACGGGATACGACGGATCGGACGGCAGCGTATAAGTGTTGAGGACGCTATTATTATGCTGAAAAGTCCCTCGAATGCGTGAGTAGTGGCGGAATCGGTTGCTCCTGCTTTACACGTAGGTGTAGGCTGAGCTCGATTGGAGGCTTTTACCGTAGGCGGTCTCCTCTAGGGGGTGGTTAGCAATTCCACTCAAAACAAAACCGCGGCCGAAGCGGATCCGGTAGTTTCTACGCTAGGGAAGCCCCACTAATCTGGGAGGTAGAGTGGCCTTCTCTATCTAGGGAGTGCGCGGGAGACCTGGCTGATATATTTCGACTTAGGTAGCCCTATGCGCGCGGCATACGGTCTGATGCTTAATGCAGACCCGACCACTCGGAATGGGCAAGCGGGGAGCGAGGTTGTCTTGGGCCTTCGGGGCTGAGCAGCCTCTACATCAATGCTGCGGCAGTAACACCATTCGGTCGTATGTGGAGGTGCGTTAGCTCTCATCTTGAGAATCAAAACGTCCGACAAGGCCGAATAGGCTAGGTGCGGACGTTAAAGATCCTCATTGTCCTTTTTACGAGAGACAAACGCAGATAGAGAGTGAGAGTGTGATAAATGGGATAAATTTAGAGAGTGGAATAAAGTCAGTGAGTGAATGAAAGAGATAAAGAGATAGAGATAGATAGATAAATAGGGAGGGAGAGAGAGAGAGAGAGAGAGAGAGAGAGAGAGAGAGAGAGAGGGAGTGAGAGAGAGGAAGAAAGAAAGGTTTTGAAGGAGGGAGAGGTAATAGAGCAGTGATTTTTATGATTGTAATTAAAATGATCGAATTACATTTTAAACTGGAAATACAACATACCATACGCAAAAGTTTTGGGCGAAAGTTGAGCAAAAGTGACCGAACAAGGAGTCGAAACAATAAATTTAGAGAGTGGAATAAAGTCAGTGAGTGAATGAAAGAGATAAAGAGATAGAGAAAGATAGATAAATAGGGAGGGAGAGAGAGAGAGAGAGAGAGAGAGAGAAAGAGAGAGAGAGAGAGAGAGAGAGAGAGAGAGAAGGACGAAGAATGAAGTAAACCAAGAAATTATATAATTTTACAAAAATTTCAAAATATTACTACGAATAATCCTTGTTAAGTGGAAAGTTTACTACATTTGGACAGAGAAATTAAACAAACGAATAACAGTCACTGATGTTAATAGCGGCCGAGCAGAGGGCAGACATCAAAATCTAACAAAAGATGCCGAGAAAGTAAATAATGATAAAATTATGATTTACAAAACTCTAAAGCCAGGGGCTAAAGCGAACCGCCCCATCCCACCCAAGAACTTGATTCACAACGCTTTTATTACCCGAAGAAATCGTGACCTAGATTTTAATATGCAAGGGAGTGTAAGAGAGAGAAAGAAGAAAAAAAAAACAATTTAAATATTTTAGACAGTACAAGAAGCATTATTTTACAAAATTTGATTAACCATCAGTTTCTTTACTGGTTAAAGAGATTAAATATCTCCACATTTCTTTCTTTATTCTATGGCTAACACTTTCTAACCTAATCTTTCTTCATGTCCTCACCGTTGCATTAATTATTTAATCTAAGAATAAAATGCAACATTTTCGGAAAAATCAGCCTTCTACATTATAACATTATACATCATACTAGAACTATTTAACAAACCGAGTCATAGACATTTTCTGTATGTAATTTTCTCTTTAGCTAACATTTTAGCCATTTTGTTCCAAAACTATCAATAACTCCTTAACACCAAATTAGTATAGGTATGTTATATATTTGTAGTATGATGTGAGGGACGGGTCATTGGCATTTCGTTGGTACTATACTTCCGAAGTGTTGTGTCTTGTCCAGAATGAATGTATTTATTAGCGTGAGAGGTGATGCGTGAAAGGACGTGGCTGTCGAGGAATATCGAGTACTCCACAGGCCCGTAAAAAAATTTAGATTAGGACAGGTTAGTGTATGAGTGGAATTTGTCAATACCATTTGAATGTATTTATTAGTGTGAAAGAAAAGAGGCCGTAAGATCAAGATAATATTCCGACCTCCAATTTAATTGTAGTGAAAGTTAGTAAATTAGTATGAATGTGAATTATGAAAATGTGTTTAAATATTATATCTATGTATTTTAATATATCAGGTGTGGAGGGTACGATGGCCCTGGTAGTTAGCCGGCAAAAAAAAAAAAAAAAAAAAAAAAAAAAAAAAAAAAGAGTATGAGTATCGTATCGAATATCGAAGTTCGTGTGTGATATTCTTTTGTGATCTCCTGTACTCATTGTAGTAGGAAACAGTGTATTTTCCTGCTTTGGACTATAAGGCAGCTTTCTTCGAACAGCCCAGAAACCTTTAACTCTGTCAGCCTTCACGACACAGGCCCTATAAATTTCAAGGGACCATCTCTCCTTGGCGTCCAGGAGCTTCACCCTGTACATTTATAGCATAATGAACTCGCGCTCACAGCTGCGGTGTTCATATCTCAAAAGGGAGGGCCCGGAGAAATTAAACCGTGAGATGTAACCCCCTGTCAAAATAACTAAAGGAAAGTTACTGCTCAGCCGGTTAAACCCTGGATATTTAGATGCGGTGTGGGTCGGACTCCAAAGGCGGAACAAATCCCGGAACACGATCGTTCATCGCACACGCGTAGCGACCTTTAAATACAAAAAAAAATCATGTAAATCTCTACCTGGTGAATTTAAAAACAACGAGTACAAAAGGTTTCGCACTTTAGAAATAGGCCAAAATCAAAAATGAGTTTATTCTTAATCTTCTCTGGCCTAAAAAATCTCTGAAAGTTCAAAATGTCCTGACTTTTTTAAAAATAATACATACTTTTTTTCAAATAAAACTATGTTGCACTAATAATAAGTAAATATAAAGCATAAATAATAAAAATTGTAAAGCAAATATTAGCAATCGATCATTAAATTTCAGCAAAGTATCATTTGTTAATTTCTTTTTAAAGAGTGGTTTAAACCGACCTGATAATCATTTTGAGGTCTTTTAATAAGTCTAAAATTTATTTATCATAAAATGAACTGTAACTTATTCACTATATATTTTTCATTGAGCAAGATCATTTTCTAAATAGTGAGCCATTACAGTTGAAAGATCTTTCTTTTATTATATTCCCCTCATCATACTGTTTGCGTTCATTACAAAAAAATGATTTTCCTTTCGATGTTCGTACTTTAGATAAGCTTATTTTTTTTTAAATAGGTTCGTGTATATTTACGAATTTTTTGGAAAACTTTTTCTTCATGTTACCTACAACAAAAATAACTTCTACTGAAAAAAAATGTAAAAGAGGTTTTCATTTATCCAGTATGTGAAATAATCTAAACGTGAATAGAGAAACGGAAACATTTTCTGAAAAATATACCTCTTTTTTCTCAAATATTCCCTTCCAATTTGTATTCTTAAATCGCAAAAATGGTGATAGATTTGTAACGACTGGACTAGTCCACTGAACACTTTGAAGGTGTTTAAAACCCAACGGGTTCAAAGTGAAGGGACTCATGATAACAGATGCATAATCAAAAGTATTTAATTGTTTTTAAAGATAAAAAAGGCTTATGAAATCTTTATTTGTTTAAAATGCATTCGACAGTATTAAAAGTAATTAGCTTAGTAGTAAAAGTAGTTCATACGTAATCATTTTGGAATGTGTTGTTCTTAGATGGAAAGGGAATCCTCTCGTGCAATTCTGTGTCTGAAATGGTATTACAGGGCGACTTTTATCCCCTCGCCATATTTCCTATTTTATGCATTGCACCTGTACGATTGTGTAAATTAAGTATTACAATATTCCTATAAGCACTGGTGAAAAAAGACGCTTCTCAATCAATCAATATTTCGTCATTTGACTTGCATACACATATTCAATTGATTTGCCTAAAAGAGAGTTTCACAGTTGGGAACTAAACCCACGTTGTCAGGGCAACCAAACTCTAATCGATTTTTTCGAGCTTTTCATAAATGATATCCATTCTCTATCATTGTACTAAAAAAATGTCAAGGGTTTAAATTTGAAACAAAAGTCCTTCTTAAGCTTATGAGAGAGCGTGTGGTGTTTAGTGACCGTTAATCGATAATTATTCAAAAATCGTGAGATGCGGTCTGGTGTGGCATAGGTTTTAGAAAAACATTTTCTTTATCGTTCCAACGTTTCGATCTTTATTGAGGTCATCTTCAGGGCTCAAAGTGGTTGTTCTCTCTCAACACGACACACAAGAATGACACATCTACACGAAAACATACACTTTGAGCACTGAAGATGACCTCAATGAAGATCGAAACGTAGGCACGAGAGAAAAATTGTTTTTCTAAAACCTATGTAACACCAGACCGCACCTCACGATCTTCAAGTAATCTTATAGAGAGGTCGACTTCCCCCATAAGTTTAAATATTACTACCAAAACAGTAACATTGTCGTACTACCGAAGAAAAAAAGATATGGTAACATGGTCAATTTTTTATGTTTAATAAAACATTTTTTTCAAAGTAATATATGATACAAAAGATATTTAACTAATTGTACAGACTTAAATATTTATTACAATAATCATCGTCGAATTGACTTGAAATAAATTATAGAAACAGTTCGAGCTTTTTCGATAGAAAAAAAGAGTGAGAAAATGAGATAAATTGATAGTGGTAGATAGATAGCGAGCTAAATAATGAAAAAGAATCAAAAACAGATAGTGTGATAGGAAGAGAGAGAGAGAGAGAGAGAGAGAGAGAGAGAGAGAGAGCAAAATATAGAAAGGGAGAGATATAAAACAGAGAGAAATGTAGAGACAGTGACAATGGGAGAGTGGGAGAGTGGTAGAGTGTCGGAGAGAGTGAGAATGACAGAAAGTAAGGCAAAGAGAGAGAGAGAGAGAGAGAGAGAGAGAGAGAGAGAGAGAGAGAGAGAGTGAGTGAGAGAGAAACAGCATATATCTCTAACTCTCAATCACTCACTCTTTTTTCCCTCTCTCCATTATCAGTGGTTTTCCTTTAACATAGAGGGAAATTATTGGAGAAATTTTTTTAACTTCCTTGTTCAAAAACTTATTCTGATCTGAAGATATTCAGCAACGTTTTAGTACAAAATAGCAAAATTTCGTAACACTAGAATGTTGATGATTGTAAAACATTTTTACCCTACAGTACTAATATTTCGTACATTCATTACATCTAGTGGTCTATCGACGAAATTACTTCTTTCAATTAATTAAACATTTTATGTAAGGTTTTGGTTGAAATGAAAAAGTTTTTGTCACAGCGGTATCCGAACCCACGACCTTCGGCTCAATACGCCGCTGCTCTAACCACTTGAGTTAGCGTGACTTCGATCCACTCGAACACTAACTTCCCATCCCCCACCTTTTGAATTTTCTCTCCTTTTTGCCATTTTTCAAATGTCGTGTAATCTATTTGATTCTCGGCGACATATGACGTGGCCACGGGGAGCTTTTAGTAAAGTTATACTATTATTACTACTAATTATTTCTTTCAATTAATTCATCTTTTTATGTAAGTTTTTGGTTGAAATGAAATTGGTTGGAATCCCCCTCATGGCACTAACTTTTTCATTTCAACCGAAACCATACATAAAAAAAGATTAATTAATTGAAATTTTGTACATTGTTCACAGTAGTTTTAAATTATAATTTGACTCGTTTTTTTCCAATGAAATTTAGCCATTACCTCTTGTTGATTAGGATTTCGGTTTCCTTGGTTTTAATTAAATTAAATGTACGTTTAAATGTTTTGCGGTTCGACTTGTAAGGATCCGCCTTCGCTTCTGCCCCAGCCTGCGCGCTTCACGGTGCCCCCATTAACAATAAACAGATAACAAATTATGTTTCACGTCGATATAGGACTCTTTGACGCTCGTTATGCCGTACATAAAAGGTCTGATATGACGATATAAACCGGACTCCGCATGCGTGGGTTTCGTTTTAACATGTACAACCGTGCTGGGCAGACGTGATATTTCCTCTCTTCAAACGCCAATTAAATAAACAGCATCATATAACATAGAACTGAATATAGCATAAGCATAAATTTTTTATAAATGTTTGTAATATTTGATTGGAATAATATAAAAAAATTTACATTTATTAGGTTTCGTGGTCCGCTTGACCAAATAAATTCTTTACAATTAATTAAGGTTTTGGTTGAGATAAAAAAGGAGTGTCACAAGCGGGATTCGAACCCACGACTTTCGGCTCTACCGCTTGAGCTATTGTGACTTCGATCCACTCGGACACTAACTTCCCATCTCAACCCCACCTTTTTTTTAATTTTCCTTCCTTTTTGCCATTTTTCAAATGTCGTGCAATCTATTTGTTTCTCGGCGAGAAATGAAATGGCCACGGAAAGCTTTAGTGAAGTATACTTCATTTTGCTTATTACATTTATTAGGTTTCGTGGTCCGCTTGACCAAATAAATTCTTTTTAATTAAGGTTTTGGTTGAGATAAAATAGGATTCGAATCCCGCTTGTGACATTCCCTTTTTTGTCTCAGCCAAAATCTTAATTAATTGAAAAGAATATAAAAAAAGATGAGTGCAATCTGTATAAATTATTATTCAGAAAATCCCAGGCCCTGAAGATGATCTCAATAAAGTCCGAAACGTTGGCTCGATAGATAAAATGTCATACGCCAATTAAATAAACAGCATCATATAACATAGAACTGAATATAGCATAAGCATAAATTTTTTTATAAATGTTTGCAATATTTGATTCAAATAATATAAAAAAATTACATTTATTAGGTTTTGTGGTCCGCTTGACTAAATAAATTCTTTTCCATTAATTACGGTTTTGGTTGAGATAAAAAAAGAAGTGTCACGAGCGGGATTCGAACCCACGACCTTCGGCTAAATACGCCGCTGCTCTACCACTTGAGGTATCGTGACTTCGATCCACTCGGACACTGACTTCCCATCTCAACCCCACCTTTTTTGAATTTTCCTTCCTTTTTGCCATTTTTCAAATGTCGTGTAATCTATTTTATTCTCGGCGACAAATGCAATGGCCATGGAAAACTTTAGTGAAGTATAATTCATTTTGCTTATTACATTTATTAGGTTTCGTCGTCCGCTTGACCAAATAAATTCTTTTTAATTAAAGTTTTGGTTGAGATAAAATAGGGTTTGAATCCCGCTTGTGACATTCCCTTTTTTGTCTCAGCCAAAATTTTAATTAATTGAAAATAATATAAAAAAATATGAGTGCAATATGTATAAATTATTACTAAGAAAATCCCAGGCTCTGAAGATGATCTCAATAAAGTCCGAAACGTTGGCACGATAAATAAAATGTTTTTCTACATCACACGATTTCTGAATAATCATCGACTAACGGTCACTTATCACCACACATGTATAATTGTACTGTATATTCGTAGGTTGCGTATACTGCATAATATTGGTTTTTAACAAATCATGTTTATTCCATATAAAATCTTTCATAGATATATTTTTTGTACTGAAAATACAAAACGAGAAAATCAAATTTTTGATTAAAGTTTTTTCGAAAGTAATTTAAAAAATTTAAACATCTAAACAAGCAAGTTGGGTTTGCGTATTTTCTCGTCTTATTGATTGTAACACGACCAAACAAAATATTACTCTTGTTTCTGAAATTACTATTAAAACTTGAAAAGGAATTGATGAAAAGTCAATTTGTTATTTCAAATAAATTCCTTTATAAGAGCAATACCAATCGTACATTAAATTGGTCTGGGAATCTCCATGAGTTTTGTATTCTTCGAATTCCGATTTAAACGACAAACAAGCCTATTGGATGTTTGTCGACATGTTAAAAAATTGACATAATTGGATTATTTATCCTGGAAAATGCTAGTTGAGGAAAAACATAAAAATACATTTCCTTTACCTCTTGTGTAACTAAATATTGACATGAAAATAAATAAGGGAGAATTTATTTATACAGATTCCAAATGAAAATAATTTATGATAAATCTTGGGATCTTTACGTATATAAGTTTCCTTTGAGAATTTTAGTTTATTTTTTATTAGTTAGTATATATTAATATTTTAGGTCATTTTTATGAATCTGAATGCCAAGGGTCGTGGTATTATTTAAAAAAACGTTATTGCCATTGTATTTATGTATATGAAGATTTAGTAAGAAAATCTGCTTGAGATTATCCTACAATGATATTCAAATCTTGAAGTTGACAGATCACACCACTTTTTCACGTATTTGCCCTGCGTTTCTCTTAGACTCCATTACCGGTATAAAACTGACAAATTAAGTCTTCACCGGCCAGCTGTTGTTAAAAAAAAAAAGGACTCTTATAATCCTGTTATAAATCCAACATAATTATGGAAACATTTATTCCTTAAATAACACAGGGGGTTTAAAAAGTCGTGGCGACGCTGTTATCCAGCCTTTATTCGCTAGGTCTGAACCTCGCCGTGCATACAGATGAGCCCTCGTGCTACATCTTCGCCCGGATGTGAATCGAACTTCCAAACTTACTCAAGTTGTACTTGGCTTAATTACCATAAACATCAATTAACTCTACCATTCATTTACCCCGGGGCTGAAAATACTGGCGCGCGACAATTAACGCTAACAGATTGTAACGGTCCCCGTCATCAATTCAGCCTCGTAATCATGTTTTTTTGTTATGTACTGTAACCCGAAGCAATTATCGAGAGCTATTTATATAAATTTATTAGATTTTCTATAAATATGTATATAAAATATTTTTGTTACATTTGATTAAATCTCATTAACTATGAACAATTTGAATAATTTATTAGGTTTAGTGGTCCGCTTGACCAAATAAATTATTTTCAATTAATTACGGTTTTGGTTGAGATAAAAAGGGAGTGTCACAAGCGGGATTCGAACCCACGACCTTCGGCTAAATACGCCGCTGCTCTACCACTTGAGCTATCGTGACCTCGATCCACTCGGACACTGACTTCCCATCTCAACCCCACCTTTTGGATTTTCCCTCCTTTTTGCCATTTTTGAAATGTCGTGTAATCTATTTGATTCTCGGCGACAAATGAAATGGCCACGGAGAGTTTTAGTGAAGTATACTTCATTTTGCTATTACATTTTATGATTCTTCCTTCTTCAAGGTCGGATAATAGGTCATCTGAAAAAACCACAACCAGTTTTTATCCACAACGTTTCGGATTTATTTGAATCCTTCCTCAGGTGAGTTAACGCAATGGTTAAAAAAGTGGTCGTCAGTCATTTATATTTTATAACAATTTATTTTAAAAAGAGCCAGTGTGGTACTTATTCAGACTAGAAACAAACGTTTTAATATTTTGAACCTGACTCAGGTCGTGGGTTCGAATCCCGCTCGTGACACTGACTTTTTATTTCGACTAAAAACCTTAGTTAACTGAAAGATATTAATTGGTCAAGCGAACCACGAAAACTAGTGAATTTAATAAGTTAAAATGAAGTATACCTTCACTAAAGCTCTCCGTGGCCATTTCATTTGTCGCCGAGAATCAAATAGATTACACGACATTTGAAAAAATGGCAAAAGGGAGGGAAAATTCCATAAGATGGAGTTGAAATGGGAAGTTAGTGTCCGAATGGATCGAAGTCACGATAGCTCAAATGGTAGAGCAGCGGCGTAGCGTAGTCGTGGGTTCGAATCCCCCCGCTTGTGACACTGACTTTTTTATCTCAACCAAAACCTTAATTAATTCAAAAGAATTTCAATAATGCGAGATTATCACAATGACCATACCTAAAGGAAATTAATACATACAAATATTTAAACAATATGGTTTAAAAAAACTGACTCCTAGTTTTATATATAAATTAAGGGTACGGTCGCCCTCAGGATTGATGAGCAAGCCATAGATAATTAATTTTCTACTTCTTGTAAAATTATGGACTTTTTCTTGCTGATTTGCACGGATCTTATCAGTACATTTTTAAGGTACTAATTTCAAATTTTAACGACTAATTTTGTACCTTTAACGACTACATTTTGTTCAGAATTTCTCTATCGTTTTCCAATATATTATTAGTTTAAAAAAAAGTCACTCAAATAGAAAGATGGTAGTGTAGGTCTGAATCGCGTCTGTACGGAGAATTAAATCGCTCGTCTTCCTTCAAATATCGTCCTTACAAACATAACAACTATAATACTTAATTGCTTTATTACAAGTTCCAGGGTTTCAAACGAGATGTTCAAAATGGCCGATTTTCCTCAGTTGAACCCATTCTCGACGAAAAATACAAAAATTACTCATTTTTGTTGAAGTAGCCTGAAAAACATATTTAGTACCGTTTTGAAAAAATATATTGCCACTAAAATTGGCATTCTAAATCCATAAAATAATAAAATCGAGATCAAATCCGTTTTCCCAAAATTGCATGTTTCCACTCCTTGTTCGGTCACTTTTGCTCAACTTTTGCCCAAAACTTTTGCGTATGGTATGCTGTATTTCCAGTTTAAAATGTAATTGGATCATTTTAATTACAATCATAACAATCACTGCTCTATTACCTCTCCCTCCTTCAAAACCTTTCTTTCTTTCTCTCTCTCTGCTGTCCCTCTCTCTCTCTCACTCTCTCTCCCTAACCCTCAATCAATTTCTTTCTTTCTTTTTTTTTTATTTTCTCTCTATTTCATGTCTCTCACTTTTCTCGACTCTTTTTTTGTCTCCATCCTTTCTTTTTTTCTTTAACCCATAATTACTAAAAAACACAAACCCCTTCATACACACAAAAAAAAAAAAAAAACACAGTTACATATTTATGATCCCTTCTTCATGATCATCAGTCATTCACTCTTTTCCTCAATTCTCTCCCTCTCTTTCACTCTCTCTCTCTCTCCCTCCCTCTTTCTATCTCTCACTCTCCCTCACAATTTTTCTATCTCTAACTCCCCCTCTCTCTCTCTCGCTTTCTTTCACTCTCACTTTATTTCTATAACTCTCTGTCTATTTTTTCCTCTGTGTCTCTCTTTGATTCTCTCTCTCTACGCATTATTTTTTTTCACTCACACTCACTCCTTTTTTCTCTTTCTCTCTCTTTACCTTAACTCCTCTCTCCCTTTCTCCTTCAACTTTATCCTTTTCTTTGTCTATCTCACATCTTACTTCTTTCTTTTTCTCTCTATCACTCTCTCTTTCCTTTTTCTCCTATCTCTCTTTCTTTCTCACTATCACTTTTTCATCACTCTCTCTTCCTCTCTTCCAACTTGCTCTATCACTCTCTATCGCCCTCTGAATCTCTTTTTGTTTCTCTCTCTCACAACCTTCTCCTTTCCTTTTTCTCTCTTGCACGAATTCCCTTTTTCTCTCTACCTCACCTTTTCACTCTACCTCTCCTTTCTCTCTCTCTCTCTCTTCTTCTTACTCTCTCTCTCTCTCTCTGACTTTTTTTCTCTCAAAGACACAATATCTCATATATTTCATATTACTATTTTACCACTCACAAATAAAGGATTATTTGTTCCTCTTCCCACTTTATTTCTTTATTACTCTCATTCTCGTCACTTTCCAATCACTCTCATCACCATCAAACTTTATCTACTCTTTACCATGTACATTCTCTCTTCTTTCTTCCCCTCTTTTTGTTAAAATTCATTCGTATTAATTACTTGGTATTTAGTAGGTTTTACAAAAAAATTTGTACATCGTGCCAACGTTACGATTTTTATTGAGATCATCTTCAGGGCCTGGGATTTATAAACATTGTTTAAATTTTACAAATACACGTAGGATGTATGTATGTAGAATTTGTAAAATTTAAACAATGTTTATAAATCCCAGGCTCTGAAGATGATCTCAATAAAGGTCGAAACGTTGGCAGGATAAAGAAAATGTTTTTTTTAAACCTACATCACACCAGACGGCATCTCACGTTCTCCCAATAATCATTAACTAACGGTCACTAAACACCACACAATGGTTCGTTTTTCTAACATGCCAAACTGTTCGTACAAATATTTATTTTCCATCTCCTAAGTGAACATTTTTGTACACAGTTTAGTCCATCAGTAATATCTAATATATTTTATTTTAAAGATGTTTTTATTGCTTTACGAATAAAGAGAATTGATAGCGCAGGTTCACATCATCGACATTGATGTTTGTTAATAGAAGAAAAAACCGATAAAACCTCTGTTCGTAATAAACGGGTCTCGTAGCCCTAGGTGTTTTTAAAATAGACGATCTGTGAGATTATCTTAATCGCCTCCCGTCAAAACTGGGATCAACTGGTCTGCGGCCCACACCTCGAGTATAACTCTCAACCCTCGTTTTTTGTCACGGCGTCATAAAAACGGATCTCCTTCCGACATACGAACTACTGTAATAAAGAGGAGTTAGTCGGGATCCAGAAGCTACTCTATATTTCATTAAGGATTATCGAAGTGTCGTATTGCCCAATATGGATTTTTATGGAAAAAAAATCCTGTAACATCCTGGTTTCAGAACATTGTAAACAATTCACGTTGTAAATTAATAAAAGCTTGCACAATTAACGTTAAAAAATTAGTTGTTCATATCAAAAGTTAGCAGTTCTAGCACACTTAAAAATTAATTTCCAACATAAAAAATTTATTAAATTCACTAATTTCGTGGTCCGCATGACCAATTAATATATTACAATTAATTAAGGGTTTTAGTTGAGATTAAAAACAGTCAATGGCACGAGCGGGATTTGAATTTTTTTATCTCAACGAAAAACGTTAATTAATTGTAATTAACCACGGAATTAGTGAATTTAATGAATTAAAATGAAGTATACTTCACCAAAGCTCTCCGTGGCCATTTCATTTATCGCCGAGAATCCAGTCCGATTACACGGCATTTGAAAAATGGCAAAAAGGAGGGAAAACTAAAAAAAAAAGTGAGGTTGAGATGGGAAGTTAGTGTCGAGTGGATCGAGGTCACGATAGCTCAAGTGGTAGAGAAGCGGCGTATCTAGCCGAAGATCGTGGGTTCGAATCCCGCTCGTGCCATTGACTTTTTTATCTGAACTAAAAACCTTAATTAATTGTAATATTGGTCAAGCGGACCACGAAATTAGTGAATTTAATAAGATAAAATGATGTATATCTTCACTAAAGTGGCCATTTCATTTGTTGCCGAGAATCAAATAGATTACACGGCATTTGAAAAATGGCAGAAAGGAGGAAAAATTCGAGAGTTGAGGTTGAGATGGGAAGTTTTTTGTCCGAGTGGATCGAAGTCACGATAGCTCAAGCGGCAGAGCAGCGGCGTATTTTGCCAAAAGTCGTGGGTTCGAATCCCGCTTGTGACACTCCCTTTTTATCTCAACCGAAACCGTAATTAATTGAAAAGAATATATTTAATCAAGCGGACCACGAAACCTAATAAATGTAATTTTTTTATATTATTTGAATCAAATATTGCAAACATTTAAAAAAAATTTATGCTTTTGCTATATTCAGTTCTATGTTATATGATGCTGTTTATGTAATTGGCGTTTGACATTTTATTTATCGTGCCATCGTTTCGGACTTCATTGAGATCATCTTCAGGGCCTGGGATTTTCTGAATAATAATTTATACAGATTGCACTCATCTTTTTTTTATATTCAAATAATAAAATGTAATAAGCAAAATGAAGCATACTTCTCTAAAGCTTTCCGTGGCCATTTCATTTGTCGGCGAGAATCCAATCCGATTACACATTTCAAAATTGGCAAAAAGGATGGAAAATTCAAAAGGTGTGGTTCAGATGGGAAGTTGGTGTCCGAGTGGATCGAGGTCACGATAGCTCAAGTGATAGAGCAGCGGCGTATCAAGCCGAAGATCGTGAGTTCGAATCCCGCACGTGCCATTGACTTTTTTATCTCAACTAAAAACCTTAATTAATTTTAATATATTAATTGGTCAAGCGGACCACGAAATTAGTGAATTTAATAAATTTTTTATGTTGGAAATTAATTTTTAAGTGTGCTAGAACTAAGTTTTATAGAAAATATGGGTTAAGCCCTTGCGTGCTCTGGCATAAAAATCAATATTTCTTTAGGTTAAAAACTACTGAATATTAAAAAGAAAAAACGGATATAAAAATAATAGAGTAAAAGTTACCAATATTTCTGCCAAATTGTGCCGTTTGCACTAGATATTTTTAACTTTTTATCAAAAAATACAAATGTTACAATGTAAACCCGATGATCCCTGTAATCAAGTTGGAAAGGAAGTATAAATTTTCATTTTTCTTCATGTTGAAAGTTAAACGCAATGATTTCTAATTTGATATTTTCCAGAGTTTAATTTGACTTTATGGCCTTCCTCACCGTGGGGGCGAGATTAAATGCCTTCCTTGACTATCGTATTTTTTCTGCGTTTAGATTAAAATTAAGGGTATTTAATCAAAAGGTTTACGCCTACGAACCAATTAAGTTTTACTTCGGCCGACTTGGATTACGGTATGGCCTAGGTTTAGGATTCTTAACGTGGGCTTAAAGCAAATTGGATTTAAGAGGTAACATCTACTTTATCTGTCAAAACTTGAGTTGTTGAACACAATGATTAATGGAGAGACCACATTACGGAGAAATTAGTCAGGAAAGCGATGAAAATGAGATCTTCTGTAGGCATAGCATCTTAAATAGTCTTAAAAACAGTTTCAACTTAGTAGTATAATTGATTATATTTCAACTTATTTGCATTCAAAGTATAATAGGTTCATTCGTTAAGAAAATGCAGTTTATCGAAGAAAATAAAAATTCCATTTTAAACGACAAATATAATCTAATAAAAATTAATGTTAAAACACTTCAATTTTGGGTGGATTCATTTAAAACTCACTCATCAAATCAATTTTAAATTTTGTATTTTTTAAATTTACTATGGAGTTAACAATTTTCAGATAAGCATTATATTAATTGTTTTTTCCGTTATTACCTGAATACAAACACAAAGAAAAGAAGAATACGGGACCTTAGAAGTTGTACAATGTGCTAACATAATATTACAACGGCGCTTAATTAGAACATATTTGAGCAAGAAGATAATATTTATGTATACAAAATATTTATATGTGTACAGGAAATATATATATATTAAAAATACTGACCTGAACATTTTCTTCATCGTGCCAACGTTTCGATATTTATTGAGATCATCTTCAGGGCTCAAAGTGTTTGTTTTTTCGGTGTAGATGTGTCATTTTTGTCTGTCGTGTTGAGAGTACCAGTGTGACATTTACACGGAAAAAACAAGCACTTTGAGCCCTGAAGATGATCTCAATACAGATCGAAACTTTGGCGTGATAAAGAAATTGGTTTTCTAAAACCTACTACACCCAAACCGCACGATCTGCAAATAATCTTATGAGCGAGGTCGACTTCCCCCATTGGTTTAAATATTACTACCAAGATAGTAGTACATTGTCGTATTACCGAAGAAAGAAAGATATAGTAACAAGGTCAATTTTTTATGTTTAATAAAACAGTTTTTCAAAATAATATGATACAACAGATATTTAAGTAATTGTTCAAACTTAAATATTTATTACAATAATCATCGTCGAATTGACTTGAAATAAATAATCGAGCCTTGTCGATAGAAAAAAAGAGAGTGAGAAAATGAGATAAATTGATAGCGGTAGATAGATAGCGAGTTAAAAAATGAAAAAGAATAAAAAAACAGTCAGTGTGATTGAGAGAGTGAGAGAGAGAGAGAAAGAGAGAGAGAGGGAGAGGGAGAAAGATAAGAGGAGAGAGCAAAATATAGAAAAGGAGAGATATAAAACAGCGAGAAATGTAGAGACAGTGACAACGGGAGAGAGGGAGAGTGAGAGTGTTGGAGAGAGTGAGAATAATAGAAAGTAGGGCAGAGAGAGAGGGGGTGAGAAAGAGAGAGAGAGAGAGAGAGAGAGAGAGAGAGAGAGAGAGAGAAAGACATAGCGCAAAAGTCAGAAAATTTTTGCATGTGTGAGGAGAGTGCAAGACTGAGATTGATAGTAAGAGAGTTTCAATAGTTCAAATTGTTGTAGAATTGGGAACTGTTATTGATTGAGATAGGGTAATAGAATAGGATTAGGATAATAGAGATAAGAGCAATAAAAAAAAAACTGAAGCTGGAGAAAGCGCGAATGAAAATGAGTGGGAGGTAGTCGGTATGCGAAGGTATTAAACACATTATCCCTGAAAGACATAAAAGAGAAATGTAAGAGAAAAATGGGATAAAAAGAGGAAGAGATACATAGATAGAGGGGTAGATGGAGAGGGTGAATGGGATAAGTAGAGAGAGAGAGAGAGAGAGAGAGTGAGTGAGTGAGTGAGTGAGAGAGAGAGAGAGAGAGTGAGAGGGGAGTGTAACTGTGTGATTATCTTTTGGAAGATGTGATAAATATGGGTTTGTTTCTTGTTTTCTTGAGCTTTCAAGAGAGTGAGACGGAGAAAAAGATAGAGATAGATAGAGTGAGTCAAAATGAATGAGTGAGAGAGTGAGAGGGGAGGAGTGAGAAAGAAAGAAAGGGGGGGTGTGATTGTGTTTTGGAAGATGTGATAAGTTGTTTATTTTTTTCATGGGTTTACAAGAGAATGAGACGGAGAAAAAGATAGAGATAGGTGGAATGAGTGAGTGAGAGTGAGAAAGAAAGAGAGAGAGTACAGTAGAGTAGAGTGAGATTGTCCGACTGAGTGATTGTATTTCAGAAGATACATAATTTGTGTCTGTTTCTTGTGTGTACAAGAGAGCAACAGATTACAGAAAGGAAAAGATACTGAAAGAAATATTGAGTAAGGAAGGGAAGAGTGAAAAAGAGATATGAGTGAGTGTTTGTGAAACAAACGAACACATATTCAGAGAAAGACTATAAGGTCAAATTATAAACACATATAGAGTTTGAGAGGAGGGGAGATAGAAGCAGGCCCGAAACCATCAAAAAGAGAAATAAAGAAAGAAGAAAAAGAAGAGAGAGAAAGATAAGGGGCATAGATAGAGAGAGCGTGAGTGAGAGCGAGAGAGAGATTCCAATAAATAAATGAAATAGAGTAGGATTGCGAGAAGAGAAGATAGATAAAAAGAGAGAGAGAGAGAGTGATTGAGTGTGAATTGGCAAGAATACTAGAAAAATGTGGGGGGAATAAAGCAAAACAGAGATCAAAAGTAAGGGGGTATTTTTTGGATATTACAATTAGCTTAAAAACAATATATATTAATCAGTAATGTGTTAATAAAGTAACTAACAAGGTAAAACAATCTTTGATTGTTTTAACATTTAAATAAACTTATTATTTTGTAGTTGATTCATTTTTCCATAGAAACGATCATATGGTATGGATGAATGCAATTAATGCTTAGAAAGAAATTTAATTAATTAACTGGACTACTTTACTGCAATACTTCATATTCCGAATAAATCTCCTGGCTCTTAGAGCCGGTTCTAACTAAATTATAGCATTGTGCCTCGATAGCCGTTTTATCATCGTAAAAAATCGGCCTGTAAATCCATCGGAGTCAAAAACTTAAAACCGTAATAACCTGTTCAAGATAAATTGAACAGCTTGAAATTGCAAGTATAAAGCAAGTATACGCTGGACGGGGGAGAGGAAACAGGGCATGTTACTTTTAAACCATTAAACATTTAAGTTCATTAACAACTTCTGTAACAAAGAGGCTGAAAATGCAAACCAGATTCTGAAAAGAATCATTCTTTCGGATTAAAACCTTTCTTTTGATGGAATAAAAGTGGATTTTTCCTTGCTACCCGTCGAGTCTTTTGACCATCGGCCAGAATTAAAGGCCAACCTGTTCAGATGGAAATATATAACGAAAAAATGTATTTACATAATTGGGTAATTTGTTAAGTAATGTTTTTTCCTTTTTATCTTCTAATTAGTCGATTTTATTTCGCCACAGAGCTGGGGGTTCTGGTTTTCTGGAACTTTTATCAAGACGAGTCGTGGGGTTTCTTTATAAGGAATTAAATGCGGTAAATAACCTCATCAATGGAAATAACTTTTCTTTTTGAATGCCACATCAAAAGGGAGTCTTTTGGGGGGACTCTTCATCATTCGAGAAAAATCATCTTACGCCGTGTAATATATTATCGATCGAGTGTTGAACAAGTTTATTTTTTAGTAAAATGATTCTTCTAAATTAAAATGGTACTTCGTGATCAGCCTCTACACCATGAATTTACGTCGATAAGGTGATCAGGATTGAGGCTAATTATAACAAAAGAACACATCTTCGGTGAGCTTCCGAAGAAAATATAATCTTCATCAGGACTCTATATTTAAAACATTACAATAAATAAGGTTTTTAGTTGAAATAAAACAGCCAATGTCACGAGCGGGATTCGAACCCACGACCTTCGGCTAGATACGCCGCTGCTCTACCACTTGAGCTATCGTGACTTCGATCCACTCGGACACCAACTTCCCATCACAACCCAACCATGCGAATTTTTCCTTCTTTTTGCCATTTTTCAATGTTCAAAGAAAATTCAAAAGGTGGAGTTGAGACCGGAAATTAGTGTCCGAGTGGATCGAAGTCACGATAGCTCAAGTGGTAGAGTAGCAGCGTATCTAGCCGAAGGTCGTGGGTTCGAATCCCGCTCGTGACACTGGCTTTTTTATCTCAACTAAAAACCTTAAATAATTGAAAGATATTAATTGGTCAAGCGGACCACGAAAAATTAGTGAATACAATAAATAAGTTAAAAAACAACCGAATTCGGGTAATCTTCGGTGTACTTATATGAAACATAACTTATACAAAGTTATAAAAATATGTTCCATTTAAATAACTACGTTTACTATTAAACTACGGTTCAATAATTACAAAATGCATTAAAAACTTCAAAAAATAATATGACCAGCCAGTACAATATATTTTCATACGTTTGTCCTATCACAGTCTAGTCAATTCTCATACCCTTTCAACCATAATTAACCAAGTCTAAGTCAGTCATCAAACACTTTATAAACATACATAAACATGGATAACAATTAACAAATAGCCCCTCTCGAAAGTTATGAAAACTATGGAACTATAATTTAATATTGCATTAGATATAACTTTCAAGTTTTTATTTATTTTCTACAACAATCTATATAGATTATTTCTTTGATTAGCCTTTCCCTTAAATTTCTTTCATAATTAACAGATTTTGCACTATCCCAGTCAAACTTATGACATATTCAATTCCCCACAATTACATGGCATTTGAAAAATGGCAAAAAGGAGGGAAAATTCAAAAGGTGGGGTTGAGATGGGAAGTTAGTGTCCTAGTGGATCGAAGCTCAAGTGGTAGAGCAGCGGCATATTTAGCCGAAGGTCGTGGGTTCGAACCCCGCTCGTGCCATTGACTTTTTTATCTCAACCAGTACCTTAATTAATTGAAAAGAACTTATGACATGAATTGTGGTCAGACAAAGCAGTTCCATTGTCATTGTACCTTGTGTCAAATTTGTGCCCAGATATTCGTTTTTATTTTAATTATTTGGTTTAGCCGTAATATCTGAAAGTGCAAAAAAGACAATTTTCTTTGTATATCACATCACTTTTATACAGTTCAGGGACTTTAATTTGGAGTTAACATTTTTGTATGCGCTATTTTTATACTTAAGAGCTATTTATGCCTAATTCTTGTAATCTACTTGAAAATAATGCAGCTAATTTGTTTGACTTGTTATCGTACGCCGCTGCTCCGCTAAATACGCTTTATAAGGAGGGAAAATTCAAAAAGTGGGGGTGAGATGGTAAGTTGCTATCCGAGTTGATCGCTGAAGTGGTAGAGCAGCAGCGTATATAGCCGAAGGTCGTGGGTTCGAATCCCTCTTATGACACTCACTTTTTTATCTCAACCAAAATCTTAACTAATTGAAATTAATCGTTATATTTTATATTACAGGAACTTCGTCACTTCCACACAACAACTCGCCGCGTAACGCGATGAATAAAATGGAAAATCACAGAAAAGAAATATTTTTAACAGTACCTGGCTTCCTGTCCGGTTTTTCCATCTGTGCCACTTTGTGAAACCCGGTCTCCAATAGTCAAGATAGAATTCTTCTGTGTACTCCTGTCCTTGACCGTTTCCGAATCTGCCCTGCGTCCTGGTCCCCGTGATGACCCTGAGCTTCCCCAGGTCGATCTGGAGAAACTCCATTGAGTCTTTGCTCACCATGGCTCGGGGGCACCAGGCGCCACCGTTTTTGTCGTGTTTAAGCCTGAAAACAAAAACAAATTTAGCATTTAGATTCGAATCGAATACGAACTTGGCATAGACTCCACAAAGTAAAAATCAAACGTTCGTACTGTAGTTCATTACAAATGATTACAATGTCAAAATAAATATGTTTATAACCCTGAAATAATACACTGACCAGGTCATTCAATTAATTAAGGTTTATAGTTGAGATAAAAACATCAGTGTCACGAGCGGGATTCGTATCCGGTTGATACGCCGCTACTCTACCACTTGAGCTATCGTGACCTCACGTGAGGTGGTAGAGTATTGGCGTATCAAGCCGAAGGTCGTGGGTTCGAATCCCGCTCGTGACACTGACTTTTTTATCTCAATTAAAAACCTTAATTAATTGAGTGATATTAACTGGTCAAGTGGACCACGAAAAATAGTGAATTTACTGAACAGGGTTGCTCATTTATTCAGTTGTAACTTTTTCAAACAAGATAAAATGTTGTGAGCAGACGATTAATATGAAACAGTTCCTTTGGGTCAAAATTGGGTGGTTAGTTGAATGAAAATATTTTAAAATAAATGTTTACGATCCACAGTGAAATGCAGATTAATACGTGTCTATCATACTCAATAATCCCTACGGATTAATAATACGCATTTTTGAAGATGGATTTCAAGCCATTTTATTTCTTCGGCGCAATGATCAATTCTGACAATTTCCTGTATTTCTTAAGAGATGGAACATAATTATCTAGCTATCTATTGTCTTTTAATCTATATTTCTACCTTATCCACTTTCGGTACTCGCTTTCAACATATCTTTATATTTCTCTATTTGTCCATATCTCTCCCACTCTCTCACTCTCACTCTCTCTCTCTCCCTCCCTCTCTCTCTCTCTCTCTCTGCCCTCTCTCTCGCTCTCCCCTCTCTCTCTCTCTCACCTTCACCCCCTCTCTCTCTCACTCGCTCTCTCCTCTCTCTCTCTCTTTCTCTCTGCCGTCTCTCTCGCTCTCTCCTCTCTCACTCATTCACTCTCTCTCTTTCTCTCTTTCTTTCTCTCTCACCCTCACCCCCCCTCTCTCTCTCTCTCTGCCCTCTCTCTCTCTCTCTCTCTGCCCTCTCTCTCTCTCTCTCGCTCTCTCCCCTCTCTCTCTCACCCTCACCCCTCTCTCTCTCACTCGCTCTCTCCTCTCTCTCTCTGCCCTGCCACTCACTATTTCTATCTCCCCCTTTCTCTCTCCCTCGTTCCCTCCCTTTCTATCTCAAACAAACTCACTCTTTCTCTCTCTGCCCTCTCTCTCTCTCTCTCTCTCTCTCTCTCTCTCACCCTCACCCCCTCTCTCTCTCACTCGCTCTCCCCTCTCACTCTCTCTCTCTCGTTCTCTCTTTCTTTCTCTCTTTCTTTCTCTCGTAAAATCGTATTATGTTAAGAATGGGGATTTTATTTTTACTTATTAATTTTGTAAATAAACAAAAAAGGGAGGAGAGTCGAACAACGTTCTGCACGCAAGATTGAAATCTGAGTACATTAATTATCAGTGTCAACTGAATATAAATTAAAGCCAAATAAATATGATGAAAAACACAATAAAATAAGAGTTATAACAAAAAAATTCATTTAAGTATTATACAACGGTGGTGCTCTTTAAATTTATAGATTTTATGTATAAAATTATTGATTTTTTTTATTCTTTCACGTTTTATCATTAAAAGCAATGCAATTTCTTAACGTAGTTGGTATTTGTTTATCCCAGTATGAAAATTATGCCTACTTCTTTCTAATAATCCGCCCACTTTTGGCTATTTCGTGTATACAAAAGAACGAGCTCTGGCTAAATACGGCAGAAACGCTTATTGCCCAAGGTTAACAGCGAGAATGGGCGCAGCCAAAATGTTCTCTAGGGAATGTCGTTGACTCTTACATAAGGTGGTGTTTTTTCGGTTTTATGTTTATGCATGTTATCTTTATCATTATTGAGCAAGAAAAGAGTTATTATCCGGTTCGGGATGGATATTTAAATAGGTAGAAAAGCAATTATTGTTATTTATTACAAATGGCTGGCAGTAATATGTAGTGTCTCCGCTGACAATTTCTATGAGGAAAAACGAAACGATTTATGTACGTAGTGTATTTGAAAAATATAACAGGTGTTTATTTGTTTAAATAAAATTCAATTCTTGCCTCATATCTGTTTTGTTATTTAAAAAAAAAATCCTTCAACCTTGACCAAAAAAATAATTGATACTTTGCATTTTTCTATAGCTAAAAGCAATATAGAACGAAAATTCTGCTAATGGTAAATTATATTATAAAAATCGGATTTCTAAAATGTCATTAGAGTTGAGGCAAAAATGCTTGATATGAGGTCTTTTGTCATTTCAGCCATGTGATTTTTACAAGTTCGTTTAACCAATTATTAAAAATGACATTTACATTTAAATAACATTTATGATAAATCACCAGGCAAGATGTTTGTGATGATGCAAAAATGTTTAGGACGGTCCGGTAGGTGCCTCCTTGCCCATAATCGCCGGTCGTGACGCATTTAAAAGACAATCTGCGCTGATTAATAAAAATTTACTGCAACATCAATTTAAGAGAATTTGTATCGAGGCTAGTTTAAGATGACAATCTCAGTTGTTTAAAAAGCAATTATTGATTGTTAGAGTTGTTTTGTTGATTAGTTTGTGATGAAAGGCCTACAAGTTTGTTTTTTATTGTTTGCGATACGGTTTGCGCCATTTAGAAATAATAAAACAAATAGTATTTATGTATTATAATATATTATTATTTTTATCTTTTTTATAACAATATCTGAAAAAGGAAAATATAAAGTATAAAAAAATACTTCGCTTAAAATGACTTATCCAATCTTAAATAATCCTAACATACTTTTGCGAACATTCAAGTGGTAAGTCTGGACTTTAATCCAGTAGAACACGTTTAGATGAATTAAGCTGAAAAAAATCTTATTTTAAAACGTTTCAATTAATTAAGTTTTTAGTTGAGAAAAAAAAGTCAGTGTCTATAACAGGACTCGAACCCACGATCCTCGGCCAGACACGCCGCTGCTCCAACACTTGAGCAATTGTGACTTCGTTCCATTCGGACACTACCTTCCCATCTCAACCCCACCTTTTGAATTTTCTCTCCTTTTTGCCATTTTTCAAAATTCAAAAGGTGGGGTTGAGATGGGAAGTTAGTGTCCGAGTGGATCGAAGTCACGATAGCTCAAGAGCAGCGGCGAATCTTGCCGAAGGTCTGGGTTCGAATCCCACTCGTGACACTCGCTTTTTTATCTCAACTAAAAACCTTAATTAATTGAGATATATTAATTGGTCAAGCGGACCACGAAAACTAGTGAATTTTAAAATAACATTTTTTCAGCTTAATCATCTAAACGTGTTTGATTTTATAAAAGACTGCCTTTCAAATCCTATCCAATCATAAATTCTATAAAACCTATGTGAATCCTTGAAAGTCAAGTAAGAAGTCCGAACCTTAAGTCAATCGAACACTTTTAGGCCACCTCAAAATAAAGCGATCAACCCCTCCTCACACAATCTCACAAAGTTTGACATTATAAAGGTATACAGGTAGTATTGGTTGATGGGCAACATATCCCAGCATATTCTACTTGTTTTTTTTTATTATGTGATGATGAATGTATAGTAGAAAGCGAGGTTTGCGATCCAGCACCGTATTGTACTTTTTGGATTATGTATAACTAGATGGGATCGTTAAAAAAAATATATATATATACATATGTAAATATAAACGTGCATATATACTCTAAGTGTGAAATAAAAGAATCAGAATATTACATAATATGACACTCAGTAACCATAGGTGATTTGATCGGTAACAACAAATTATAGGTCCTGATTAACAATCTTGAAAGTGGCTCTTTATTTTAGCTTTTTGGATTAAGAAAAATATAAATATCAAAAACGTAAGACAATCTGGCTGGAGATCAAAGTGACACAAATCAATGAAACAAGCAAGTTACTTTAAATGGGAAATTATATTTATCTGTTAAACCGTCGAGGATCTCCGCTATCTCTCGTGGATTTTCTTTTTTCGATTAAAGTTTAAAAGTCGTCTATTTTCCGCCCCCTCCTAGGCATTCATTCCAGGGACAAATCTTTTTGGACAACCTATACTAGAAAAAAAGTTGCAGTTGAAGATTTAACATTTTAGCGCTTTTCTACTAAAAAAAAGTTGAACTAACTGAGAAATATATTGTTTATTTATACATTTTTCGATACAAAAATAGAATAAATATAAGTTTAGTGATATTTTAGCAATGCTTTTATATACCTTTGAATTATATATGATAGTTTTCTTATTGCTACCGTTTATTTTTGGTTTTGTTTTTTCAGACTAAACACT
Organism: Cimex lectularius; assembly: GCF_000648675.2. NCBI lineage: Eukaryota > Metazoa > Arthropoda > Insecta > Hemiptera > Cimicidae > Cimex > Cimex lectularius. The sequence continues at coordinate 630,650 of NW_019392709.1, forward strand.
AGGTAGAGCATATTTTTCCTGTATTTGCGTAAGAGAAATGCATTTTTTTTAGTAAAAGGAAATGGAAAATTTATTGCATTATTTTTAAAAGCTTGGTAAACTACTTGAAAAACATATTTATTTAGAAATCGTGAGATGCGGTCTGGTGTGATGTAGGTTTCAGAAAAACATTTTCTTTATCGTGCCAACGTTTCGATCTTTATTGAGATCATCTTCAGGCCCTGGGAGTTACAAACATTGTTAAAATGTAATCATCGACTAACGGTCACTAATCACCACACAACTGAACAATTAAGCAACAACCTGTGTGAAAAGAAAACGAGAAACCAAAAAACTGATGACAAAAAAGTATCAGAAATCATGGGTCAACCACTCGAACTCCATTAGCAAGTCTTTGGGACATTTTCTTTGAAAGTGAATCGTCTTTAAAGTCACGTCAAAATATATCAGATATCAGAACGTGTGTATCTTAACTAAATGGTCTATCTAATCTCGCCTAATATTATTCTCAGATACTTAGGTGCGGTATTAGTTTGAAGCTTATATGGTCATCTCCCTGATATGACCGTTCGCATCGCGCGCGGATGGGGTGTCGAGGAGATGACACTGCGCTGATTGGTCAAACCGAGCGTTCATCCCGACATAATTGATGAAGTAGCGAGGTAATTCGAAAGGTTTTGTATAGAGTTTGTAGAAATGTATCGATTTAAGTAATAAGTTTATTTTGGGAAATGTTTCTGTGTAAAAACTCATTAAGTTTGGAAAATTCTGTAAATGTCTTATAAGGCAGGCTCAGCTCTCTTAAAACCCAAGGGAAAGATAAATTATGTTTATAATGGAAAAGAGGAGTTTAAGGGCCAGACGTACGTACTCCGATGTCCCGTGCCGAGCTAGCTTGTTAGGGAGCGGCTCAAAACTGGCACGGCGCGCTCAGTAAACGACACCGACGATTTCCGAATAATTATTGTTCAATTGTTTTAAATACATCGGTAATGATGGTATATAGCATTTTTCAGCCAAATGAAACTTTTTTATAACCAAATGAAACTTTTTTTCTATCAAATGAAACATTTTTTCACTCAAATGAAACCTTTTTTCAATCAAATGAAACTTTTTTTACAACCAAATGAAACTTTTTTCTATCAAATGAAACTTTTTTTCACTCAAATGAAACCTTTTTCAATCAAATGAAACTTTTTTTACAACCAAATGAAACTTTTTTCTATCAAATGAAACTTTTTTCACTCAAATGAAACTTTTTTTCTATCAAATGAAACTTTTTTCACTCAAATGAAACCTTTTTTCAATCAAATGAAACTTTTTTTACAACCAAATGAAACTTTTTTTCTATCAAATGAAACTTTTTTTACTCAAATGAAACTTTTTTACAACCAAATGAAACTTTTTTCTATCAAATGAAACTTTTTTTCACTCAAATGAAACCTTTTTCAATCAAATGAAACTTTTTTACAATCAAATGAAACTTTTTTCTTTCAAATGAAACTTTTTTCTTTCAAATGAAACTTTTTTCACTCAAATGAAACCTNGAAAAATGGTTTCACTTGATTGAAAAAAAGGTTTCATTTGCTTGAAAAATGGTTTCACTTGATTGAAAAAAAGGTTTCATTTGCTTGAAAAATGGTTTCACTTGATTGAAAAAAAGGTTTCATTTGCTTGAAAAATGGTTTCACTTGATTGAAAAAAAGGTTTCATTTGCTTGAAAAATGGTTTCACTTGATTGAAAAAAAGGTTTCATTTGCTTGAAAAATGGTTTCACTTGATTGAAAAAAAGGTTTCATTTGCTCGAAAAAAGATTTCATTTGCTTGAAAAATCGTTTCATTTGATTGAAAAAAGGTTTCATTTGATTGAAAAAAGGTTTCATTTAGTTGAAAAAAAGTTTCATTTGACTGAAAAATAGTATAATCACCGAGATACAAATAATTTTCATCAAATTAAGAGTGATGCTGTAAAATTAAGATCTATTGAAATTCATCTACAAATGATATAAAGAACCATTGATCTATATATAAGAAAATTTAATTCCTTGAGAAATCGATTACTGCGTACACCTGAAAGTTATGCAGTGCGCCCGCATGGGGCTAAATACACTTTGATAAACGCCTCTCGGATAACATGCCGACCGTGTGACGTCGGGAGGGTTTATAACAATAACGAAAGCACCTGTCCTATTACAGAGTGCTTTTCCTACATGCTTTGTTTATTAAATTTCCCCTGAGATGATAAAACTGGTGAATTCTATTTTCTGTAATATTCAAGACGGATTGGGGGGCGGATATCGATTCTCCTATTGGGAAATATTTTCTTTACGTCTTACCTTCGAGGGCATGTAAGAATTTTTAATAACAGGCAAAAAAAATCAGTGGGCCGGAAATCTAAATCGTCCGAGCGTATCATTCCGATAACATTTCCCTAGTATTGTTTAAATGCGGTGAATCTATGGATTTGTTCGAAGCTCAAAGGCTGTCAAGTGTCCTCTTGGTCCGGGCCTAATGAAAGCCATGTTGGAGATTGTTTGGTCTTGTGGTTAATCAATTAGTTTACTCAGCAAAGGAGGAGAGGCCGTCGCTCTGAGCGCACTAACAATACCTTCATTCATATAGTCTCCCCTTCTTGAGTCAAAGGTGTGACCTCTTGACTCCAAGAGCGTGCCCTGGCTCAGCTGATCTTTGATAACAACGAAACCGACAGCCACACTGACATTAACAATAAATCAAAAACTAAGGGCACTTGTTTATTAAAAGAATGCGCAATGTTGGAGAATTCGTGATTCCGATTTGTTATCTTATGTACTTTTTCAACCGATTGCACTTTGGCTCTCTCGTGCTGTAACATCAATTAACATTTAGGTACGCCCTTTACGACCAAATGTCATAAACACAATATACATTGTTACAGTAGATGATGGAGTTTGGTCTGCGAGTTGGCGAACTCATGTTGAACCGGCACACGTGCACTGTCTTCACTCGCGGGGTTTTTGTTTGAGTTATTCAAACGCGTTTCGGCATTACGCCATCTTCAGTGAAAAACTAATGCCGAAACGCGTTTGAATAACTCAAACAAAAAACCCGCGAGTGAAGACAGACCCAGTAGTGCCCGTGTGCCGGTTCAACATATCCAATGTTATTAAGACATTTGGAGGAACATGTCTCGTAAACTAAGTAAATGAACTGTCAGAAAGCCGACTAGTTACTGAATTCAGAGAGCAAAGCCAAAACGCTGAGTAGTATCCAAACATGCGAGGTTATAGTGCACGCTCAACATATTCAGAAATAATTGATAAAAAAGATCTTTACTGAACGATAATTTTAAATTCACTAATTTCGTGGTCCGCTTGACCAATTAATATATTACAATTAATCAAGGTTTTTAGTTGAGATAAAAAAGTCAATGGCACGAGCGGGATTCGAACCCACGATCTTCGGCATAGAAAAATGGTAAAAAGGAGGGAAAATTCAAAAGGTGCGGTTGAGATGGGAAGTTGGTGTCCGAGTGGATCGAGGTCACGATAGCTCAAGTGGTAGAGCAGCGGCGTATCGAGCCGAAGATCGTGGGTTCGAAACCCGCTCGTGCCATTGAGTTTTTTTATCTCAACTAAAAACCTTGATTAATTGTGATAATTTTAAATTTGCTAAGGGTCGTACTACTCTGATTATTATCTCTGAGTGGGGAGTACCCAAGGGTATTGAACTTACACCAATCTAGTTTTTGCTTTAATCCTTAGATATCCTGACTTCTCCCTCAACCCTTCTTGTCTTGTTTACAGATGACTCCGTCACTGTCTTCTCTGATCTAGATCCCGCGATACGTTTTCCTAGGAGCTCCAGGCACACGTCCAATAAGAGGCAAGGTGAGGAAACTCTGCCTGATAATGTTCTTCTTTGCTCCTTTTCATGTCACATTTCAGATATGGCATTGGATTCTGGGCAGCCTGCTTCATAAGGTTTTTCTACTTTAAAAGGCCGTTTTGGGAGTAAATCTTTTGCTGAGATAGGCAGGTCTTCTTGTTATTATAACAGCTCATATAATTATCGTTTTTCGATGCATCAACCGATAAATACTGACTGTGACTACCGAGACAAGTTTACGAATCTAATCCCATTTGATGACAACACAGACACTTTGGAAAAATTGTGTTTGTTTTCTGTGTAAATGTGCCATTCTTGCGTGTCGTGTTGAGAGGAAACAAACACTCTGAGCCCTGAAGATGATCTCAATAAAGATCGAAACGTTGGCACGATAAAGAAAATGTTTTTTTGAAACCTACATCACACCAGACCGCATCTCACGATTTCTGAATAATCTTCGACCAACGGTCACTAATCACAAATTACCAACAGGTATTTAAGTCCATGTAAACTTGTGGCTTCCAGCTTTTGATCTACGCTAGCAAAACCAACTGCCGACATATACAACGGTTTTAGAATAGTTATTGAGTGTGCATCTAAGTCCATGCACCTTAGACCATCATCTAAACTTGGATCCGAAATCAACATAACAGGTCAGCCTCATGGACTTGAACACTTAACTAGACACCTCAAACGCGTCAAGCTCAAGCTACATGTTTTATTTATTTTTTTTATATTTTTTTGACTGGATCTTCCGACATCTAGACATTTAGCCCCCAACTAAGTCTATATTCTATTTACCCTTTCAAACACTACATTCATACAAATAAATACATTCATACGGTACACTCATTCCGTTTGGTCGGTGGAGTACTTGATGTTCCTCCACCGACCTATACCCAAACTAATCTAGACTGGGGTCGATGGAATACTTTTATAAATATTCCGCCATCGACCCCGAAAACACACTCATACGCTCTCAACGTTCGAGGGGCGATGATGACGTTAAATTTCACCATCACCCCTCTCCATTCACGCAAATAAATACATGCACCAGACAAAACATATAGACACACTGCACATAAAACATATTAAAAATAAAAAACCCAATTTCCCGAAAAGCGGAACTGAGGACCCAGAAACTCGCTACAGTGCTCGAGTACCATTTTCAGATTGGATGATATGCCTACACGCTCCCTGTAGGGAGCCAATTCATAACATGTTTCCAGTATGTGTGACACATCGATTAACCTTTCTCTGCATAAGGGGCACCTTACATGATTTAATGATTCATTGATTATCGTGAAATTATAAATAATTAATAACTTTCAATTTGTATATATGAATTAGTTAATATATACTATTTGTTTCACAAATATTTTTATTAGGAAAGTGTAGGAAAGCTGATTTTACGATAATTTATAAATATCACACGTAACATTATATAATGTGTTTATAATACAAATGAGAGAAAGTATATTAAAAATAAATGGAAAATATTATTTCGTAAAAAATTTTGTCAGGGAGATGCTGCCTCATCCTTAGCCGTACATAACGTCTTCAGATAAGGATAGACAAATTGTTGGAGGATTTTTTTCGATTAGAAGGTAAAAATGACTACATATTTAAACATGACAGGTTATCAATAACAATCTGTACATCTGAATTAAAGAAAATATTATTTAATCCAAACACAACCTTTTTCTCTATAAATATATGTAATTCTTTGACGAGGTTGATGTAAATGAGAATTATGCTACAAATTTCTACTCGTAAAGGACACTTACATGCAATAAAAGCAAGGCACTATTTCGCCAACTTTACGACTCCGAATGATTCAGGATTAAACTTGTACAATTATCCCCCAGGCCCTTCTTTAGCTCTGCTAACATTGTTTTAAAACGAATTATACTGGGAGAGCCCTTAATTATGGAAAATTAGCTAGTATTTCGAGGTTTCATTAAATTACCGCCTCTATTACGCACGGAAGTGAAAAGTTTTAACGGTAAAAAAAATAGATTTTTGGGTTTTTTTAACGTCCCTTTAATATTAAACTTCATTCTTCGAAAAGAATTTTCAACACATCATGACCTCTAATCAGAGATGAGCAACAAGATTCGCAAGATGGTCACAACCAGCATGTTCAAAAACCAAAATATTTACCCAGTTGACTCATGGCATATTAAATAATGTTAACACTGTTTGAACCGTTTCATTTTGAAATTTAAATTTTTCGATTTCACGTAATAATATCTGTAAGCTAATTATATGCAAACATATTCAAAAGACGCCCTTGACTGATATTTTCTCTATAAAAACGGGGTCTTAATTATTAAACGCGTATTTGACCACAATAAATAGAGAGCGCGGTAAAATAAATATGCATGTTTGCCGATATTTTTCTGATTTATGGCTTACCGTGTATGGTCAAATACAAAGAAAATGGTGTCTCAGGTGAAATCCTTTTCAAAATTCATTTATTCATTGATTTCATAAGACATACAGGGAGAGATAGATAGAGAAAGAGAAAGAGAAAGAAAAAGAGAGTGAGAAAGAGAGAGACAGAGAGAGAGAGAGACAGAGACAGACAGACAGACTGAAAGACAGAGATAGACTGACTGGGAGAGCGATAAAGCAAGTGAAAAAAATAGTGAAAGGATGAAATATCAAGAGATATGGAAAATACGCAGAATTTGAAAGATAATGTAAGTAATTCGAGGGACCGACTAAAAAAATAGAGAGAGATGGTTGGGTAGAGAGAAAAAGAGAGAGAGAGAGAGAGAGAGAGAGAGAGAGAGAGAGAGACAGACAGACAGACAGACAGACAGACATATATACTGAAAGACAGAGATAGACTGACTGGGAGAGCGATAAAGCAAGTGAAAAAAATAGTGAAAAAATGAAATATCTAGAGATATAGAAAATACACAGAATTTGAAAGAGAATGTAAGTAATTGGAGGGACCGACTAAAAAAAATAGAGAGAGATGGATGGGAAGAGAGAAAGAGAGAGATAAAAGAGAGGGAAGTGAGCTGGGATAGGTAAATACGAAGAAAGGTAGTTAAATCTACACAGGGTGTCCTTTTTAGATGGCAGGACAAAATGATGTATCAGAATGTAGAAGGTAGTATTTGATATTGAGTTGAAATATCTGAAAAAGTTGAACTGCGCCTGAGGTACCCCGTATAATTTTTCTACAAAAAAGGTCAACATTTAAAACTAGACTAAAAAATATTAATCACGTATTTTTGCTTTTATTGATAGCGAGAGGGAGAGAGAGAGAGGGAGTGAGAGAGAGGGAGTGAGAGGGGACAGGGAGGGAGGGAGGGTGAGAGAGAGATAGAGAGTGAGGGGGGAGAGAGTGACTGGGAGAGCGATAAAGCTAGTGCAAAATAGTGAAAGAAAGAAAAGTCAAAAGGTACAGAAAATACGCAGGAGCATAGAATATGAAAGAGAATGTAAGTAATTGGAGGGACCGACTAAAAAAATAGAGAGAGATGGATGGGTAGAGAGAAAGAGAGAGATAAAAGAGAGCGAGTGAGCTGGGATAGGTAAATACGAAGAAAGGTAGTTAAATCTACGCAGGGTATCATTTTTAGATGAGAGGACAAAATGATGTATCACAATGTGTAAGGTAGTATTTGAAATTGAGTTGAAATATCTGAAAAAAGTTGAACTGCGCCTGAGGTACCCCGTATAATTTTTCTACAAAACAGGTAAACATTTAAAACTAGACTAAAAAATATTAATCACGTATTTTTGCTTTTATTGATAGCGGGAGGGAGAGGGAGAGAGAGAGAGAGAGAGAGAGAGGGAGAGAGAGAGAGAGAGACAGAGACTGAGAGAGGGGAGAGAGAGAGTGATTGGGAGAGCGATAAAGCTAGTGCAAAATAGTGAAAGAAAGAAAAGTCAAAAGGTACAGAAAATACGCAGGAGCATAGAATATGAAAGAGAAAGTAATTGAAGGTGCCGACTAAAAAAAATAGAGAGAGATGGATGGGTAGAGAGGTAAAAGAGAGAGAGAGTCGTCAGGGGCCGATGTATTTCGTTAACATAGCCCATTTGTAAGTTTGTATTGAGACTTGAGGCCACCGACGCCCCAATTGTGACCCTTTGGCTGGTGACTTTTTTTAAAACTTATACTCGCGTAAATTTAAGGTACAAGGTCGTGAGATCATATGGACGGTGGTAAAAACAGATTTTCGCTATAACAGGACAGAAAATTGATGAGATGCTTCGTACTAAGTCAACTTCCCTCTTAAGGCAAAGTTTATAAAGTGAATTAATTAACTACAGTGCTACTGCGATTTTAAACTTACTTTTAAAGCAAACAAAACAACGTCCTAATAGCCTCTCTTTTTGCAGTTTTCGCAACGTCAGGTAATTAAAGAAATCCTGACGTTTCGCAAGTCCCCTCACTCCGCTGTCCGGCCTTTTTTATGGACCTTAAAACGGCTTGTTCTTCTGTAAAGTTGAACTTTACACTAAGAAAAATTATCTCGTTTAACAAAGATGAGATAAACTCGTCCCCCAAATTAACTAGAGTTACTGTAAAAAATTACATTTTACAGAAAGGTGGTAATACTGACAGATTTGGCAGTTACCCTGCATACAGATAAAATCGAAGAAGACTAGACTGTGAAACTTTTCTCCAAACCCAATCGCAATTTATTGTTGTTTATTACAACATTAATCTTATCTATTTGGAAATGTTAGCTGAAATAAACAATTAAATTGGTCTAAATTTAGATCTGGCGTTTAGGCCCTACGAGGGTGCTGAATAATGATTAAGGACACACTCACTCCCTCGAGAACCACTTTACTTTAAGTTCAACTATACCTGAGTGTAACAATACTTTAAATTTAAACAAACTTATAAATATATTTCAATTAATTTAGGTTTTTAGTTGAGATAAAATTCAATGTTACGAGCGGGATGGAAAAATGGCAAAAAGAAAGGAAAATTCAAAAGGTGGGGTTGAGATTGGAAGTTTCAAGTTAGTGTCCGAGTGGATCGAAGTCACGATAGCTCAAGCGATAGAGCAGCGGCGTATCTAGCCGAAGATCGTGGGTTCGAATCCCGCTCCTGACATTGAATTTTTATCTCAACTAAAAACCTTAATTAATTGAAATATATTAATTGGTTAAGCGGACCACTAAAACTAGTGAACTTATAAATATAATAATTTAACAATAAATCTGATATCACAAGCTCTGTGCACTTACATACATAAAAATATTATACTAGTCAAGTATAATTATTCAAAAATTCCAGATGAAACAAAATTCCATGTGAAGACTGATCAAAGTGAATTTATTCCTACTATACAAACAGAAAAGTTCAGAATATTAAAATATACTGTCTAAATTGACGCAGGTGGAAAAAAATTCTCATTGTTTTAAGTTGGAAATGTTAACCTCCAGTTTAGATTATTAATTAAAACTTTTGTCCTCGTACATTGAACGTGCTGAGCCAATTATAATTATGCTTGTTTCAACAGAGATCGAAAAGAAAAATATTGTTAAAAATAATAAAATCTTGTTCTTACATATAAGACAGAGTACGATGAACAATATAAAAGAATCTTTAGTCGAGACAATCAAAAAGTCAATATTAAATTGTTCAATATTCGCCCTACTTGGCTAATTTGGCGTGTAATTATGGTTCGTTTTTTTTTTGTTTTTTTTTTTTTTGTACCTCCATGTCTTTTATCATTTTGGGGCCAAGGTGATGTTCCCAATTGGGAACTCCTTTTCATACATTCAAGTCACGAAGTGTAACACGAGCCCCTTTCACTTGTTCGCTTGTGTTGCACTTGTTCCCACGCGCACACCGGAAACCGACAAAATACACATAAAGGTAATAGTTTTGTTTAAATAAATATTTAAAAAAATATTGCCTGTGGAACAGAAGACAAATGGATGAACAAAACCATTGGTAATAAATGGAAAAATTTGCTTTTAAAAATTATAATTTCTGAACAACGTAGGAAGGCTATGAACATGCAATGAATGATTTTCATGATTTTTTTGTGTGATGGAGTTCCTGCCAATATTTTAAGTGATATTGGTACATTTTTAATATATATTTTTTACCTTTTTTGTTCGTGTTTTTCACGGTTATTATGGTGAACATGATTTTTTTATATCAAGGATAAGAAAATAATATGAATTAATATGCAAGACTGTAACAATTTTTCTATAAAAATGTAGAAAACGAAAAGATTCATCCAGTAAAGTAGACTAAAAAAATTGTAATAAAAAAACCCATTCGCATCCGTTTAAAACACCCTATAAAGCCAATAAAATCGGATTTTCATAGCAAACAAAAAGCATGTATATTTTGGCTGGATTAGCAAAGGTAATTTTTTAAGTTTTCTGAACCGTATCAAAATTCAACGTTTCGACAATTTTTTTCATCTCAACCAAAAGCTTACATAAATAGGATAATTAATTGAAATAATTAATATGATCAATTATGTTCGCTAAACATTATGGGTTATGACAACCGTTGGAAAGCATGTTCGTATTTCAATTTATATTGGGTTGTCCGGAAAATAATGCAGGATTTTAAGTTTTCATTAAAAAAAATCTATATAAAATATTCTGTTTACGTTTACAGGATTACTCATTNTTTTGATTAAAGAACATTGCTTTAAAGTAACTAGTTTCTTTTTTTTTGTTTAATACCAAAATCCTGCATTATTTTCCGGACAACCCAATACCAACAAAGTTTGGTTGTGTTTACTGGTGTGTAAAGATGAAGTTAATAAAAAGGCCTCAAACATTTTGTTTTATATCTCTAATTTTAATTTATTTACGGAGGCCAAAGTTACGTTATTGCATGGAAATTTGAAAGTCTAGATCCCTGTCAGGTTTCCTCAATAAATATGAGTTTTTACTTTTTCCAACCTTCCAATATATACTATTTTATGTCTCAAAACACATTTGATTTGATGAAATTGCTGTCTAGATGGTCCATATAAAAATTGTAAAAATATTTTTTATACTTGATATTCCAGCAAGTGTTTAAGTTACGTATTAGTAACATTAAAGATCAGTCATATGAATTTTTCAGTGTAAAAATTTGTTCATTTACGTTTTAGTTGGATCTTTCAATTAATTATTTTTTCCATGTAACGGCTTGGTTGAGATAAAAATGTCAGCGTCACGAGCGGGATTCGAACTCACGACCTTCGGCTAAACACGGAGCTACTTGAGCTATCGTGACTTCGATCCTCTCGGACACCAACTCTACATCTTAACCTACAAGTTCGAACCTTCCGTCTTTTTGCCATTTTAAAATGTATAATCGAATTGGATTCTCTGCGATTTATGAAGTGGCTATGGGGAGATGTTTAGTGAAGTGATACTTCTTTTTAGTTATTGACCACGTTTTAGTGGTCAGTTTACCAAGTTACATCTTTCCATTAGTTATTCTTTCCATAAGGTTTTGATTGAGATAAAAAGTCAGTGTCACGAGCGGGATTCGAAAAAAAGTGTGTTTTAAAAAAGTTATAACATTCATTTTTTTTAACAACTTTGTTTTCTGAAATTTCTTTGGAACGAAAATCACTTTAAATGGCAAATTTCACGATCATGTTAACAAATAGCGGCATATTGTTGAAAATTAATTTTCAATTATTATTCAGATATCGTGAGATGCGGTCTGGTGTGATGTAGGTTTCAGAAAAACATTTTCTTTATCATGCCAACGTTTCGATCTTTATTGAGATCATCTTCAGCGCTTGGGATTTACAAACATTGCTTAAATTTAACTAACTGTTTAAAATTAACTTTAAATTTAACACTAATCACCACACATTAATTTTCAAAAACAACTTATTTTTATGAGATTAGATTATATGCGTCCGTCTAGAATGTACTTATACCAGATTACATTTGTGATCAGATATTAATGTTATTATTGATTATTATTAAAAAATATATAATAAAGTTTAGGTTTTTATCGGTGAAATTCCATTATTCAGGGATTTAAATTACACGCCCTTACTTCCATTATTTGATTTACTTGGCAAAGTTTTTTCTTCATTTTTTGAACATCAACACCCTTATAAAAATTACACTAATATATTATTTATAAACACTTCTCTGGTTTTACCCAATGTTAAGTGTTCTATTTGTTTATAAAAGTGAATTTTTCACTGTGATATATTAAATTTTCAACCTATGTCCAGCTCAATGTCAAATTTTGAACCAGAGATCGCAAACAGACCGCGCAATTATTTGGAAATTGTCTGAAGAAAAATATAAACTAGTTTTTGTTTTAGGAGAGTGGATTTATTAGTTCTCTCTTGACTTGCTTGCCGGGCTTTCTCCCATAATTAAGGAAGCACGGACCTTAGGGTAATGTTGACCCAGGGTCTTTACTTTCTGACTTGGTTTTAATCTGGAAAAAAAGTTTGGCTCACATGGCTTTTTTATTAATTCACTAATTAAAACTATTTTATCTTATATTTTGTTTGTGTAGTCTGGTTTGAAACAATAAGGTTGTTGAATCAACTGTTTGGTTTTAAATTGGATTGAAAAACGTAAAATCTTTACAATTAATTTAGGTTTTGGTTGAGATAAAAAGTCAACGTCACAAGCGGGATTCGAACCCTCGATCTTCGGCTAAATACACCGCTGCTCTACCACTTGAGCTATCGTGACCTCGATCCACTCGGACACTAACTTCCCATCTCAACCCTACCTTTTGAATTTTCCCTCCTTTTTGCCATTTTTCAAAAACCTACGCTCGTGACACTGACTTTTTTATCTCAACTAAAAACCTTAATTGAAATATATTAATTGGTCAAGCGGGCCACTAAAAGTAGTGAATAAAATAAAATCTTTAGTTCAACAACTTTAAATAGAAGTTATGTAATACTTATTTATTAAAAACAAAAGTCAGGTTAATGCGATGTTAACTTAACTCGATTCCACTTGATTCGTAAAGTTTGCTTTCACAGTTTAAAAAAAAAAGTCACGTTCAAACTAAAAAGTTTAGTAAAACAGGATGAAATTTACAGCTGGCTTCTACTTGTATCGTAGAAAGTCCTGGTCTCATTACTGGAGCTTTGATGTTAGTTTCTTTTTTCGCCCTTTGACTCAACCACACCCCTTTTATTTGGAAATTATTGGCTTTACTAGAGAGTTTTCCAAAGTTATGTCCATTTCCGGCCAAGTGGCATTTCGGGGCGAAAATGAATTGAATCAACGTAAGTTGGAATACAGAGAATATAGACGGGTAGGTTTTTGAAAATTCATTCGATATGAGTCAAAATACTATCTGTAAATTTAACGGGCATATGCGTAAGAAAAAACTAAAAAGTAAAACAGCTTCATTTTTATCCCACATAATATGAATTTTGATTTTGAAAAATGGCAAAAAGGAGGGAAAATTCAAAAGGTGGGGGTTTAGATGGGAAGTTGGTGTCCGAGTGGATCGATTCACGATAGCTCGAGTGGTAGAGCAGCCGCAGATCGTGGGTTCGAATCCCGCTCGTGCCATTGACTTTTTTATCTCAACCAAAAAACCTTAATTAATTGTAATAAAAAATATATTTTTTGCACTGTATAAATTCACGTTTTTCCACATCATTGTTAAATTTAAACAATGTTTGTAAATCCCAGGCCCCGAAGATGATCTCAATAAAGTTCGAAACGTTGGCACGATAAAGAAAATGTTTTTCTGAAACCTACATCACACCAGACCGCATCTCACGATTTCTGAATAATCATCGATTAACGATCACCAATCACCACACATTTATTTAAATATTTTAATGAATAATACTCATGTAGCCTCTTGGTTTAACAAACGTCGAATTAATAAAAGTTAAAATCTTTACATCAGCTCTAATGGAAGCTGTGGCTGCTGATCCTTAAACAAGCACCGGTGAAATTGCAGGTGAATTAGGATATCCCCATGTTAATGTATTACAGGGGCATGCTATGAATTTTAATCATTCTCAACAGCCTAATACTTCACACCAATTATCGCCTCAGCAGAGCCACGCGTGGGGTTAAAGTGTGAAAAACGTATACGCCACTGATTTGTATGTTGATAAAATATTGTTTTATACGAAAATCGGGATTAAAAAGCAAGATTATTTGTTTTATGACAAGAAAGGGTTGTAGTAAAAATAAATAAAGAGTGTAATTGTAAAGGGATCCGTATTCAACTGGTACCTCATGATGTATAATTCCAAATTTTTAATATCATCCTATTGGGAAAAAATGAACAAAATATATATAAATTTATACAATTCAACGATAAATTATTCGGATTATAACTAATTTAACCCTAGCATTATTTTTAAGGTACATTGTTGATCTATCATGAATTCAGATTATTTCTATTTCTAGAAATATAAAATTTTACTTTAACTGTTTTTTATATAAACCGAACAAACCAAGACCTTAATTTATATCTTACTGTCTTCATTTCACACCCCGCGTACATAAACCTTTGTTCTTGTGTATCTCTTTATTTGTTTCATTATTTCTTTATTTTTATCCACCATGTATGCATGTCTTTGTTTCATCCTCTATTTCTTAACTCTCTCTCACTATTTTGCACTTGCTCCCAGTCAATCTGTCTCTGTCTTTCAGTCTGTCTGTCGGTCTCTTTCCCTCCCTCTCACTCTCTCTCTCTCTCTTTCTTTCTCTCTTTCTTTCTCTCTTTCTTTCTCTCTTTCTTTCTCTCTTTCTTTCTCTCTTTCTTTCTCTCTTTCTTTCTCTCTGCATCCATCAATCTCTATTTTTTTAGTCGAACACTCGACTTACATTCTCTTTCATATTCTATGCTACTGCGTTTTTTCTATATCTCTTGATATTTCTTTCTTTCACTATTTTGCACTTGCTTTATCGCTTTCCGTCACTCTGTCTGTCTTTCAGTCTGTCTTTTTCCCTCCCTCACCCTCACGCTACCACTCCCTCTCCATCTCCGACTCCCTCTCCCACCCTCTACATCCCCCCACCCCCTCTCCATCGCCATCTCCCACTCCCTCTCCCTCTCCCTCACCCTCACTCTCTCTCTCTCTCTCTCTCTCTTTCTCTCTCTCTCTCTCTCTTTCTCTCTCACTTTCACTCTCTCCCTCTCACTCNCTCTCTCTCTCCCTCTCACTCTCTCTCCCTCTCTCTCTCTCTCTATCTCTTTCACTCTCTCTCTCTCACTCTCTCTCTCTCACACTCTCTCTCTCTCTCTCTCTCGCTATATCTATCCCGTCACTCATCATCGCCCTCTTTACCACCCATATCTCTATATTTCTCTATCCTCCCTCGCTCTCGCTCTCTCTCTCTCTCACGCTCCCTCTCACTCTCACTCTTTCTCTCTCTCTCTCACTCTCACTATTTCTACATACTCACTCAATCCATAAAAAATCAAGTAACCACGAACAGAAAATTGCGAAGGGCCACCTCCGAAGAAGAAACTTCCTGGTCTACTAAAAATAGAACCTTTAAATGGAATCCGTTTTTATCCAAGCTTTACAAAGTGCATTACAACTTTCTAAATATACAAAATCTAGGGTTAATACCTTGAAACTCTTTTGATCGGATTAACAGAAATAGAACCAGTGTTGCAGGAGGCCGGTGCTTTTTACTATATTTTCAGAATGAGGGGC
This sequence comes from Cimex lectularius, assembly GCF_000648675.2. Taxonomy (NCBI): domain Eukaryota; kingdom Metazoa; phylum Arthropoda; class Insecta; order Hemiptera; family Cimicidae; genus Cimex; species Cimex lectularius. The sequence continues at coordinate 646,147 of NW_019392709.1, forward strand.
CATATGGCGAGGGTCTAAATCCGTGATCGGACCCGGCGAGTATAGTCGTTTCCGATAAGGGAATAGGTGTAGCCGTCACTTTCTTTTTTTCCACGAGGTAATCCGACTTGTAAAACGTTCTCGACGTATGATTAAGTGTCCGGTAGACGGAGAATATTTATAGGACTGTTTGCCAAGCTAGGCAAAAAGTTTGGAAAAATGGTGTCCGTACCGACCGAAAAAGGGACAATTGCAAAACGCCGTATCCCACGTACAGCGCGGGGGTCGTGACGGAAAGCAGGAAAAGTGCTTTTCCCTCGGACCGGTTTTCCTACTTTACCAGAAAATACTATTAAGAGAGACTTAGGCGTTCTATACGCTTTGACTACGTGACTCCAATGCTAATTCGTTCCCCCCTGGTTTTGTCCGGATCGAATTAAATCTTTTATTTGTCATGGAGTATATTTCAACAAGCCATAAGTTTGATATTTTTTGCTCGAAAGCGACAACTTGAGTAATGAAAGAGTAAACCGTAGATTTAGCAAAACGGAAGTTGGGGTTAGAACTCGGGTTTCAAATTAAGCTTTTCCCCTACTTCCGCATTTATGGACATCGCAGTCATCTATAACCCTACGTCAAAGGAGAATCCCACGGATTACCGGTGATAACTGATTAAAAGGGGGAGGAAACGGTCCCTAAGCCGGATGCAAAATAATCATAGATGCCGGAAATTCCTAGAAGGACAGAAACTGCGCCCTTTACAGGTCCCACAGCTTGAATATCTAATTGTCCTTGGCAGGGATGTTCAAAGGCACTTGCTAATTAGGCGAAATCACCGGCGTCCATGAGTTGCGGACTTCTGAGCCGACCACAGCAAAGGGACCCGAATTAGAAGCTGCTCGACGGACCGAAGAACAATACAGACATCATTGCGGAATCTCAGTTGACTTTTAAACAAATTGAATCTCAAAAGTGGTCAAAGCTTCAATTAAAATCCTTTGGAAAGGAGATTTATGCATATAAATAAGTTCATAGTTGCCAACTTTTTGCTTTCAAAATGAACGGAACTATTTCTCTTACCTGCCTCTCACATCAATTTTACGTATACACGCGAGAGTCCACGACAGTAGACAAAAACCGTAATATAGTTAAATTTGTGGATTTTGTTATAAATTCAGCTATAGGTTTTCTATAAAAAACGAATAGCACTAATATTTTTATAGAACGTTGCGTGTTACAATATTATTATTCCGATAAAACTATAAATCAATAGACAACACAAACAACACACGCTCCACGTCACACATACTCTCCCACTCTTTAACACACACACACACACACACACACACACACACACACACACACACAAACAAAACACCATGTATCTATCTTTATCTATCTATCTACCTCTCTCTCTAGCACTTATTTTCTCGCTCTCTGTCCGTATGTCTTATCAAATTAATGAATAAATCAATTTGAAAAGTATTTTGCCTGAGTCCCCATTTTCTTTGTAATGATTTATCTTTCTACATATCTGTTTAGTAGAAATATATATATGTCTTTAACTCTCTATACATGCATCTTTTACCTAACTACTATGACTCTATCAACCTATTTACCTAAATATCTGTCTATCTAACTAGCTATCAACTTATCTATCCTTATATTTGATCACCTTCGAACTACCTACCTCTCACATGCGATCAATCCTTGTGCCCTGGAAAATCTTAAAAGAGGTTACACTGGCAAAAAAATCCTCATAAGATCAGATAGCCAAGCAGCCATTAAAGCATTAGCACGTAAAAGAATCACATCAAAATTAGTCAGTGAATGTATCCAAAATCTCCAAAACCTGGGGAAACACAACAACCTGATAATATCTTGGGTGCCAGGGCACAGGGGAATTTCGGGTAACGAGAAAGCAGACAGTCTGGCCAAAGGCGGATCTGGAAGACCATACATAGGCCCGGAACCTATACTTGGGATAACAAAAACAAATATAGAATCCTCCATCGCAAAATGGATCCAAACGTAACAAAATGAGAAGTGTATAAACTCTAGCGGTGCTAGACATAGTAAACTTATGTTGAAACCCTCCCCAAGACTGGCAAAAGCATTGCTGCAATGGGAGAGGGTCAAACTCAGAAGAGTGTTAGAACTTCTAACCGGTCACTAGCATCTGAAAAAAAATCTACACAACATGGGTATACACAACAGTGATCTCGTTTGCAGATTATGTAATGAGGAAGAGAAAACAGCCACCCTTAACTTCGAATGCGAAGCAACAGTTCAATGGAGATTTAACCTAACGTACGGAAAAAAACTTAGGGAATCAAATTGCAGCAGCGACAGTCAATGCCCTGATACTTCTAAGAAGGATTGAGTCTATTGCACTGAACTAAGGAACTAGGAAGGTGGACTAAGCCAAAAGGCTGTTGTGCCTGGGAAGCGCAAACCCGTCTTCCTAGTATCCGTTTCACATACCGTATCTACCTCTCAACCTATCTACCTATTTATCTCTCCATTTAGCTTTCTACCCATCTAAATATATAATTATCTACCATCTTACTACGTATCTACCTACAGTCTACTTATTATATGTTGCTATCAACCCATATACCTGTTTACTTATCCATATGCTTATGCACCTATCTATTTATCAACCTATACACCTATCTACCGGGGATTTCTATTTATTTTGCAATCAACCGATCTACCTATCCTGCTATCAACAATCTACCAATGATTTATCTATCAATCAATCAACCGATCTTACAATGTAGCTAACTGTGTATCTATCTCTCAAGCTACCAATCTACCAATCTTCTGCCTTTCAATCTTCCTACCTTCCTATCTGCTTATCTAACTATTTACCGATGTACATAATTTGCTATCAACCGAATTACGTTGATACGTTTTACGTCAACCTATGTTCTTATCTACCGATATACCAATCCTGTTAATAACCGATCTGCGTAGCTACCTAGCTGCCTACCAATCTTTCTACTTATCTACCTACAGTCAACTTATTATATGTTGCTACCAACTGATATACCTGTTTACCTATCCACATACCTATGTACCTATCTATTTATCGACCTGTGTACCTATCTACCGGAGATTTCTATCTATTTTGCAATCAACCGATCTACCTACCCTACAATCAACAATCTACCAATGTAACTATTTATCTGTCAATCAATCAACCGATCTTACATGTAGCTCACTGTATATCTGTTACTCAAGCTAGGCAACTATCTAACGATCTAATCGGTCTTTCAATCTTCCTACCTACCTTCTGTTTATCTAATTATTTACTGACGTACCTAATTTGCTATCAACCGGTTTATGAATTAATCCGTCGACCTATGTACCTATCTATCGATAAACCAATCTTGCTAACAACCGATCCACCTATTCGGCCATCAATCTTCCTAGCTGTCTAACTACCTATCCACATACATCTCTACTTATCAATCTATCTTATTTACCTATCTTATTACTTATTTATCTGTTAAATTCACTAATTTCATGGTCCGCTTGGCCAATTAATATATTACAATTAATTAAGGTTTTTAGTTGAGATAAAAAAGTCAATGGCACGAGCGGGATTCGAACTCAAGATCTTCGGCTAGATACGCCGCTGCTCTACTACTTGAGCTATCGTGACCTTGATCCACTCGGACACTAACTTCTCATCTCAATCCCATCTTTTGAATTTTTTCTCCTTTTTGCCATTTTTCCCGCTCTTCCATTCACTTTTTTATCTCAACAAAAAACCTTTATTAATTGTAATATATTAATTGTTCAAGCGGACCACGAAATTAGTGAATTTGATTATTTAAAATGAACTATACTTCACTAAACCTCTCCGTGGCCATTTCATTTGTCGTAGAGAATCCAATCCGATTACACGACATTTGAAAAATGGCAAAAAGTAGGGAAAATTCAAAGGATGGGGTTGAGATGGGAAGTTAGCGTCCGACAGCTCAAGTGGTAGAACAACTAGAACTCAACTAAAAACCTTAATTAATTGTAATTATTACCTATCTTGCTACCTATCTATTTATCTATCTATCCTTCTATTGCTCTCTACCTGTCTACTTATCAACCTATCTACTTATCCATCTATCTACCTAACTTACAATTTACCGATCTTGCTGTCAATCGATGTATGGATGTAGCTAACTCATCTAACCATAAACTTTTGAAACTATCTACCAATCTACTATCTACCTACCTGACTTCTCATCAATCCATCTACTTATCTACCTCTATTTATCACTATCTCACGGGTTTTCTCCACGTAGTCGTGGTTGAATTTTTTGTTTGGACGAGAATTTCATTTCCATTTCATTAAGAATAAAATAGAATTTTACGTCTTAACAAAACGATACCGTTTTGAATTTTATTTCGCTATAAATTTCTTTGAATAGAAACGGATAGTTTTGAAAGCCGGCCAAAGGCCACTTGAGTACGTGTTTTAAAACTTATTGTTTTCCGTGAGTCGAAACCGAACGTTAAAACCTATTGGAATGGGAGGACAGGTAAACCATAACTGAGCATTATTATAACTAGGATTTACAGTGCCTGGGGAATGAGTGGGGAAAGACAGTTTTATACTGAGCAAATATTATTTAGTGGCCGAGGAAGGACTTTATTCCCCGAGCATGGTACCAATAAAGTTTCCAATATGGTTGATGCAGGAGGTAGCGGCTTGCGGCCTGCATTGGCCCATTTTCTCTTTCCGCGGTACAAACATATTTTTGCTGTTTTTCGGGAGAAAATACAATTTTTCTTCCCCTTTGTAAACATCGAGGGGGGCAGAGAGTAATTCATGGGTTTGCACTGTCCACAAATTAACTTAAAAAAAAGGTTAAGCCGTGCTTCTTTTGATGTTCACTTTCATGAAAGCTGCGAGTTTTGGTTTTCTTATGAGTAAAGATGGAGTATATAAAAATTACTAAACGGATAATTATATATGTTAAACATTTATACAAATTAAGTTGCTTATTATTTGATTGCTTAAGAAATCTAAAATTAGGAATTATTCTAATCCATTACAGTTCGTGGTCCGATCGACCAATTAAGATTTTTCAATTAATGAATATTTATGAAAGGTATTGGTCGAGATAAAAAAGTCAGTCATGAGCGGGATTCGAACCCACGACCTTCGGCTAAATACGCCGCTACTCTACCACTTGAGCTAACGTGACTGCGATCCGCTCGGACACTAACTTTCCTAAGAAAAATGGCAAAAAGGAGGGAAAATTCGAGAGGTTAGGTTGAGATGGGAAGTTAGTGTCCGAGTGGATCGAAGTCACGATAGCTCAAGTGGTAGAGCAGCGGCATATTTAGCCGAATATCATTCGTTCGAATCCCGCTCGAGACACTGACTTTTTTATCTCGACCAATACCTTTCATAAATATTAATTAATTGAAAAAAAAAACATTCTAATCTTCATTTTGTTTAAAGTGAGATGTAAAATTTTAATTTAAATACTAATAAACCCAGTTCTATTTCAAGGGTAAGATAATCTGTCCTATGGAAGAGCGATAGCCATCTCGGTTTCTGGATTGAGGCCAACTAGAGTTTACAGTAGTTACCGAAGAGGTCTACCGCAGATCTACCCCGTTTTCAACCTAAATATCCATAAACATTAACAAACCATTAATAAAATTCTCGTCGTTGAAGCATCCTTATTTTATCCGAGCGATTAATTCAAATTGTCTAAGGCCGGCTTGGCGAGAATCGGTCCGCTCAAAGCTCTAATAGCGAATAATTATCTAAAAAGCAAAACAAATTAACAGTTGCAGCGGTGAATTAAAGTTTGCGCGAGCAAATAAGGTATTTGGAACAGAAATAGGGGTTGAGAAATCGCTGCGATAAGGGAGCGGAACAATTTCTGGCAATAAAGTTAAAATTACATCGCCACCTTTAATGAAATCGGTTCGCAACGTTTAACCAACATCAGGCCAACCAGAAAAAAATTGTTACCAAAAGCCCCAACAAACAATTAAAAATAAATTATACTAGGCTCATTCTGGGCACTGTTTTTCTGGGAACAAAAACATAAGAGTAAAATAATTCATTGTTTACAAGAAAATTATATTTACGATTTATTAGATAGGTGACCGATTAAGTTTAAAACTAAGCCTAGCTGGCAGTAAAATGGCTTATATCTGTTTATATCAGTTTACCTAAAATAAAAAATCTCTTTTATTTATTACGACGCGTATTAACTCTGATTCTCTCTCTCTCTCTCTCTCTCTCTCTCTCTCTCTCTGTCTCTCTCTCTCTCTCTCTCTCTCTCATTCTGTCTGTCTCTCTCTCTCTCTATCGGTCTCTCTCTCTCTCTTTAGTTTACATTAGGTTACATATGTTTTCTAAAAATCAATAGAATTGATTGAACTTGAATTGAAAAATGTGCGTAAACGAAAAACAGCTGTTAAATTCTGGGCTGTCATGTTGGTTACCTACGCCCTAACGGATAATAATGTAACCACATTTTCGGCCTAACAACACAGCCCTGGCCTGTTAGATTGAGCAATGTTAACTAATCGATTCTTACAAGTCTACATCATCATTTTTCTCGATCTAACACGACCTAACGGAGTTAACAGGTTAACACAAAGGGTGTGTGAATAACCCTAGTGTTTCTCAATTTGTGTCACACACTTTCGTTTTTCAAGGGTCATATGTTACATTGTTTTGCTTTTCCTCTTGATGTATCTATTATGAATGAGAGTATAACGACAGGTTAGAAATTAACAAAAGGATTGTATTGGTATGATTTAATTAATGGGTATTTAAGAAAAAAAATACATGTGAACAAAAACAGCTGTTAAATTCATGCCTGCCATGTTGGTTACCTACGCCCTAACGGATAGCAATGTGACTACATTTCGACCGAACATTGGTCCTGGCCAGTTAGATCGAGCAATGTTAAGTAGCCGATTGTTACATGTGTACGTCATCATTTTGCTCGATCTAACACAACCTAACAGTATTAACAGGATTAACACAAAGATCGTGAATACCCCTTTTATATCAAAATACGTGTAAAAATGTTAATGTTATGTAACCATTCCTAACCATATACAGTGTATAGTTTGTAAGTGATAAGTTAATTTATTCAACTGTTTTGTATATAGTAGATTGAGTAGAGTTTAAAAAATTATTTTGCTGTAATTTCACTTTAGGTGTAAGAATGGGCCTAGAGACCAAACCTTAAGAGATAGTTAAACAAGGCGATAATCTCTCTCTCTCTCTCTCTCTCTCTCTCTTTCTCTCTCTCTCTCTCTCTCTCTCTCTCTCTCTCTCTCTCTCCCTTTCTCTCTCACGTTCTCACCCTTTCTTTTCTCATTTCTTTTATATACCCACACGAGAACACAAACACAATTTGTAAGTTACTGTTAACTTAAACTCATTTGCTTTAAAAATTGAAAAAAAGATGGCCTAATATAAAAGCGACTCGGTCCTATTAGTAGTGGGACGACAAAATCGTTGTTCTACGAGTTTTTAAGGACTTGAAAAATTCACCACCGCGACCAAACTAACAACACTTGACCACCAGCTCATCCCCCGACTCTTAACGGTACCTCTTGCGTATTACACATATTAAAAGAGCCTGGGCCAGGTAAACCGCACGGCCCGTTTAACCGCGAGTAAACAGCAGATTTGTTGACTCAAAGCGGCAGAAGTTTGCTCTCTGGGGGTGAGGAAGTTTGTTAACACTTCTCCCTCTTTCTCTCTCTCCGACCGAATTCTAACAGGGGGACAGTCGGAGAATTATAGTTGAATGTTTTTGATTTAGAACAAGGGACATCCAATAAAGATGAACAAAACATAAAAAAGTCAACCGATTCCATGAACTATTCTGGATGTGTGTAAATTTGGGATTACAATGTAATTTAATTGATTATGGAGATAACGAGTCATTTGTTTATGCGTTCAGCAATAAAAAACACAAGAGGAAACGGAAAGAGGAGAGAGAAAAGCGAAGAGAAAGAGGAGAGGGAGTGAGTGTGTGTTGGGGGTGTGTGTGTGTGTGTGTGTGTGTGTGTGTGTGTGTGTGTGTGTGTGTGTGTGTGTGTGTGTGTGTGTGTGTGTGTGTGCGCGCGCGCGTGCGTGTGAGGGAAAAAGTGAGAGAGAGAGAGAAACAGACAGACAGACGGAGAGAAAGAGAGAGAGAGACAGAGAGAGAGAGAGAGAGAGAGAGACAGACGGACAGAGAGAGACAGACGGGCAGAGAGAGAGAGAGAGAGAGAGAGAGAGAGAGAGAGAGAGAGAGAGAGAGAGACGGAGAGAAAGAGAGAGAGAGAAGGGGAGAGAGACGGAGAGAGAGAGAGAGTAAGAGACAGACAGACAGAGAGATGGACAGAATGACGTACTTCGCTTTTATGATTAGTTTGCTTCGGAAAATTTGATCATTTAAACAACCAAAATCTTTTTACATTATTTGTAAATAAATTTTTAACTAATGACCTAATAAAATAATACTTTTAAAAATTTGGATTTCTGGACAAACTCTCATGCTGTGATATAGATAAAACGATGTTTGGAATTGTTACTGATGGAAGATCTTTGGCATTTGAAGTCTACAGGTTGAATCTTGTAATCCTAAAAAAAGCAATGCTGGAAAAAATGCTCTTGCCCATTGCATAAACATCGGCATTTAAAATCAATGGTTAAAGGGGTGCGAAGAGTCGGCATATTGCTTCATCCGCTGATAAACCTGTCGGCATCTGCGATTCTCTCCGGCCAAAAACAAAAGGCCGAACCGAAGATTGGAAAAATTATACTGGCCAATTAGAGCGAAAAATGCGTTTCGTCAATAAAAAAAATAGATTCGTTTAATGCACTGGATTCAGAAACGATTTAAGACGATACCGAATGTGGAACGTAAATCTTTAATTTTCTAAAAAGCGACCGAAAAGGGATATATGTGAAAAACGCAGATCCGCACATATGGGAAGCAATACATTACTTGTATCGAGTCCTTTTACAACAACCCTGGAAACTAGGTTAGGCCGAACGACGTCTGTTATTCCAAATGGGTTTCATACATCTTATTTTATCTGTTCTTGTCTTTGACCCGAACGCCGGCTTCTACTGCAAGCATTGAAAAAAAAAGATTTTAAAAGATTACTAAGAAAAATATAAATATATGAATGATTTTTATTAAGGTCAAGAGATAAAGCTTTGAACCGACTATTCAAAACAAACGAAGGTTTAGCTCAGTGAAAGAACGCTCATTGTTTTAAACTTTTCTTTAAGAGTTAAAACACAGAGAAAAATATAACACAAGAGAATAATGAACATAGACAATTTTCTACTCGGTTGAGAGATGCCTACATTGAAAATGAGGCGGAACGACTGATTGATTAGATCCAATCGAAACCAGACGGATAGGCGATGGACGAGAGTGGTACAATTTCACAGAAGACCTTAATAAACTTCATGAAAAAACGCTACACCAGTGACGAAGTGAATGAAAAAAAGAATATCTCTCTCACTCTCTCTTTCTCTTTCTCCTTCTCTTTCTGTTTGTCTGTTTGTCTGTCTGTCTCTCTCTCTCACTCTCTCTCCTTCTCTCTCTCTCTCGTTCACTCTCTATCTCGCTCCCACGTTCTCTTTCTTCTCATTCACTCTCTCTCTCAGTCTCTTTTTCTTCCTCCCCTTTTTCACTCCCTTTTTCATCTTTCTCACCCCTACCATGATTTCTCTTTGAAAAGGTGTGTGAGTGAGAGGGAGAGAAAGAGAAAAAGAAATGAAATTGAGACAAATCTGTCTTGAATTGAGACAGACCCAACTACTTTAATACAATTCAATTAATTAAGATTTTAAGTTGAGATAAAAAAGTCAGTGTCGCGAGCGGGATTCGAACCCACGACCTTCGGCTTGATACGCCGCTACTCTACCACTTGAGAGCGTGACATTGACTTTTTTTATCTCAACTTAAAACCTTAATTAATTGAATGATATTAATTGATCAAGCGGACCACGAAAAATAGTGTATTTTAATACAAGTCATTCTCATTTTGACTATGACACGGCATAATACAAAAGATTTTGTTGTTTTTATTTTTCATGAATTGTTCGTTGTTTCATCCGTACTGAAAAAAAATTGTAATTTGTAAGAAAACGCGAGAAGTCATTTTTTAAATTATTTTGACTTTTTTTTCTTTTTTTTTAGATTGTATTATTTTCTGACTTCTTCCGATCTCAATCATTGGAAGAAATGTACAAGAAATATTAGTGATACGACCTTTGAAACAAAAATGTTTTAAATCCCACGTCTTCGTTGGCATACTGACCATTCTTTATATGGCAGTCGGTACGTGATTTGCCGGCCGAATCATCACATCTAAGATTACGTACACGAAAACCTTTCGTGCTGATTCTTTTCAGTTTCGATATTCTCACTGAGAAGTATTTCAACACGTGCTCTTTTTATCCTAGTTTAATACTATCTGCCGATAATGATGACGTAGGTGTAGGCCTTCCATTTATCATAGCTGACTAATTAATGATTCAATAACGGGTGTTCATAGCCGTATCTTGCCGGTTTTTGCTTTCCCCGAGGGCCCAGGGCGTTCGTCATCTGCGCTCTGTTCAACGCTGCTTCATTTTGTGCATACTAAACGTCTACTTTCACGCCTGGGCAAGCCCTTTGTTTGGACTTTTTTTCCCGTCGACTACCGAAAGCTTGGCCGTGACACCTCTACCCAGCGTCGTGATGCATAGATATTAAGTGGGGGAGAACAAGACAAAAAGAAATACGTGTCAGGTTAACCACACGTCACTAATACATAACAAAAAGAGATAAAAGTATATTCAGAAAATGGGTCCCACAGTTCATTCAGGGTATGCATTTTGAACGATGTTTTACTAAACCGTTTATCATTGAACATAATGTGAAGCAAAAAAGATTGAGTGAAAACGTAAACTAGTTAAAGTGGACGAAGTTTCAACTTTCACCCATTTTAAGAAGGTAGTTAAATTTTGTCATACTCAAATTAACCATGGTTATACGATTGTTTCTCTTTGTCTCTCTCTCTCTCTCTCTCTCTCTCTCTCTCTCTCTCTCTCAATCTATCTATCTATCTATCTCTCCCTCAGTTTTGCTTTCGCTCTTTGTCTCTATTTCTTACCATCTCTCTGGTGTCTGCCTGTGTCACTCTCGATCTATGTATCTTTTCAGACTACTGCCTACCTATCCAACCTACCAATCTATCAACCTATATACTTAGCTGTCAACCGTGTTAATTACCTATCTTCCTGTGAATCTATTCACTTATCTATCTATCTGCCTATCAACCCTGTAATTTCTTTCTCTCTGACTATCACCAACTCTCTCTCTCTCTCTCTCTCTCTCTCTCTCTCTCTCTCTCTCTCTCTCTCTCTCTCTCTCTCTCTCTCTCTCTCTCTCCCTCTCTGTATCTCTGTGCGACTGACGTTATATTTTTTTTCTGACGTGATACGGCTTTTCACCTTCTTCTGCGATGGGTTTATTATTTTTTTAAGGTTTTTTTGACGAGGGTTCGCAACAACAGAGGTCATATAATCCCTCTGAGTGCCGGCGATTTTGAAAAAAAAAGTCCCTTTGCAAGAATGTCGGTTCGAATGTAGGGCCGCTGGATTCGAACCAGGGACCTTTACCTTACAGTGATGAGCGCCGTGTCAACGCCTAAACCGCTGCGGCCACCGACGCCCCCTGACGTTATATATTATTATTACAATTATTCGTCCAAAATAAAAGATAAAATTTCAAACAAAATTTTATTCAATTTTCAATCAATAACTCTCAGGAAAACAACCATTTTAAGTGCAAATACAAGTGCATTTATAACGATAAATATATTAATCTAAAACGTCCAAGCACATCGTAGATACGTGAATGGCATTATTAATTATGAATTTTCTAGTAACGAAGCGGATTTCAATCGGACTTCAAACAACACAATTAGCATAATGTGGATTCCATTCCACATACGGTATTGGAAAATCAAATATTAACTTTAGTAGAGTTAGAATACTGGTTTACTTCGTTAATTTTCATTTATAGCTTGCTTTGAGATCAAATAAAACTAAATTGTTTGAAATATGTTGTAGTGATTATCAAAATAATTTTTTTACAAATGAATATAAGCAAAGCATATAGCCGGCATGAGTGGGCTAGCGTTTCTTGTCGGTCTATATAGTTTTTGTTGTAATAGCAAATTCCTGGGCTGTTATGTCTTTGTCGGTTATTTCATTATGCGATCCTATCCTTGCATACTACCGACAAAACTTAGAAATGTGGGCAATTTTCAGTAAATTTCAGCATGATGGTTACGATCGTCATCATATTTCCAATCGCTTAATTTTTTAGCATTTGTTTAAACATTTAACTGAGAAAAACCCACATAATTTTTTTTTTTTTTTTAGTTAAGAATTAACTGTTCGTGTATTTCTTGCCTAAATGAACTTGCCCCGTTCCTTGCACTGAAGACTTTATGTATTGTACGTATATTCTGAGTCATAAACCATTTTCCTAACTAAAATAATATCGATGTTTTTATTGTGTAAAGTGTGAGGAGATGAGAAATCTTTGAGCGGCGGAAGATTTGGGAAAATATCGGATTTGAAGATTCTTTCTATTATACTAAAAAAAAATAAACCAGAAATAAAATAATTAAAGGTTATAGTAAGGCTGAAAACCGAATAACGAATACTTTATCTAAGTTAACTAATTTTCGTGGTCCGCATGACCAATTAATATCTTTCAATTGATTAAGGTTTTTTAGTTGAGATAAAAAAGTCAGTGTCACGAGCCGGATTCGAACCCACGATCTTCGGCTAGATACGCCGCTGCTCTACCACTTGAGCTATCGTGACTTCGATCCACTCGCACACTAACTTCCCATCTCAACCCCACCTTTTGAATTTTCCACCTTTTTTCTCCTTTTTGCCATTTTTCAAAAAGTTCAAAAAGATGGGGTTGAGACGGGATGTTAGTGTCCGAGTGAATTGAAGTCACGATAGCTCAAGTGGTAGAGCAGCGGCGTATCTAACCGAAGGTCGTGGGTTCGAATCCGGCTCGTGACACTGACTTTTTGATCTCAACAAAAAAACCTTAATTAATTGAATGAATTTTATCTAAAGCTTACTTTTTTTATAACTATTTGCGTATCAACATTTATACAATATCTTTTAGTCGGAAATAGAGTATTGATTGATCGAGGGCTTTTTGTGATTTTGAAAATACAATTGGCCAATATCCACTACCGGATATATATCGCATTATTCATTGAGCTTCAGTCATGTTGCTGTCACGTCTTCCACTGTTTATCAATAAATACAGTCCTGGGAGTCGAGATGAATTCATTTATCCCATGGAATTATTCAAAACCGATATAAGATTGATAACGCTCCATTCTGTTTGACGTAGAAACAATCATTTCCCGTCAGATTTAATCTGGCAAATGATGGAGTAGAATCTCGAGCCTTAGCGATGACCAGAGATCCGATTGCGCGCGGGTACACAAATGGCGCTGAGTAAATAGCGAAACTCAGATAAATTTCATATTTATAGTTGATGGTCGAGTTTTTGTTAGTGTTTAAAATTAATCTCAACCTAATAAATACGTCTGAAAATACACGAAATATTTAAGAGATTTGGCATTGTACAACAAAACAGCATAATGTTCCCATCCACTAAATGTTACGTTCTAGCTACAAAAAAAGCGTTTTTTAATAATACGAGTGTTTTTCATTGATTATCGCACAGTGCATTGGGAAAAAATGAAACTCCCGCATCTGCTAAAAGTTATCTAGTCTTATTAAATAATTTCTGAAATTCTGATTAAAACTGTTTAAAACAAAGCCGATGTTTCCAACAAAAATCCTTACGTTTTCGTACTGAATTGACTAAGTTGCTTCTTTCAATCAATTAATTATTCTTTCTAAGGTCTTAGTTGAGATAAAAAAGTCAATGTCATGAACGGGATTCGAACCTACGACCTCCGGCTAAATAGGTAGAGTAGCGCCGTATTTAGCCGGAGGTCGTAGGTTCGAATCCCGTTCGTGTCACTGACTTTTTATCTCAACCAAGATCTTAGAAAGAATAATTAATTGATTGAAAGAAGTAACTTAGTCAATTGACTATGAAAACTAAATGGATTAATATTTAAAAAGTAAAAAAAGTATCACTTCATGAAACAGCTCCCCGTGGCCACTTCATAAGTCGCTGAGAATCCAATCCGAGGACACTGGAAAATGGCAAAAACGGGGAAAAATTCGAACGGTTGTATGTTGAGGTGGAAAGTTGGTGTCCGAGGGGATCGAAGTCACGATAGCTCAAGTGGTAGAGAAGCGCCGTATTTAGCCGGAGGTCGCGGGTTCGAATCGCTCGTGACACTGACTTTTTTATGTAATCAAGACCTTAGAAAGAATAATAAGTTTCCAATAATATTTTTTTTAAATTCATGTGAACTTTTTCTGAAATTAGTATGACTAATTTGCAGATTAATTAATGTAATTTGAACATTGACGATAATTTTGGTCTGTCAGATGATTTTCCGCATATCTCCATCTTAATGATGGTCTGGTTTCTAATTGGGTTTGATGCTTCGGTTGCTTTTGAGGATTGCGAGTTGTTAGGGAGCGAGGACTCGTGTGGTTCTGTTCGTGGTCGGAAGTCCTTCTATAAACTTAGGGCTAAGCGCGGTCTCGAAAGTCTTTGCAACATTTTCATGGCGTGGATGTCTGGTAAGAGGAAAATTTCGCCATCTTCATTGTTGAGCCTGTATGATTTTTGTGAGATCAGATACCTTTAAAAAGTCATGACAGGTGGGTGCGTGTGTTGGCGTTTTATCTGCCGTTGCCTTCCGTTTTGGGTTTTTTATTATTCCAGTCAATGTTGAGAGGTATCAATGATCTCTGTGAATTAATATATTTAAAGTTCATGTTGTGATTATGGAGTGGTTTAGTGTCAGAAGATAGAAGGCTGGCCAAAGGATGGAGAAACGAAATAATCGGCTATTTTAACAGACAACAATTGAGGTAAACTTGCCCTAATTGACGCCAAAAAATGTATCAGTAGGAATAAAATGCAAGAAGAAAAGAAAACAACACCAAAGAAGAGGGTGGCGATGAGGAATGTAATTTTATCCATGTTAAATATTATACAGAATATTATTTTTAATTACTATGAAATGTGTAATACTTTTGTATATTTCAAGGTTTTTCGTATGTCGCGTAGTAATTTCAAGCTACAATTTTTTTGCCTGTAGGGGTGAATTGTCTCGACTTGTGTTGGTTGCTGTTAGTTTTCTGTATATGTCGAACTGTAATTTGTAGACAGTTTTAGTGATTGGTAGTTCTCAAAATGTTCTGTTGTTATTTTCGATTTTGATGTCAACTGTTATTTGTGTAAGGATTTCAGGTGTGCCATGTCTTTTATGTTGGGTATGTAGCTGGTATTGGTGATACATTATTTTGAAATGGTTTTTATTAATTCTAGCTTTTTAATTAATTAATATTTAAATAAAAAGTCGGTGTCACGAGCGGGATTCGAACCCACGGCCTTCGGCTAAATACGCCGCTACTCTACCACTTGAGCTATCGTGACTTCAATCCGCTCGGACTTCCCATCTCAATCTCACCTCTATAATTTCCGTCCTTTTTGCCATTTTTCGAATCCCGTTCGAATCCCGCTCGTGGCACTGGCTTTTTTTTATCTTAACCAATACCTTTCATAAATATTAATTAATTGAAAAATGTTAATTGTTCAATCGGACCACGAACTGTAATGGATTTAATAATTAAACTGAAGTATATCTTCATGAAAGCTCTCCATGGCCATTTCATTTGGCGCCGAAAATCAAATAGATTACACGACATTTGAAAAATGGCAAAAAGGAGGGAAAATTTAAAAAAAACAATTAATTAAGGTTTTTAGTTGAGATAAAAAAGTCAATGGCACGAGTGGGATTCGAACCCACGATATTCGGCCAAATACGCCGCTACTCTACCACTTGAGCTATCGTGACCTCGATCCACTCGGACACTAACTTCCCATCTCAACCCCACCTTTTCAATTTTCTTCTTCTTATTTTTTTATTATTTTTTTATTTTATTATTATTTTAATTTATTTTTTTATCTCAACTAAAAACCTTAATTAATTGTAATATATTAATTGGTCAAGCGGACCACGAAATTAGTGGAATTTAAAAAAAAGTGGGGTTGAGTTGGGAAGTTAGTGTCCGAGTGGATCGAAGTCACGATAGCTCAAGTGGTAGAGCAGCGGCGTATTTTGCTGAAGGTCGTGGGTTCGAATCCCGCTCGTTACGCTGACTTTTTTATCTTAACCAATACCTTTCATAAATATTGATTAATTGAAAAATGTTAACTAGTCAATCGGACCACGAACTGTAATGAATTTCCTTATAAATTTTTTTTATATTTGAAATGTATCAATTAACTCTATTAAAAAATTAATTACTACTGGGTCACAAAACTGGCTGGGGAGATGTTTGCTTTCTGCTAAACTGCAAAAATTTTAGCTCCCACACAAATTTTATAATGTTTAATTTTCAAAAACAAAATAATACCTTGTTAAACTTTTATTTTTAATTTTTTTTTTAATTTAAGGCGGGTTTTGTTAGTTGCAGGTCGAGCAGGAGACAGATAGCCTTTGAATGAGTTGAACACATCGTTATCAGGAAGTAATTCATTACAAAGATCTCACCAACTTCATAAACGGTTCTACGAAGTACTTCATAGATCTTTAAAATGATTTGTACTTCCCCATGAACTAGTGAGTTCGTCACTTCTTTCTTAAGAAGAAAATAGTTAAATTTCGTTTTTGAAAGTACAACTTATCGTATGTGTGAATTTTAAAACTGGAATATTGTCCAAATATCACAAAACGGTGTCTGTTTATGATTTAAAAACTTATGAAGATAACAAAAGTTCTTTAATATGGCAAAATACCCTTTAATTGTCAGGACGTTTTCTGATACAAATAAGGATTGGTCATTTCTGGACGCCCTGTTATCAGTTAGGCTATATTTAGACCTCAATTGTAATTGGGTTTTGAAAAGGGCCATAATTAATCATTCCACCCGGAAGTAATATATTTACGAAATTCATTTAAGATCAGTTATCCCATTATGTTTTGGCCCTTTTACCTCAGGAAGTGCGAATGGGAGGGAAAAGTGAAACTGGTTTTGATCGGGGTAGATGGGCCGGTACCGCAAGTGCCCACGTGCCTATCCGAACGAATTCCAAGCCCTTGCCCTAAAACGTTTCCCTTTTTTCGTCGTGGTGCGTTTTACTGCCGGACAACCTATAACGTCTGAAAGCATTCCTGGCCGATTTCGCCATAATCTTTTGTTTAGGGAAATGCCGTTTCCCCGCAGACCGCTTCAAATTGAATCGGCCGGAGTGAAAGTTTGTGTTCCGTGAAATTGTCGACTTCCATGATTTTTTTCTGCACCCTTGCCGCAACAACCGCAGGCGCCAAGATTTTTAATTGGCAGAAGAAAACAGAAACAAAATAAGAACTATTCCACACAATTGTAATCTGCATATATGACCATCGTTTTTGCTCTAATTATTTTATAAATTTCCTATTGTAAAAAAAAAAACGCAATGTAGTTCCGATTTTTGTCAATTAGGGTTTCTTCGACCCTTGCACCGCCTTGCACTCAAGCAGCATATCAGAATGAACTAATGAACTCAATGCTATTAGAACTCTAATTTCCATCTTCTCCTTTGACCAAATTTTTTTCATGATTTTACCTGGCTAAAACTAGTTGGGGATCCCGCTCGTGAGAATGACTTTTTTATCTCACCTAAAAACCTTAATTAATTGAAAGATATTAATTGGTCAATCGGACCACGAAAACTAGTGAATTTAATAACTAAAAATAAATTCGGCCTTTTCATTTGTCGCCGAGCATCAAATAGATTACACGACATTTGAAAAATGTCATGTGGCAAAAAGAAGGGAAAATTCAAAAAGTGCGGTTGAGATGAGAAGTTAGTGTCCGAGTGGATCGAGGTCACGATAGCTCAAGTGGTAGAGCAGCGGCGTATCAAGCCGAAGATCGTGGGTTCGAATCCCGCTCGTGACGCTGACATTTTTATCTCAACTAAAAACATTTTTAATTTTTATTGTGTCCGACCAATTCTTCAACAATAATAATATTACATAAGGATAATAGTAAAGATACAATAATAATAGGAAGTCGTGGAACTTGTAGCCAAATTTGCCTTTTTGGAGGGATGGGTGGAGGAAAATTCAGTCGCACCAGAAGTCGATGGCCATCGAAACCGGGAATAGCGTATAGTGCCGAATCTGTTAGTGGGTTAGGGGTCATCCATAAAAAAAACTCCCTTTTGGTTTATACAAAAAAAATATTGAAAAACAAATACAAAACTGAACATGTAAAGAATTAACGGAAAATTTCGACAAGGGTGATTTGAGCCATGACTCAGGATGCAACAAATACACTTTATCACATAAGAACTGTATACAATTTAAAGCCTATTCACTATCTTAGTACAATTACCAATTTTTACCAAATATCTTAGTACAATAACCAAAAATCTATTTTTGATAAAAAATGTTTTGTCCATCATGACGGCAGGATCCATTAAGAGAGGTGTCTCTTGGCTAGCAGTGAAAGTGAGCGGTTCTCTAGTCATGATCACTAATTGTCAACCTCAATTAATCAATTTTTCTTCTGTTAAAAAAGGAGTTTTTGTGTAAAAAAAAGTATTGAAAAATAAATGCAAAATTCAACATGTAAAAGAATTAGTAAAAAATTTCTATAAGAGTCATTTGAGCCATGACTCAGGATGCAACAAATGCACTTTATCACATAAGAACTGTATCCAATTTAAAGCCTACTAACTATGGTCCGCTTGACTAAACAAATTCTTTTCAATAATTAAAATTTTGGTTGGGATAAAAAAGTGAGTGTCACAAGCGGGATTCCAACCCACGACTTCGGGTAAATACGTCACTGCTCTACCACTTGAGCTACCGTGATTTCGATCTACTCGGACACTAACTTCCCATCTCAACCCAACCTTTTGAATTTTCCCTCCTTTTTGCCATTTTTCAAATGTGTAATCTGTTTGATTCTCGGCGACAAATGAAATGGCCACGGAGAGCATTAGTGAATTATACTTCATTTTGCTTATTACATTTATTAGCTTTCGTGGTCCGCTTGACCAAATGAGAAAAATGGCAAAAAGGAGGGAAAAGTCAAAAGGTGGGGTTGAGATGGGAAGTTAGTGTCCGAGTGGATTGAGGTCACGAAAGCTCAAGTGATAGAGCGGCGTATCTAGCCGAAGATCATGGGTTCGAATCACGCTCGTGACACTGACATTTTTATCTCAACTAAAAACCTTAATTAATTGAAAGATATTAATTGGTCAAGCGGACCACGCAACTAGTGAACCTACTCACTATCTTAGTACAATTTTCAAGTTGTTGTTTTTTTAAATCATTTTTGATAAAAATGTTTTGTCCATGATGACAGCAGAATCAATTAGAATTAAGAGAGGTGTCTCATGACTAGCAGTGAGAGGGCGGTTCTCTAGACATGATCACTAACGGTCAAGCTCAATTAATCAGTCTCGTTCTGTTAAAACCGCGTTTAGTTCATTGTTATGCCAGGACTTAATTAATGGTGTCGAAGAACGTTATAATTAAGATGGAATGAGGAGGTTTATAAAAGATTAATAAAAGTGCAGGCCGTAAACTGCGGCGAGAACTGGCAGGAGAAAAATTTCAGTTAAACCATTTAAGAAAAGTAAAATACGGCCGGTTCTGATTTCCCTTCTACCCGAAACCCAGTGTAAATCTTTTCTCTGGCTCACGTACATTTTTCAGCTGTATTCGCCCGATAGAATTGCCTTTCATAAAATTTGGAAACGTCGACGAAGGGGAGCGTATAAGGTTTCTAGCTCCCTCACATGGAAATACCTAAACTGTAAGTGCATTATACAGGGTTGGCAGCATTTCGGAAAACGTGCCCAGAATAAATTCCAAGTATGCACTTCTCAGACCCTGCAATATGTCCCATGCAGATCCGTTCGCAGGGGGGACACTATTAAAACGTGACGGTTTTCAAAAAGCCGCTACCACCCGGTATGTAGGAAATGCAATATATCACGTGCGAAATATAAAACGATATTTGGGCGTATTTGGAGGAAGGCGGAACAAGAAACGAAGAAAGGTTGAATATCATTTGTATCGTTCTTCCCCCTTTGCGCATATGGCGAGGAACGAACAGATCACGACGGATCCTCGTGCTTTACTCTCAAATGTAATTTGAACCCGTTCGCGTGTTTATAGCACACGGCATACAACAATCCCGAACGACTGTTGGAAACGAAATAATTCTTAAACTGAGAAAATCATCCAGGAAAACGATAAAAAATAAAATGATTTTCCGTTCACCAATGAACCACCTTTCAACATCATTTAATTATTAACACTACTAACTGGATAATTATTCATGATTATTTCACAAAAATTCCTCATCAAAATTAAAAAATGGGCTGTAATTCAAAATTACTTCTAGTGAACAAAATAATTGATTTAATTTGTCGTTTGGGCATTTCATTTTACGACAATTTATTTACATTCTTAAATGGTTATAACGACCAATTTGGATTTATCATGCTATTCCGAGTTCGAATCCTGGTATATCCCATGACCGATCATTGATAATTAAAATGAAAAAAATATTGCAATCTGGTTCGGACTCCTTCTCGGGAGTACTCAACGGGTAGGTAGGACGTAAGCCTCCCCGTACGACGAATTACATTAAATTTATAAAGAGCTGGCCTCTTACATCCTAACGTACCGTAGTCAATTGTGCCATCTCAATTATTATCGTTATGCTCAAGGCATTTTATCAGAACTCAAAGCAGCTGGCTGGGGGTTGAGTTGGGAAGTTGGTGTCCATCCACTCGGACTACCATCTTTCTATTTGAGTGACTTTTTTTAAACTAATAATTTATTGGAAAGCGTTAGAGAAATTCTAAACAAAATGTAGTCGTCAAAATTAGTCGTTAAAATTTGAAATTAGAACGTTAAAAATGGACTGATAAGATCCATGCAAATGAGCAAGAATAAGTCCATAATTTTACAAGAAATAGAACATTAATTATCTATGGCTTGCTCATCAAACCTGAGGACGACCGAACCCTTAATTTATATATAAAACTAGGAGTCAGTTTTTTATATAATGAATAATTCTTTTAACCATATTGTTTAAATATTTGTATGTATTAATTTCCTTTAGGTACGGTCATTGTAATGATCTCGCATTATTCAAATTCTTTTGAATTAATTAAGGTTTTGGTTGAGATAAAAAAAGTCTGTGTCACAAGCGGGATTCGAACCCACGACTTCGGCTCAATACGCCGCTACTCTACCACTTGAGCTATCGTGCCTTCGATCCACTCGGACACTAACTTCCCATCTCAACCCCAACTTTTGAATTTTCTTTCCATTCTCTTCATTTTTCATATTTGGTCAAGCGGACCACGAAACCTATGGCAAAAAGGAGGGAAAATTCAAAAGCTGGTGTTGAGTTGGGAAGTTAGTGTCCGAGTGGATCGAAGTCACAACAGCTCAAGTGGTAGAGCAGCGGCGTATGTAGCCGAAGGTCGTGGGCTAGAATCCCGCTCCTGAAACTGACTTTTTTATCTCGACCATAACCTTAATTAAAAATTAATTAATTGCAAAGAATTTATTTCGTCAATCGGACCGCGAAACCAAATAGATGTGATAAGCAAAATGAAGTATACTTCGCTAAAGCTGTCCGTGGCCATTTCATTTGTCGCCGAGAATCAAATAGATTACACGACATTTGAAAAGTGGCAAAATTTCAAAAGGTGGGGTTGAGATGGGAAGTTGGTTTCCGCGTGGATCGAAGTTACGATAGCTCAACTGGTGGAGCAGCGGCGTATTTTGCCGAAGGTCGTGGGTTCGAATCCCGCTCGTGACACTGACATTTTTATCTCAACCAAAACCTTAATTAAAGATTAATTAATTGAAAAGAATGTATTTGGTCAATCGGACCACGAAACCTAATAGATTTTGATTTATGCTTTTTATGTTAATTAAAATCATCTGTAATATTACCACCGTAAAATAAATTAAATTGATACAATTAAAAGAATTTCAACCTCGGCTTGCTTTTGTAAAATCAATTATGGGGTGAAATCATCAACAAGTACACCGAGAACCTTGTATGCTCATCTCCCAAAGCATTATTTGCTGCATTGGAGCTTGCCCATAAACCCAGAATTGTAGTTCTAGCTCTGGATGAAAATATGTAATGGTGGTAGAATCAGGAGGACCTGCAGGGCATCGCTGAGGTCGTTCTTATTGCTCCAGCAATGCTCAGGCACCCTAGCCTCGGCATAGTATTGAGGATTCTGAACGCCTTGAGCTACAGTGTCTGGACGTTGCCTGAAGATTTTTTTTTTTGTTATAAAGGAGTAGGTTATTGGAGCATGCGAATAGTAGTTCTATTAGTCTAGTATGAAGTTATGTGGCGGTGGTAGTTTCATGCCGATTTTCTAGTATGAAAGTGAGTCGTTCTCATTACTTACCTAGTCTCTGAGCAGCAATGAGGATATTACTTTACATATGAATTTTACATTTATTTTATTTCAAACTTAGCATTTATACGAGCTTTTCTCACAACGTGTCTGATATTTCTTAATGTGTAATTCACTAGTTGTCGTGGTCCCTTGACCAATTAATATCTTTCTATTAATTAAGGTTTTTAGTTGAGATAAAAAAAGTCAGTGTCACGAGCGGGATTCCAACCCACGACCTTCGGCTAAATACGCCGCTGCTCTACCACTTGAACTATCGTGACCTCGATCCACTCGGACACTAACTTCCCATCTCAACCTTACCTTTTGAATTTTCCCTCCTTTTTGCCATTTTTCAAATGTAGTGTGATACACGACATTTGAAAAATGGCAAAATGAGGGACAATTCAAATGATGGGGTTGAGATGCGAAGTTAGTGGCTGAATGGATCGAGTAAAAATATCAGAAAAATGAGAATATAAAATATAAAAGACTACACTTTAAAATCCTAACCAATCATAAATTCTATAAAACCTATCCAAATCCTTGAAAGACAAGGAATAAGTTTGGACCTTAAATTAACCTTCGAGTGTAAGCAAGAAGTCTGGACATTAATAAAATCGAACACGTTTAGATGAATTAAGCTGAAAAAATCTTATTTTAAAATTCACTAGTTTTCGTGGTCCGCTTGACCAATTAATACATTTCAATTAGTTGAGTTTAAAAAAATCAGTGTTACGAGCGCGATTCGAACCCACGATCTTCGGCTAGTCAAGTGGACCACGAAAACTAGTGAATTTAATAAGTTAAAATGAATATACCTTCAATAAAACTTTCCGTGGCCATTTCATTTGTCGCCGAAAAGCAAATAGATTACACGACATTTGAAAAATGGCAAAAAGGAGGGAAAATTCAAAAGGTGAGGTTGAGATGGGAAGTTAGTGTCCGAGTGGATAGAAATGGTAGAGTAGGAAAAAAAAGCTCAAATGGTAGAGTAGCGGCGTATCTAGCCGAAGGTCGTGTGTTCGAATCCCGCACTTGACACTGACTTTATCTTAACTAAAAACCTTAATTAATTAATGCGTAATTATTACTTCTGTATACTTCTACTACAATGTTTTATTAATTCATTCTGATCCACGTAATATTTTAATCACCGAAACAAGTTTTCCTGTAATAATTTTTTCAGTTTTATATAAAAATCATCTTTCGACATGGAGCTTATTCAAGGGGTTCACAGTTTGCGTCATATTGAAAGTCCAGAACACGCCTTTTGGCATCAGAAGGTTTAAATGGTTTCCCTTACCCCCTGCGGAAGAAACAATCTGTACACGCCATAAACATGACCTACAAAACCATCCGAGAGAAGTCCATTCATCACGGCGAGTCAAGTCGCCGGCCTTGCCGCAGTCGCCGTCTAACGTACGACCGTTAAAATGTATGGCCGTGCCGTTTCTTTCCAACATACAATTTAACGGTTTTGTAAAACGATATTTGTTTCCGACGAGTAAGACGGCAACTTTGAAAAGTACCGAACGTGCCAGTCCAATGAATTATAGCGATAGTTAACGCTTAAAGTTTCAACCTTAGCACTAAACTTGTAAACTTGTAAACATCACTGATAAACTAATTTTAAAAAATCATTGTATTCTGACTAAATTATATATGACAGCAATTACAACACTACAAGCACACAAAGTAGTTCTTGTAGACGATGATAAATCTGCTAACTGTTGCAACAGGTTGATTATGTAAATTTCCTACAGTTCGAAGATGTTGTCAACCGATCGGCCATCTTAAGCATCAAAAAGCTCAAAGCCCCTGTGGTAAATTCACAATTCCATTTATCTGTTGATTCAACGCAGCGCGGAAGTTTCAGAGGTCATCATGATTGCCATGAATGTCTTTCATCGCAAACGCATTAGACATTGTCTCTATTTAATCGCACCTTGCACGCAAGTCGCCATCGATTTACAGCACATTAGTTTTCTACCCAATCGATAAACCGGGAGAGATTTAGATGATTTATTGCTTATTGTAACTGATAGGGAAGGTCCTGAACATCGATCATACACTTTTATAAGAACTGTGTATTGGTATTTGTTTGTATCCTTTCTACGATAGATTTATAAATTCTTTACTTGTTAATTTTTATTACATTAACCTATGACCTTATAGTATGTTTGAAAGGTGCGCTCTAACAGAAACTTTCGATATTTTCTTTGGGCTTCACCAATTAATTTTTTTACTTCCCATTTCAATATAGCAGAACGGAATCTGGATTAAAGCTCAAATGTCTTATAAAGAGCACGATCCTCCAACTTCGTTTAAACTTAGTTCAGTACTGAACCAAGTTCATCACAAAAATTGACGTTTTTTAAAATTTATTTTGAACCGAGTTCAAATAATGAACCTAGTTCATTGGACGGCTGTAGAGTGTCGGGTAAATTTAGTTCAGAGTTAAGCAACGTTTATTTCTCAATGTAATCTGCATGTTACCTATAAAAGACGTGTTCACACGTTTTCGTATTCAGAAATAAGATTATTCAACGCCTTTTTTTACACTGATTTCATACTAGAAGGAGAAATCTTCTTTATCCCGGCTTTCTCTTTTTAAGCTCATATATCACACAATGATGTACAATGACGGACATGGCTGAAGGGGCGACTTGGAATTTTTTGAAAGAAGGTTTATTAAAACATTTATTTAAGATATGAACGGCCCTTTGCACCAACTTGGTTTAAACTCAGTCTAGTACTGAACCGAAGTTTGAAGTTCAACTTAAAAAATGCCGTTTTTTAATTAATCTTGAACCAAGTTCAACCAATGAACCTGGTACAACTTTGAACTTCCGTCGGGCATGAGCTAAACTTAGTTCAGAGTTAAGCGCAGTTCATTTCGTAATATAACCTATATATTGTTAAAGATGCCTTCACAATAAAGGTAAACGCGATTTGAAACAGATTTTGTCCACAATTTCAATAAAAATTGATCATCTTTCGATATGCAAATCATCTAACCGTCTTAAATTTTCTAAATTTACAACGGTAAGCCGCGTATTAATTTATTATTATAATCAAGTCGCGTCATTATTAGGCCAAGAGGTTCATAAATTTGAACAACTAATTAAGGTTTTTAGTTGAGATAAAAAAGTCAGTGTCACAAGCGGGATTGGAACCCAAGACCTAATTGGTCAATCGGACCACGAACTGTAATGGATTTAATAATCAAACTGAAGTATAGCTTCACTAAAGCTCTCCGCGGACTTCATTTTTCGCCGAGAATCAACTAGAATACATGACGTTTGAAAAATGGCAAAAAGGAGGGAAAATTGAAAAGGTGAGGTTGAGATGGGAAGTTAGTGACCGAGTGGATCGAGGTCACGATAACTCAGGTGGTAGAGCAGCGGCGTATCTAGCCGAAGGTCGTGTGTTCGAATCCCGCACTTGACACTGACTTTTTTTATCTCAACTAAAAACCTTAATTAACTGAAATATATCAATTGGTTAAGCGGACCACGAAAACTAGTGAATGTAATTTGAACAACCTTTAGGGGCCAAAAAATGCGTAGTAATTGCCTAGAACTCCAAAACGACTTGATTTTGCTATAATATGATGCATCTAATCTTACGATAAAATTTAAGTCATTATAAGACTAAAAAATTAAAAAAATTAGTTGAAATAAATTGGAACAGTTCCATCATGAGAACGCGCCTTAACATCGTACTGTGATAAACCTGTTGGTTAGTAAAGGATATTTCATTTAGAAAATAGATAAATTGATAATTAAATGATAAATTTTTACAAATAAATTTACATGAAAAACAAATGACAAACAGATCATCACTGAAGATATAGCGCCATGCCAAAACGGGATTGAGTAATTCAATAAACCCGACAATAAAAACGGAGCCAAAAGTAGTACCGGTTTAGCATCAGTTCGCCTACTCTCAGACCAACACCCGTCAAGTTTAACTTGAGTTTAAATTCAGTTCAGTACAACGGTGGTCTCCTTCAAATAGTTAACCTGGTTCAAATTAAGAACGGGGTTCCAGTGAACGTAGTTTAAACGACGATTGTTGACCTTAACGTGCCCTATGTCTGTAAGGTATTGTCTCGTTTTGGATGCTTTAATCGACCAATTTTTTTCCATGCTACCCAATGACGTGTGCGGTGTTCAAGGTTGTGTTCATCCTTCTTTCACCACCTCATCATCTAGTCAGAACTCTTGAAGCATTACGGTCGTGTTTTGCTTCTTTGAATTGAGTATATATTTGAAGTTTGATCAATTTCAAGAAATTTCGTATTTTGGCGATGACAACAGGCAATTTTCGTCCACTAAAGATGCTCGAACAAAACAGTAAGGAATGGCAGACCAAAATGATTGGTAACGTCCAGAACTATAAGTTTGTCTCCGACCTCAAGGCAATTTCTTACGCTAAAGACATGTTAAGTAAACTGAGATCATTTGGGGGGCGTCGGTAGCCGCAACGGTTTAGGCGTTGACACTAAACTAAGGTAAAAGTCCCGGTTCGAATACAGCGGCCCTACATTACAAATAGGCTTTTTTTTCAAAACAACCGGCACCCCGAGGATTGATATAACCTCTGCTGTTGCGAACCCTTGTACAGAAAAAAAACTGAGATCACTGTTGTTCTAAATGAATATATGCTCGTAAACTTGCCAGGCGGAACACCTTATTATTAGGTTTTGTTATGGTATATAGGAGAGCATCAGATACAATGGTATGATACACAGATGGCCCCAAAACAAACGAAGGAACCGGATCAGGCGTTTTTTGTACAAGCCCCAAACATGAGCAATCAAACTCAAGAAGTACACTTCGGTCTTTCAAGCAGAAATACATGCCATCAATGACTGTGCCCTGGAAAATCTTAAAAGAGGTTACACTGGCAAAAAATCGATATATGACCTGATAGCCAAGCAGCCATTAAAGCATTGGCATGTAAAAGAATCACATCAAAATTGAATGCATCCAAAATCTCCAAAATCTGGGGAAACACAACAACCTGATGATATCTTGGGTGCCAGGGCACAGGAGAATTTTGGGTAACGAGAAAGCAGACAGTCTCGCCAGAGGAGGATCTGCAAGACCATACATAGGCCCCGAAATACTTGAGATAAGAAGAACAAATATAGAATCTTCCATGGCAGAATGGATACCAGCAAAACAAAAGGAGAATAAACTCTAGCGGTGCTAGACATAGTAAATTTATGACGAAACAACCCTCACCGAGACTGGCAAAAGTATTGCTGCAATTGGAGAGGGCCAAACTCAAAGGAGTGGTACGACGTGATCGGTCACTGGCATCTGAGAAAAAATCTACACAACATGGGTAGATACAGCGATGATCCCATTTACAGATTATGTAATGAGGAGGAAGAAAGAGCCACTCATATCATCTTCGAATGCGAAGCAAAAGCTCAATGAAGGTTTAACCTAACGTATGGAAAATACTTAGGGAATGAAATTGCAGCAGCGATAGTCAAAGACCTCATACTTCTAAGGAGGAGGATTGAGTCTATTGAACTGAACTAGGAAGGTACAATAAGCCAGAAGGCTGCAGTGCCTGGAGAGTGCAAACCCCGCTTCCTAGTATCGTTTTTACCATACCATACCATAGGTTATCGTTAGTTCTAATTATTAAAAAAAACATGATATAAAGAGAAGGGTCATGGCTACATAGAAACTTAAGTTTGTTTTACCTTTCATTTAAAAAAATTAAATATATGGTCTATTGAATCATATTCCCATTTTAGAAAGAGAACTTTTTTAATAGAATTCTACAACCCTCTCAATTATTAAAGAAATTGCTTACGGTATTTCCTTTCTAAAAAAAAAAGGACTTTTGTTCAAATGAAATATTATATTAAAAGTGAATAAAGGCCATGAAAGAAAAGCGTTTTAAAAAATATAACGTCTCTCCAGAATCAAGGAGGAACAATCAATTAAGTTGGAACTTCGGGACATCGAGAAAATGCTTTTAACCTCAGAGGCTCCTCGATCGGTGTCGGCTAATTGCTCTTTCGGCCTCAGAGAAGATGGATGCTGACCTCCCGCGGGATCCCCTCTGACGAATGACAGGCATTGATGAGGTTCAGTGATAACAAAAGCCCCTTTTACAACCAACTCCGAAAACCGTTTGCACAGGAAATAAATAGGAGGAAAATATCATCTACAGACAGCCCGGGGTGGTTAAACCGTTTATGAAATCAGTTGGCTTTTGACTCGCGGGTCAACCAGCAAATCCATTTAAGGAGAAGGCTTATTTTCTCCTCATGTAATGAAACTCGTTACGCACCTTCTATCCTGGTTTTAAACATTGGCACTTACCTGAAACATAATAAAACTCCTTTAATATATTATAGTTTATTATTTCCACGATTCATCAGTTAAAATTAAATCATAACCCAGATATTCCATCTCCTTTATATCATCTTATTATAATGTAAAAGCCTGTTAAAAACGTTCAAAAAACTTTTAATTCGTTTAAGTCGTGAGGAGCGGTCAGGAATGAAGTATTTTAGAAAAACACATTTTTCATTTTTTTCCTGATGTTTCGACCTTTATTCGGGTCACTTTCACGTCCTGGGCGAATTACAATACTTCAAAAAAATAAAATGCACATGTACATATATATTTGTATTTACATCAGTATTGTACTTTTTCCAATCAACATTTGTTGTTCTAAAATACTCCAATCCTGACCTCTCCTCACAATTTAAACAAATTACTGAACAACCAGTCACTGGAAACAGAAAAAAAACCTTTTAATATAAACGCCTACACATTTATAATTGAGCTCCGCCTGTTTTCACAGTTTAAATCTTCTGCCAATACATTTTAGTGAGGAAAATTCCGTAATAAATTGTCTACACAAAATATGATTCATTCATTACTTCTGATAGCTTTTTTAATCCGAAATATATTGGATATTTTATAAAAATAAACTTTTAATTCGTTTAAGTCGTGAGGAGCGGTCAGGAATGAAGTATTTTAGAAAAACACATTTTTCAATTTTTTCCTGATGTTTCGACCTTTATTCGGGTCACTTTCACGTCCTGGGCGAATTACAATACACATGTTCACTTCAAAAAAAATAAAATGCACATGTACATATATATTTATATTTACATCAGTATTGTACTTTTTCCAATCAACATTTGTTTTTCTAAAATACTCCATTCCTGACATCTCCTCACAATTTAAACAAATTACTGAACATCCAGTCACTGGAAACAGAAAAAAACTTTTAATATAAACACCTAAACATTTATAATTGAGCTCCGCCTGTTTTCACAGTTTAAATCCTCTGCCAATACATTTTAGTGAGGAAAATTCCGTAATAAATTGTCCAAACAAAATATGATTCATTCATTACTTCTGATAGCTTTTTTAATAATAATGAATAAAATTAGAATTATAATGTATTTTAAAATATAATGATAAAATTATTATTAAATATGTAAATATGGTTTTCTATCTCTCTTCTCTCTCACCTCACGCCCTCTCACTTTCTCCTGTCTCATTCTCTCTTTCTATCGTCCTGCCCTCCTTCTAACTATCTGTTTATCTATTTATACATATATCTGGTCTTTCTCCACCTCCTCTCATTCTTTCTCATCTTCTCCCCGCCTTTAGTCTTTTTTTACCTATCTATTTATCTGTTTGTCGCTCTCTCACGCTCCTCTCTCATTCTTACTCTATCTCCCCCTCATATTTCTCTCTCTCACTGTCTCTCACTCTCTCTCTCACACACACACACACACTCTCTCTCTCTCTCTCTCTTTCAACCTTTCCCTCTTCCTTTCATCCTCACTCTGTTTTTTTTTTACTTACATTTTGTTCAGATCTCTTCGTCCTCTTTCATTCTCTCTTCTTTTGCTCCATTTTCTTTCGATATGTATTTTCCAATCTCTCTCCCTCCCTCCCTCTCACCCATCTCTCTGTCTCTCTCTCACTCCCTCCCTCCCCCTCTAGCTCCCTCTCGCTCTCCCCCTCTCTCTCCCCTGTACAGGTATACATATCTTGTTCTGTATGTCTTTCTCTCGCACTCTCTTTCTTCTCCCTCTATGTTTTACCGTCAGTCTGTCTGTCTGTCTGTCTATCTGGTTCTCTCTCTCTCTCTCTCTCTCTCTCTCTCTCTCTCTCTCTCTCTCTCTCACTCAGAAAGTTTTAATTAATGAATAGCCTGGTTTCCTTTTGTTGTTACAATTAACAACCATTAATAACAATAGTGCACATTGATGAGAAGAAAAAATACATTATTTATTAATGTTGGTTGTGAATTTCTGGTATAAAAACATGAGTAAAAATTTATGATTGCTTATAACGTAACAAAGACAATATTCAACGCAACCTCTTTAACATGTTCAAAAAACCAAAGAATTATCATTTTTGCTGATATTTCATTGAAAGAACGATTTGTCAGGGTAGACCAATTGGAACCATCAGCCTTTTATAAAACCTTTTGTTTTTTCACCACATCTCAACGTAAATAAGGAATAGCAGTTTTTGGTTTTTGTTTTATCTTAATTGGCACTTCTCAGGCAGATATTTTTTAAACAGTTATTACACAGATGTAATTCATGAAGTAAAAATTTAAATAAATATGTTTAGCAAGAGTCATTCAATAAGTTACTGATGTATTGACGATAATACTGATATTTTTCAATGATTCTCCGAGACGAAATATTTTATCATGAATCCTCGAAGTTGCTTGGTACAGCCCAATGGTTTTATTGTTAAAACTTATCAAATTATTAAAATATAACTCCGCCTGTCCATTTCCTCTCTGCAGCTCCTTGGCGGCAGGGCTGATATTAAATATATTGACATTGCTTTTATCTGATGGCACTCCTTCAAATCGATTTTCGTCCCGAAATTGGTCCCCGTAAGGAAAGACAAATATTTATACGATTTTAACCGACATATCTCGCCCGGCCGTAAATCAATTACCCTGTACGGCAATAATCGGTAAGTGGTTTATTTTACCACTGTTTATCACTTCCAGGCAATAAATTCCGTCTGATTGTTCCTGATATGTACAATATTTCAACAATGTGGATTCTATGCCTGTTGGGGGAAAAAACATTGAAAACTTTTTTTAATTTTCTCTCGTATACTCATGATAACTAAACCGATAACACAATATTTACATGGAAATCATAAAAAGGCTAACACGTCAGGCAATTCTTTTATTATAAATTATATGCTTTTATATTGAATTGGTCCTTAAAGAAAAAATTTGTAAATTCTGTTAGGAAAATATTAGGGTACTTTCCAAGGACTATCCTGTCAACGTAGCCTCACTAGCTTGGTCTATCAGATGCATTTCGGTATTTTCCCTGTTCAATGTTTGATTCACATCTAGATTTTCATAATCCGTTAGGGTAATAAACAGGGTGAGGCAAAACAAACGAAGAATATGGCCGAACATCGAACCCGAGAAGATTGGCCTTCCAAACCAAGATAGACCTTTAAAAGTACCATAGTCTTCATCTGGATAGCACATATAAGAATCCAACTTGCACTAGATAAGAGGGAATAATAAGACAGATTATCGAAGAAATCGTCCTTAATGAGAAAGCCCTGAGAAGTATGGGCAGCTGGAGGGATGTGTAAGATGGAATCTTAATGTGGAAGATTTGAAAGTTGGATGTGATTAATTCGATGACGAAACGGATGTTAAGGTCATTGTGTGAGGTTAGTGCAGAATCAGGGGCTTTACTAATTTATGGCTTGATGGAACCCCACAGTTTCACACACTACGAAGTTATTTTCTGTATAGAATTATTTGTATTTGTCTATCCCAACAGATTTCGGTCCTACACTTTTAGAGTAAAATTGTAGTTTCTTAATGCCGAGAACACACTTTCACGATGCAACGCCATGCTACGCTACTTACATCTATGCGAAGTCAAGCACACGTCACGTACAGTCACACAGCTTGTATCACAATAATCACTATCACAATCGCAACGCCTCTAATATTCTTAATTTTGAGCAAAACCTTGTAACAAATTGTTAGTTAAATTTTATGAGTAAAACCATGTAATAAATTGTTAGTTAAATTTTATGAGCAAAAACATGTAATAAATTGTTAGTTAAATTTTATGAGCAAAACCTTGTAATAAATTGTTAGTTAAATTTTATGAGGAAAACCTTGTAATAAATTGTTAGTTAAATTTTATGAAGAAAACCATGTAATAAATTGTTAGTTAAATTTTATCAGCTAAACCATGTAATAAATTGTTAGATAAATTTTACGAGGAAAACCATGTAATAAATTGTTAGTTAAATCTTATGAGCAAAACCTTGTAATACATTGTTAGTTAAATTTTATGAGCAAAACTTTGTAATAAATTGTTAGTTAAATTTTATGAGGAAAACCATGTAATAAATTGTTAGTTAAATTTTATGAGCAAAACCTTGTAATAAATTGTTAGTTAAATTCATTATATAAAAAAATGGTATTCAGATGTTTTTATCAATTTCTACCAAACCATTAAAATTAATTTTTTTAAAATAAAAACTAATGAATTTTTGATCTCGTTTAATTTGGTTTACATTAAAATAGGAATGTTGTAATTAATATAACGACAAAATTATATATACTTAGTTTGAAACGAACTACAAAAAATGTGAGTGTCCTGTTCTGACGCTACTCGACGAAAATGGTGTAATTTTATGAGCAAAAGCATGAAATAAATTTTTAGTTAAATGTTATGAGCTAAACCGTGTAATAACTTGTTTGTTAAACTTGATTGTTTTAAATAAAGTTATTCCGGTGTTTTGATAAATTTTCTGCCTAACCATCATAATTAAATAATTTTTATAAAAACTCGAGAATTTTTGATCTCGTTTAATTTGGTCTACATTAAAATAGGAATGTTGTAATTAATATAACGACAAAATTACATATACTTAGTTTGAAATAAACTACAAAAAATATGAGTGTAAATTGTAAAATGGTGTAATTTTATGAGCAAAACCATGAAATAAATTGTGAGTTAAATTTTATGAGTGAAACGATGTAATAAATTGTTAGTTAAATTCATTAGATAAAAAAATGGTTTTCCGGTGTTTTGATCAATTTTCTACATATTAAAATTAATTTATTTAAATAAAAACTAATGCATTTTTGATCTAGGTTAATTTGGTTTATATTAAAATAAGCATGTTGTAATTAATATAACGACAATAATACATGTAGTTTGAATAAAAATATAAGTGTCCGGTTCTTTTGTCTTCGACTGTACTCGATGCTACCCGACGAAAATCTGGACAGTGGGGATCGCAGAGCGTAGAGTAGGGTACCATAGCATAGCATCGGGCAGATGTGCATGGGGATTATGCAATCTTATGGAAAAATGGACTTTGGATTTGTGCCGGGTAGCATCGGGTAGCGTCGCATGGCGTTGTATCGGGTAAGTGTGTTCCCGGCTTAAGTCTCGCATGAGGTTTCACGTCAACCTGCTGTATAGGTATAATCCGATGGATATCTTTTAAAATGAAAGTCCGTAGTTCCTTGTTATTGAAGAAAAGTGGAGGAAAAGGAAGCTTTTCTCACTTTTTATATTAATCGTTTATCAACTCAAGGTGTTCTCAGGTTTTGGAGGTTATTTGGATAGAATTAAGACAAGAAGACTTGCGGAGTCATCAGTATCGGTGGTAATGACAGACTGGGATGTATAGTCAGCAATATAAATGGTTTAAAGGACGGAACCAGGCTTGGCGCCCTGTGGATTTCCGGCTTGTTCTAAGTACTCGCGCTGGCGCACCTCACCCTAAAACAGCTATCATAAAGATAGGATTGCTGGATAATGTAGTAAGTCTTAGTGAAACTTCGTACTTTTTCTGAAAATGTTTTTATTACAAAATATTTTGTATAAAACGAGACATATTTATATATGATTACCATCTTATGTTAGCAAGTCAAGCTCACTCTCTCACTCAATCTTTGTCTATTTCCTCTCGCTTCCCCTTTTTTCCTTAAAGCTCCCTTACGGGACCCCGGCTTGAGTTAGTCTGAAAACTGAGCGTTGCTGCATCTACTCTGAATCAGTGCGCAGAAAATACGGATAAGGGGATAAAATAGTGGGAAGGAATAATTTGTAAAAGATCATCGATGCCAGGTCGTATGAAATGTTTATGATTCATCCAGGAACGCAACAGTACCTATTCTCGATAGAAGGAAATGTCAGCAACTTTTAAACTTTTTTGCATCTATGATTGGTGCTTTTTAAAAGAAGCTATCGAGCATTTTAGATATTACAGTAAAGAGGTTGATTGATCTTTTGGAGGATATGTGATTACGCTGTTAATAAACGTACTTTTGTAAAATCGATATTCCTTTATGTACGGAAAGATTATTTCGCTTAAACCATTACGGTCATATTGCAAAGAAGCTTTTGTCAAATATAAACAAGGAAAGCTATCGTTATCGTTTTCTTTTGGTCGTTGTAGGTAACGACAGTATTGGTTTCACCTTTTTTCCACCCAACCAGAGCCTCAGCTCCGCAAAGGAACGAAATATTTAATGGATTCACTCTCAAAAGGTATTCCGGCTAGATATTATCATTGTGAACTTTATTGGACAGTGTTAATCCCGGAGTAGCTCTCTGGAAGAGGAAGGGTTCCGTTTTATCCCCCAAGGTAAACATATGCTTGGCACCGATCCGCAGCCAATCTCCGCTATCTGGTCGTCTTCCGTCCCAACGAACACACGCCCTCACGAAAGAGAAAACACCTCTTCTTAAGTATTCCAAGAGAAGACGAACAATGATATTCTTTATCAATAACTGCTTTCAAAACTAAGAGCACAACAAAAATTATCTGTGTATTTTTACAAATTAATAAAATTTGTAACTGTATAAAAAATATTTCACCGAATTTCTTTTTTAATTTATTGCTAATTATGTTTTGGAACGAGGATGGACGTAAAAACACCATTAATAATTAACGTGATTGAAACAATCATATTATTAATAATTAGAATATTTCAAAGTTTGAAAAGGTTATGAAATTATCTAGTTATAGATTTCACAAAGGCAAGACTACTAGCTAACTGAATTTTATCATTTGCAGTAAACAATGTATTGTCTAATAATATTGGCATTGTTTTATAATTGATGAGAAGAAATACTGAACAAATTTATGTAAAAACCACATGCCTTAAAAGAAAACGAATGAATTCAAAAAGAACTTTATTTACAAATTTCAATTAAATATTCTTTCACGTAAGGTCTTGGTTGAAATAAAAAAGTCAGTGTCACGGGCAAGATTCGAACCCACGACCTTCGGCTAAATACGCAGCTACTCTACCACTTGAGCTATCGTGACCCCGATCCCCTCGGACACTAACTTCCCATCTCAACCTACAACCGTTCGAACCTTCCCTTTTTTTTGCCATTTTCAATTTATTTACAAAAACGAAATAAATTTTCATAAGTTAATAGTGACCGTTAGTCAATGATTATTCGGAGATATTGAGATGCGGTCTGGTTAAAGAAAAACATTTTCTTTATCGTGCCAACGTTTCGATCTTTATTGAGATCATCTTCAGCGCCTGGGATTTACAAACATTGTTTAAATTTAACAAATACTTGTAGGATGTGGAAAGAAAAAAAATTCTACAATGCATCTATTTGTTAAATTTAAACCACGTTTATAAATCCAAGGCCCTGAAGATGATCTCAATAAAGATCAAAACTCGGGATATTATGAGGTGCGCTCAGGGGTTAGACAGGGATGTAACTTGAGTCCTTTATTACTCTCCCTTTTCCTCGACGATCTCCCTGATTGTCTTGAATACGGTATACGCTACGGAAATATTGAAATAAAGATTCTTTTGTACGCGGACGATATTGTGATTCTGTCAGACTCACCGGTTACCCTGCAAAAAATCCGAGACACCCTGGTTATTTATATGTGCATAAATAGATATGTTGTGATTTTAGTTTAATTGTATAGTTTTCTTCTCTCTTTTGTTTATTCCTTAAGAAGAAATGTGTTCATTGTTTATTAAAAATTTATAGTCCGACTCTGGCAGACGGTTGATAACCATTGCCGTTATGTGCTTTTTGGTTATGTACAAATTTTTTTTTACTCTCTTTTGTTTATCTAATAAAGTACTTTTTCATTCATTCATTCATATTGAGATGCGGTCTGGTGTGACGTAGGTTAAAGAAAAACATTTTCTTTATCGTGCCAACGTTTCGATCTTTATTCAGATCATCTTCAGCGCCTGGGATTTACAAACATTGTTTAAATTTAACAAATACTTGTAGGATGTGGAAAGAAAAAAAATTATACACTGCATTTATTTGTTACATTTAAACAACGTTTAAAAATCCAAGGCCCTGAAGATGATCTCAATAAAGATTGAAACGTTGGCACGATAAAGAAAATGTTTTTCTAAAACCTACGTCACACTAGACCGCATCTGTCTATCTCCGAATAATTAATGGAAGGTGTTGTTCAGTGAGTCAGTGAACATACTGGTCACTTTCTGGATCCGTCAAGATTCGCTTATTTTTCATGTTACTCGTACGATTCAGGTTTCTCACCATCTTCAATTGTTCACCCCGATTAGTTGTAAATCAAGGAAATTTATCTAATTTGTAAGAAAGCATTCGTTTCGAGCAGTTATGCCAAGTTTTCTATTACAAAGAAGAGTAGTTGAACTTGTTGAATCGTCCGAACTAGAAAGGAAAAACGGTCCACAAGCTGCTACGCTAGGAAGTAGGAGGATTTCGCTGCAGCTATAAACTTTGTGAGTAAGACGGCCGTGCAAGAGAGAGCGAAGGCGGTGGATCCTTTTGCCCCGTTTCTCTCAGTTTTTGCTTTATTTTTTGTGGAAAAACTGCCGGATTACAAAGTTCCACTTAAGAAGAGAGAAAATAAGACGTTATATCGGCGGGGCGCATCTCTCTAACACGAAACTTTCCAAACCCCTTCCATTTCGTGTGTATTTAATTAAATGCCGTAATTTGGATTTCACTTTCGGAAGGAGAAACTTTTGCGGCTATCAGACCTTTAAGGGATTCCGTGTCTTATTGTCCTAAACGCTGGCCCGATTACACCCTTCACCCTTTTCTTTATTGAGAATTCCTTTATTTTGTTTCTAGTCTGATTATGCCATTCAAAAAACAAAAACATGTTTTTACAAAAGTAAATCTCTTTAAATCAGTTTAACTTACTTAATCAAATATCCATCCAGTATAGTTCAGAAAATTATGTAATTAATTAAAATTTAAATTGTTTATTTATGTTCATCATTTAGAACATTTAAACTAAAAAAAAGAGATTGCACAGACATTTGTTAAATCACTATTGATTAAATAGTGCGATTTGCGGATGGTGGATGAGTATGCGATCGAAAAAGATAGAGACTTATATCAAAGCATCCCTGCTTATGCCCAAGAAATGATTTTTAAACAAATTTACAATTTTAATATTTTTTCTGCCTTCGTTATGAGTGTACTTAAAAATTGTTATACAATAGTCGTTTTGATTTAAAACGTAGGATAAGAAAATAACATTGCTAATCAATATTGAATACAAAAAATATTTACAGTTAAGAAAGTAAATAAACATTTTTTGTTCGAAAAAAATTAATTCCAACCAATTAACCATTAAACTGGAATTTTCATCTAAAAAAGTAGAGATTTTTGAAATGGATTATATTAGTGAGGCAATTTTTTTTGCCTCCGATGTCCAGTTTTCCACTTAAAAGTTCATAACTTTTCTAAATTTTATTCAAATTGACGACAACCATTAAAAAATTGGATTGTCGGTATTTCAGTTTATTTCAAATAACTTTAGTCGTTATGTCACTTTTAGTGAAAAAATTAAGAATGAATTCAACAAACAGTCCTCAAACGTGTTATTTTATCTCTCCGTTATAATTGATTTAAAGGATAATTTCTGTGCAGTTTAGATGGTTCTAAATTTTTCAACTCTCAAGAATACAGTTTTTTCAAAATAATCGCCATATGGTTTTTATTTAAAAAAAAACATCGGAGACATTTCTGGAAAGCGAAAATTTTGAGAAAAGAGAATATTTTTTACTTTCACCCCGAAAAACACTATTAAAGGGTGGCTGCGGGTGCGAAAAACAAATAGCTAAAATAAGCTTACACATTTTCAATTATAAATATTAAAGTTTTTTATTTTATGACTGAGTAACGTAGCAAAATAGAGTAAAACATTTTTTAACAACAAAACAGATTGTTTTGCACTCCCGAAATCCCAGAATACAAATTTTTGAGAAAAGCTCATTTTTTATCTTAAAGTCTTTGCTTTGTAAAAGTCTGCTTTTTCAAATCACCAAAAATAGTGATTACTTTGAAACAATCAACCGGTTCACAAGAAATTTCACAGGTTTAAAACTACTGGAACTACACCTGATAATCAAAATGCAACCTCATTAAATAAATTAGAACTGTAAATAAAAAAATAAAACCTTTAAATAATTGTGTGTTTTAAACAATATGTTGGACTTCTTTCCTCGAAGCGTCTTTTGGTTTTTCCAACACTTTAAATATGTAGTTAACAACACGGAATGTGAATTATTTTATTCTAGCTGTCACACATAGTAATTTTTATAGCAATAAAAGAATATACATTTATGATTTGGTGTATATTTTTCCTGCGATGTTCTGCTTTCCTCTTAAAAATTCATCTCATATAGATTTTATCCATTATCCAGCTATTTATAAATTATATCAACAATTTCAATTAATTAAGGTTTTTAGTTGAGATAAAAAGTCAATGTCACGGGCGGGATTCGATTAGCTCAGGTGGAGCGACGTATCTAGCCGAAGGTCGTGAGTTCGAATCCCGCTCGTGACACTTTTTTATCTCAACTAAAAACCTTAATTAATTGAAAGATATTAATTGGTCAAGCAGACCACGAAAACTGGTATATCAACAATGTTAAAATTTAATGATAATCTCTAAACACCCATCAAACATTCTATTTTATATCGCCAATTCTAATTTATTATATTACATGAGTTTAATGAGTTGTAAACCTTGTAAAGTTTACTGTAGATCTTTAGATCCTGGATCCGTTTCAGAATTATTTTTTGATTTATAAAAGTACAATACAAACACAAAGATACAAAATAGAAAAAATTGTATTCTGGTGTGCAAAATACAAATAGAAACCTTTTAAAATTTCCTGCTAAAAACATTTTAACCTACACTTACTACACTGCCAAGACACGACGTAAAAATTGTATTTGACAAGATAATTGTATACGCAAAGAAAAATATTTGGATTCTTTAAAGCCCTTGAATATGAATTTCTGTAGCAAACAATCAATAATAGTTCGTTAAACATTTGAGCTAGATAAGGCTGGATATTTTTTTTTTCTCCGATGTAAACGTTCATAAACCTGGATATTATCCAATGATTGAAGTGTGCCGGGCCCAGAGGTTATTTTCATTGAGCCTTTTTCTTACAGTCCTGGAGGAAATGTAAACATTTCGGACTTGTCTTATCAGATTTCTTATCGCATTTCTTATAATGCTGCGGTTTCGTAGAGCATGCTGACGGATGAATTTGTCGTCTCTCTTGCCGGTAGACTTCGATCGACCCTCTCCGGGACTACTATTTTGATGTCCTGTTTCTCTGAAGTGCCTACGAACCCTTCCTATTCCAGAGTGACTTACACTCAGCGTCCTGGGCGACTCACTCAAATGTCTGATTGGATCCATTGAAAAAGGTTTAAGAATAAAAAGAATATCAAATAAAATTTAAGAAGAAACAAGATTACCTGAAAGGGATAATTAGGGACAGCAGAATGGATTGGCATAATGCTACTTTTTGTACAAAAGGGATTAATCAGTACAAAAGTAAACAAAGACAGTAAAGAAAGCATTATTTACTGTTTATTTTGACAACGATAGCTCCTAATTACCAGTAAGTAACAAAGAATGATAATGGATTTCATTTTAAGCTCAATAAATTGAGTTGTTCGTTAGATTTGTCCATCAGTGATTTTAATAGCATTTTTTGTTGATACGGAAAGCTTTACACTTTCCACCATGTCGCAGCTAAAATTGTATTTTTTCATTCATGATAAAAAATAATAATAAATTTATTTATTAGTATGTTTCGTTGTTGAAGTAAGTAAATTCAGTAAATTTTTTGAGTTCATTATTTTATTGGTTATCAGGGATTGGTTGTTTTTGGATTGTACTTTAGTGTTTAAAGTTACATTATGTTTGTATTAATTTACAATAATTGTTTCTGTGTTGTAAAACAGCTACTGAATTATTATCATTAAATCCATTACAGTTCGTTGTCCAATTAACAAATTAACTTTTTTCAATTAATTAATATTTATGAAAGGTATTGGTTGAGATAAAAAATTGAAAAATGGCAAAAAGGAGGGAAAATTCGAGAGGTGAGGTTTAAATGGGAAGTTAGTGTCCGAGCGGGATTTGAACCCACGAACTTCGGCTAAATACGCCACTGCTCTACCACTTGAGCTATCGTGATTTCCATCCTCTTGGACACCAACTCTTCATCTCAACCTACAACTGTTCAAATTTTCCCTCTTTTTTCATTTTCGAATGTCGTGTAATCAGGATTCGATTCTCAGCAACTTATGAAGTGGCCACGGGGAGCGGTTAGTGAAGTTATACTTAGTTTTACTTATTAAATCCATTATATTTAGTGATCTATAGACCAAATTATTTCTTTCAATTATTTAATCTTTCTATGTAAGGTTTTGGTTGAAATGAAAAAGTTAGTGTCACGAGCGGGATTCGAACCCAACCACTTGAGCTATCGTGACTTCGATCCACTCGAATTTCATTTCAACCAAAGCCTAACATAAAACAGATCGAGTTCACAATAGATTACCTATGATAAACCTCGTCTATGCCACAAATGCCCATGTTTTGGCTAACTGTGAAAGTGGAAGCGAAAGATATATTTTTTTAATAAGTGATAATTGTCAGCGAGTCAGTGAATATATGCTAATCGACACCATTACATTGGGTCCTCTACTTCCGCTTCCCCCCACTTAAAGGCGTTTTTGCTTTATGGTTGAATACAATAAATCGGCGACATAAAATTTTTATGAACAGAGATAGCAAGTGATTTATTTTCCTTTTTAATCACAGATGATGGATACGCAAAAGTTTACCATTTTGGAAAGAAATATATAACTAATTTATTACGAACTTTCCTAAAACAAGACTTAGCTTCTATAGGGACAGTAGGAAAAATCAGCGTCCATGATTGGCCAATTGGCCAATCGGAAAATGTTGTTTTCCGCCTAGTTAACTCTTCTCAAGTCTCGTAGAGGCCCTGATGAAAATTAGTGTTGCCCATGTCACGCACTTCGTACAACTCAATGAGTTAAATTTAATTAATTCACAAGACCTTATAACTTTCTTGAAACTTAATGTTTAATGTTTTAGGAAAAAATATTTTATGGGAGAAGCTTTGGTGTATATTATTCATTGCAGTAAATTATAGAAAAAGAAATAAATATGTACATAGTTGCTATTGTGGCTTGGTATATTAGGGAAATTTAAACTATGTTGTTTTTTTAGTTAATAGCAGCTGTGGCAGGATCGCGTGCTGTTTGAAATTTTATACAATCGAGACCTTAACCTCTTCGTATTTCTCAACCATTCCAATGTTATAATCTAGCTCAGTTATTTTCCAATGACCGCACTTCCGAACGGTCGCGCTCGTTTATTACATATCCTGGATACGATCAAATCATACACGCCACTCGGTAATGAATCTTGATCTGAATTTTTCCCTAATCAACGCCTTATTAGGACCGGATAATTAAACGTGACAAACGACCTTTTCTCGGAGCCAGATGTTTCAAACGGAAATATAAAAGGGAAATAAAGCGGCGAAATGTGCAAGGCGCAAACTGACCCTGACGGCCGTTATCGGCCACTTTTTTGACGTGGTCAAGAGAATTATACTTATCGGTCTCAAACAAATTCCACGTATCTTATCTCGGCCCCGTCGTTGTATTTGCATAAGTTACGTTCAGCTTCCGTTTCAACATTTCAAACGATAAAGCTGCACCTTTATTATTGTTCGTGATTGCATTTTTTAAAATAAGACTGGATTTGTCTAGATGAATTTTTTTCTCGAGCTTAGCTAGTTTATTAACCCTGTACATAATCCGTATTCTTAAATTTTATTTTGCACAAAGCGGCATGTTTTGCTCTCGTTTCTGTTTTCATTGCGTAAAATTGCCAATAATCTTGTACCAATTCTATCTATGTAAGTTATTGGGCAGACTAGCAGCTGGAATCATCGCCCACCCTCCGTGTGTTATTATTTATTTTCGTGTAGAAATGTGTGGTGATTAGTGACCGTTAGTCGATGATTATTCAGAAATCGTGAGATGAGGTCTGGTGTGATGTAGGTTTCAGAAAAACATTTTCTTTATCGTGCCAACGTTTCGATCTTTATTGAGATCATCTTCAGGGCCTGGGATTTACAAACATTGTTTAAATATAACAAATACATGTAGGATGTGGAAAAAAGTAAATTTATACAATGCAGAAAATATATTTTTTATATTCAATCAAAGTATTTCTACTCACTCAAAGTGTTTGTTTTCTGCGTAATTGTGCCATTTTTGCGTGTCGTGTTGAGAGTGCCAGTGAGATTGAATATAAAAAATATTTCTTTGCATTGTATAAATTCACTTTTTTCCACACCCTACATGTATTTGTTAAATTTAAACAATGTTTGTAAATCCCAGGTCCTGAAGATGATCTCAATAAAGATCGAAACGTTGGCACGATAAAAAAAATGTTTTTCTGAAACCTAACATCACACCAGACCACATGCTTCTAAATGCTTGATGATGCCTTGCCTTTTGAACAGTGTACTAGAGTGTCAACATAAGAAAGACACGCATTGACAGAGTGAGAGAGAGCAAGTGAAAGAGAGCGAGTGATGGATAGATGGATAAATAGAAAAAGAGGGAGTGTATGTGTGTGATGGAGAGAGAGAGAGAGAGAGAGAGAGAGAGAGAGAGAGAGAGAGAGAGAGAGAACTGCGGTTTGCAATTGTACATGTATTTCAAAGAGCAGTATCAGTAGTATATGTGTAGTATTTTTACAAAATCAATTTCTGTACAGAATACCAAGACAGAATTTCAAAAAAAGAGGTCTCTCGATGACCTGATTTGGCAAATCTCTGAGGAATACAAATCACGTGCTGGGTGCTATTGTTTGGGCTCATTCGTGAAAAGCATTTGCATCGGTATCGAGTTGTGAGATCGCGGAGGCACGAGGTTCTAACGATGTGTGCTCGCTGATTAAAGTCTATTAATGAGCGTTTCGGATGAATCTATGATGAAAATTCTTTGCTTCCGCTTCTCGAACGTGATCAGAATGGTGAATCATCGAAATAAACATATTCATATCCTGCCATAGACCATATTAACTTGTGCGTTTTCAGCATTTTTATGTAAATATGTTGAACTATTATATTGCCTAAATGTCAAAGCTTCTCTGTTGAACCATTGGCAGGTATTAATTCTTTCCATCGCTCAAAAACGCTACAAAGCTTTTTGAAAGGTAACGGACATCCTACTTTTTGTGACAAATTATACAAAATAGACCAACTCTCTGCTTTAGATGAGAGAGATTTATACACTAGGGAAATTCCAGGATTTATCCAAAGCTTTTGGCCTGGTTCATCACGTACTCATCAGTAATTTGAAGCTGTTTGTTGGTACATGCTGCACACAATAGATTGGCTCGTATCTCCAAAGGATCATCAGTGGTATTAAATAAATCAAATAACAGATTTAAATTAAAAAAGAGGGAAAATTCAAAAGATGGGGTTGAGAAGGGAAGTTAGTGTCCGCGTGGATCGAGTAAAAATATCAGAAAAATGAGA
The DNA here is from genome assembly GCF_000648675.2 of Cimex lectularius. Taxonomy (NCBI): domain Eukaryota; kingdom Metazoa; phylum Arthropoda; class Insecta; order Hemiptera; family Cimicidae; genus Cimex; species Cimex lectularius. Next base: position 690,681 of record NW_019392709.1, read on the forward strand.
ATATAAAATATAAAAGACTGTACTTTAAAATCCTATCCAATCATAAATTCTATAAAACCTATCCAAATCCTTGAAAGACAAGAAAGAAGTTTGGACCTTAAATTAACCTGGCAGGCAAGAAGTCTGGACTTTAATAAAATCGAACACGTTTAGATGAATTTAGCTGAAAAAATCTTATTTTAAAATTCACTAGTTTTCGTGGTCCGCTTGACCAATTAATATATTTCAATTAAGAAATATCATTACAATTAATAATAGATAATAGATAATACATTTCAATTAAATAAGGTTTTTAGTTGAGATTAAAAAATCAGTGTCACCAGCGGGCTTCGAAACCACGATCTTCGGCTAGTCAAGTGGACCACGAAAACTAGTGAATTTAATAAGTTAAAATGAAGTATACCTTCAGTAAAGCTCTCCGAGGCCATTTCATTTGTCGCCGAGAATCAAATAGATTACACGACATTTGAAAAATGGCAAAAAGGAGGGAAAATTCAAAAGGTGGGGTTGAGATGCGAACTTAGTGCCCGAGTGGATCGAGGTCAAGATAGCTCAAGTGGTAGAGAAGCGGTGTAACAAGCCGAAGGTCTTGGGTTCCAATCCCGCTCGTGACACTGGCTTTTTTATCTCAACTAAAAACCTTAATTAATTGAGTGGTATTAAAATTGGTATTGGGTTCGCGCGGTAGGCTCCTATAGAAAATTATAATTTGGAAGTATTTCAAGGGAGCATACTAGACCCACTAGGGTTTCTATTAAATGTTAATGATCTGAGAGACCCTCATTGCTTCGGTCGTTAATAATAACGCTAGTTAATCAACTTCGCTGATGATAATAAACTAATAAATTTAGATATATGCTGTGAAAAATATAACCAACTTCTTAATCTGTATTTATATTTTTAGTTCTTACAGGCATTATGAAAGAAAGGACTAATATTTGCGATAGTAAATTGAATTTTAAATAATTCTATTTATTTCCTGTTATTAAAGCAAATTTATTTGTCCAAGAATTATAAATAAATTTGACTGTAAATACTTGAAAAACCTTTCTTATGCTATATAATTGTATGCTTGTCAAGGTATCAAGTCGATATACGAACAATTAAGTACTGAACATTTTATTATAGAATTCATGGAATTATGTTTTTTATAGGTATAAGAAAATATTATTAGTTTCAATTAATTAAGGTTTTCAGTTGAGTTAAAAAATCAATGGTACGAGCGGGATTCAAACCCACGATCTTCGGCTTGATACGCCGCTGCTCTACCACTTGAGCTATCGTGACCTCGATCCACTCGGACACTAACTTCCCATCTCAACCCCACCTTTTGAATTTTTCCTCCTTTTTGCCATTTTTCAGTAATGTACAATTTCAAATGATGTACAATTAATTAAGGTTTTTAGTTGAGATATAAAAGCCAATGGCACGAGCGGGATTCAAACCCACGACCTTCGGCTAGATACGCTGCTGCTCTACCACTTGAGCTATCGTGACCTCGATCCACTCGGACACTAACTTCCCATCTCAACCACACCTTTCGAATTTCCCCTCCTTTTTCCCATTTTTCAAATGTCGTGTTATCAATTTGATTCTCGGCGGCAAATGAAATGGCCACGGAGAGCTTTAGTGAAGTGTACTTTATTTTATAATTATTAAATTCACTAGTTTCGTGGTCCGCTTGACCAATTAATATCTTACATAAGATTATTAGAGTATTGTATTGTAATATTGTAAGATTATTAGTTTCTTTTTGAGTGTAAAGTCAGAAATTTTTCCAAAAATGTAATCCTCCATATTATGGTCCCATTATATCTAAGATACCTCACCGACGTTATTTCCTTGGAACGATACAACGATTTCGGCCAAATAATTTTTTACCCACCTTTCTCAGGGTATTTTTTGACATACTACAAGTCTAAATACTACCGTTGGTGATAACAAATCAGTCAAGATGATCCTTAATAAATCTGAAGTAAGCTTTAATGGGGAATTTTACTCTTTAAATTTGTAAAGATCATGGATATATAAATGCGTTTTGAATAATTGGACACAAGATTTGTCCGAGTTTGTATAAAAAGAATTAAATACCTATATAAAATTTACCGTTGAGGAAGCTTATGAATCAATTAATTATCCAGTTGGCCGTTTTAATCCTGATGACTTAACACGTTTTCAAATATTAATTCAAAATACATCCTTTCATCCTGTAATCCGATGAAGAATTAAATAAAAATATTCAAACTCAAACCTCAATAAGAGCTTAACCTATTGATTTTTTTTCTGTGCCAATCGTAAATTAAAAAGTATGTAATAAACATAAATGATAATTATGCTATAGAAAAAATAATTAATTATCTTTGGTCGTGACAATGGAATGTTCGTGCTGATGTGTAGCTTAGATGAGAATAATAATCCATGGGAAACTATGCCATGTACACGGTATATTGGCAAAAAAAAGTAAGAACACGCTCCTAATTAAAGCTAAGATAAATATTAATTTTCCTTTCGCATCCTTTAAATGGGAGGTGATAAGGTGAAAAGGTGAAGATACGGCGAACCAAGTACTGGAGGAACAGTTATTACCATGCTGATAAGGTTCCAGGACGATAAAAGGCGATGTCGCTTCGCATCCTCCGAACATAGTTCTTCAGATCAATCAGATTCGCTAAAAAAACACCTTCAATATTTGCTACTAAAACGTACACAATATTTGATTAAATTTTGCTTAAAAATCAATTTTCAAAACTGGTTGTAACACGAAGAAAAGACAATCACCAAAGTGTAATAACAAATATCGATTAAGAATAAAAGGAAAATACACATATATACAAGCATGTACAATTAAATAAAGTAATACAGTAGTTCTAAACTAATTAAACCAAAGCATTAATACGAAAACAAACAGGCACAGAAAGTAAACATACAAAAGCAATATAACTACAATAAAAAACTCATATTTGTTAATTAATATAATCTTTTATGTTATATTTCAATAATTTAAGAAATTCGGATTTCTACTCATAGTACATCATTCAGTTTTTCAAGAATGGTAAATACTTCACTTTAAAAATGAAAGCATAAACAAACGGTGCGAGGGACTAAAGACAAATACGAACACCATCACAAATAAAAGTAATAATTAAAAAGATATTTTTTATGTTACTAAAAACTGTTGCATATTTATGATACATACCGTTAACCTTAACTAGTTGATAAAGAAAAAAACCTGTAATTGTAAAATAACCTGAAAATAAAAATCCTCTAAAAATAGAAAACACAACAACTAGTTATAATAGTACGTTAATTTGTAACCTCAAAATTGTTTAAACAAACGTTCAAATTCTTAACGTTGTAGAGAACACGCGCACACAAACCTACAAAATGTGGTAGCAAGGGAGTAAGAACGAACGAGAGAGGGGGGAAAGAGAAAGAGATAAAGATAGGTAGGTAGGGAGGAGAGAGTGAGTGCGTGAGTGAGTGAGTGAGTGAGTGAGTGAGTGAGTGAGTGAGTGAGTGAGTGAGTGAGTGAGTGAGTGAGTGAGTGAGTGAGTGAGTGAGTGAGTGAGTGAGAGAGCGAGAGAGAGAGAGAGAGAGAGAGAGAGAGAGAGAGAGAAAAACCTTAGGGAATCAAATTGCAGCAGCGACCTTCAATGACCTGATACTTCCAAGGAGAAGGAGTGACTCTATTGCACTGAACTAAGGAGTTAGCAAGGTACAATAAGCTAAAAAGCTTCAGTGCCTGGGGAGCGCAAACCCCGCTTCCTAGTATCCTTTTTACCATACCATACCACGATGGGCTACAGCGGTTTAGGGCCACCCGAAGTCTCGATCGAAAAGAATGTAGTGATCGACCGCGATCGTTTTATTTCTCTTCGGAACTGTCATTTAACGTGTTCCTTGACAGATAGTCAACTCCAATCGGTCCGTTGTGTAAGGATGACCTTTAAACCAGTGATCAGATGGGTTCGTGAAACTATGAATTTGCAACAGGTAATACTGAAGAAATATCGAGTAGGACGTCGACTATTCCCAAATGAACATATCGCTTGGACAATTTTAACAATGTAGGCTGTTCTCTTCACAGATCAGTTGGGTTAGTGACAGACAATCAGATGACCGGTACCGTGCTTGGAGAACGTCATCACAGTTATAATATGGAATGGAATAAACCAGTTCCCCAATCGAACTAATTATCATGCAGAATGGATCTTTGACTGTACTGAGGTACATTGAGGAAGATCTTCTGGCAGCTCTGGTCCCCTTCGTTCTATTCATTAGTTACAACTTCGTGTTAATACATGAACGCATGTAGCTTGAGTTGTCACCGATGATGTGAAAATTGTTAACATGAATCCTAAACAAATGGAACATGCTGAAGAGACCAGTTAGACATAGTTCGCCGCCTCCGGCATGCGTTGAACAGCTTCAAACCGCTTTTGTCTGGGGGTGGGATTTTGTTTCGCAAGAGGAAATCCGATCCCTTATTTACTCGATGCCTAGAAAACTTAAGGCCTTAGGGCATTCCACGAGAACCAGAGGAGGTCATACAATACACGTTATTAAGAGAAAACCTAGATAATAAATTTTAATTAGATTTTAATCTATCATTAAATGATTTTCTAGTGTTTTGGTGACTATTATTCGGAAATCGTGAGATGCGGTTTGGTGTGACGTAGGTTTCAGAAAAACGTTTTCTTTATCATGCCAACGTTTCGATCTTTATTGAGATCATCTTCAGAGCTCAATAAAGATCGAAACGTTGGCACGATAAAGAAAATGTTTTCTGAAACCTACGTCACACCAGACCGCATCTCACGATTTCCGAATAATCATCGACGAATGGTCACTGATCACCATACGTTTTGGTGACTTTTTTTTCAAACCATTATAATTAAATAATTTTGATTAAAACACATAAATTTTTTATCTCGCTTAATTTGGTTTTTATTAAAATAAATATTTTGTAATTAATATCACGTTACATACAGTCTAGGATAACCAACATAACAGAAAATTCGTTTTTTGTCTTTTAGCGTCTAGCGTTGCACAGTTGATGTAATAAAAATGTATAGTAAATAATATTTAAAAAAAAAAGAAATTTTTTGAAAATAAAAGTTGATAGGACTGTAAATATGAGAGACAAGCAACTCGCAAAATGGGTGCGTCTAGTCTGAGAGTCGATGCCTACAGGTAGTCGAAAATTTGTTTGCCAAGTGTAAAAATTATAAATAAATCAACCTTTATATTATTATATTATTAGCTTATTATATTATTATTAAAAGAATCACACCCCAATAAGTGTGTGCAGTACACTTGAGTGCTTGTTGAATCTGACTGGAATGGGCATTATTTTGTCCGACGCGATATCGACCGCAAAGAGCGGCGGTTGCCCACCGGCCTGGGGTCTTTCGACATAATAAGCCGGCAGAAGCCAAAATTCGGGTCGATTTGCGGTCGACGAATAGTTCCAATAGCCGGGTCGCTACAGAGATTTATGAGCCTGCCCGTTGGTCTAAAGTCTGGCCGGGAGCCACACACCTTGAAAATTTATGTTAACTAGAAGTGCTTATACCTGGATAATTTTCAATATACTGGAGAGTAGCTGTCAAAAACGGCCGGGTTGTGCTTGGCAGGATAAACTACTAACAGAACTGTTTATAAGGGATACAAATATCAATATTTACAGGTTTGGCAGGCTGAATATGTTCTATAACTGCAACGATAATTTCCAAAGAAATGACGCTGAATTGATGAAGTAAGCCGTATTACCGATTACAAAATTATTTTAAATGCCGCATCAGCCCAGCAATTTAAAAAACTATTTTTTATGCACGCAATAAAGTAACTGTACCATTGGACACTGTATACAAAACTTGAAAAATGAGAAAGCTTCCCCAAATCAAAGATGAAGTTAGAGAGAGCCATCTAGGAAGTGTCTTATAACTTCCGCAGCAGTTGACAGCAATGGTCAACCTTCAGCAGTTTTAGAAATAGCCGCCCTATGACTCAGCTGAGTATATTGCTGTTTTTGCTAAGGAAGGAAGACAATTACTTTACTTATTTATTGACGAAAATTATTCTATAAATCATTTTGAACTATTTTACTAACAAATTGGAGTGTATTATTCATTGATTTGCATTAAACCTGCACCTGACTCGGTGACCACCAATCAGAAACCACCATAAATTTAAATGGCGACAACAGGTTCCATTATTAGCGCATTGAGTAATTTATTATTTTAACTCATTTTCTGAAAACAGTTATAACACGGATTTGCCCTTCTAAATAAGACGATCATCAAACACCTGGGAAAATTGTGGATACCAGTTTGAAACTAGATGTAGATGTGATTTTTCAGGGTGTACTGCGCCCTTTAAGAGCTATTGTATCCCCCGTTCTCTGCCTAAAGCACACCGGTGAGTCCTATTTCATCAAGAAATTTGATTAATAGGCCCGGTTTCAGGGGTTCAAGCTCTTCTATGGTCACATTACACATCCCAAAACACTTCCTCCTGCGGGATAATGTAGCTCCGCAGTTTGTTAGTAAATGTGTTGGTGTCTCTTCTGCCTCCTTGCAGAATCTACATGTGCCATCTTGGATTGTTCCAATTTTCTTTAAGTGTCCATTTAATCTGCAGTGTCCTGTTAGGAATCCTGTTAGGATTCGCATTCTGTTTTCCTTTGACATTCTGTAATTTCTTTCTTACCAAAATTGGTTAGAAGATTCTTCAATTGTCTATGTCCAATGAGTGAATTCCATTGTTCCTTCATTTTCTTTTTGTCCTTCTGCCTGAGATATTCGTTAATAGTGTGGATTCCTATGTCACAGAAGGGTTCGGGTCCTATCAGCGGTGTGGCAGCCCCTTCCTTGCAAGGGTGTCCACTTTCTCGTTGCCTTCTACTCCCATGTGTCCTGGGACCCAGCAGAGGCTGACTTTATTCTGCATACCTAATATGTTTAATTTGGTTTTGCAGTTCAGCACCGTCCTTGAACTAATGATACTTGAGCTTAGTGCTTTGATGGCTGATTGGCTATCTGACATGATAGATATATTCTTGTTTTTATACCCTTTACTTAGATTGAATTGGGTCTTTCAATTGCATGAATCTCAGCTTGGAAGATACTGGTGTGTTTTCCCATGGGTTCTGAGTATTTGGTTCCGGGTCCAAATACTCCTGCCCCCGTACCTTCTTGTGTTCTAGATCCATATGTGTACCAGAGGATGGTGCCATTTTTAAAGAAGTTATTTCCCTCTCTTTCCCATTCTTTTTTGGTACCTAGGTTTATTCGGAATTTTTGGTTAAATTCAAACATCCTGTTCATGTCGTCTTGGAGCCATGAGTGACGGATGGTCTTTCCATAGTTTGTTGCTATCTCTCCATTTCAGTTTTATTCCTGTTGGAGGTTTCTGTTTGATAAGACTGATGATGGTTTTCTGCGCTGTCCTTTCTACAATGTGATGTAGGGGGATTAACCCAGTATCTTTTCCATGCTAATTGTAGGACATGTTCTCACTGCTCCCGTTATGCAGATGCATGCAAGTCTCTGAATTTTTGTGAGTTGTTTCCTTTTGGTTATTTGTTCTGCTTTATCAGCTCAGGCTATAGCTCCATATGTAAGTAAAGGTCTTACTATCATGGTGTACATACATAACAGGGTTTCTGGTCTGCATCCCCAGTTTCTTCCTGCTATTCTTCTGTACACCAGCAAAGCTGTGTCGCCTTTGTGATAATAGAGCTGATGTGTTTCTTAAATGTTAGTGTTTTACCTAGTGTGATGCTCAGATATTTGACTTCATTTTTTATTTCTATCACGGTGTTATTGAGTATTATTTCCCTCATGTGATTAACAGTTTGAAACTAAGACAAACAACAAACAAACAAGCAAGCCAAACAAAATGCCAAGAGTCAAAGAAGCCACTGAATACTTGTAGAGCAGTGAGGGAGCGGGGGAAGAAAATGCTTTATTGGAAGTGCAAAACAAAAATGGAGGAACAATGAATTAGTATGCTACCGTAGGTGAGTAAAGACTGGAGGAGGAGATGTTGTAGTGGACGTGTTCGACTGGTGTGGGTGTTGAAAGAAAAAACCATGATGAATCTGATATGGACGAGGAAAAGACCGAGCTGTGATAAATGTACAGAAGTATGTTGCTGGAGGAGAAAAAACCATGCATGATGAATCAGAGATGGACAACTAGAAATTCTGCTAGATGTTGTTGAAAAAGAAGAAACCATGAATGAAGAAGGGGCTTTGGAGTTCATAAATGATGGATATTTTGCTTTGACTTCCCTCTGCATCAGAAACAAAAACAGTAAAAACTGTATTTCCTTGTTTATGAAATACTGGATCATTAAGTAGCTACTGTTTTCCTCTTAAGGCCATACAATCGAATGATAAATATTTTTGTTATCAATACAAAAGATACGAGAAAATTGCCTCTTTGTAACTTTTTGAAGAAATTGCCAGATCCCAAAATTTTGTTTTGAAAAGGAGAGAATGCGCGTTACCAGTTCCGCTAACCAGTAAACATCCATTGGTGACGCCAACAACATAAGACTAACGTTGGTATTCAAAATATTTAATAATAAAAACAAATATTGGTTTATTATTAAAGAAATGATTCACTGTTTGTAATGTAAATTTTGAAAAATGGCAAAAAGAAGGGAAAATTCAAAAGGTGGGGTGGAGATGGGAAGTTAGTGTCCGAGTGGATCGAGGTCACAATAGCTCAAGTGGTAGAGCAGCGGCGTAACTAGCCGAAGATCCTGGGTTCGAATCCCGCTGGTGACACTGCCTTTTTATCTCAACTAAAAACCTTAATTAATTGAAATATATTAATTGGTCAAGCGGTCCACGACAACTAGTGAATTATTGTTAATGTTGAAAAGTATATAATTTAGACATTTTATAGTATTCTTAAATAGTATGTGTGAAAAAAGACTGTGTATCCACTATTTTTTAAAATGTTTTAAATTTTACAATACATTGACGTATGTATTTTGTTTTATTTTAATTGAATGTATGTTTATTTTTAGTTTGGACCGTGCAAGACAGCATATGCCGGTTCCTTGCATGGAATTTTGTGGCTAATGTGTACATGTATTTTTTGTTAATTTTGTTATAATGTTAATAAAATTTTAATTAAAAATTATACTGAATTATCTATATATTTAAATGTTTGATCTAATACAGGTGCTTGTATTTTTTATTTTATTGTATACTTTAATTTTACTAGTATAGGGGTGTGTGTACAAGTAGTTAAGAAGTTAAATGAATTAAATCATATTGAAAGTTTTCATTAGAAGAAAACATGAGTAAAACGCCTCGGCGTATCGAATGTGATCTAGGTGCCGTGTGGGATTGTGTGTGTGTAATCGAATGACCCACACGAAAGCCCATAAATCTCAAGGCAATTCTTGTTTCCCGAAGTTGTTGAGTCGATACTATTCGCTGATATACTTCAAGTTCTGAGTCAAAAATGGTTTAATCTAAAAATAAGTTGTTTCACTTGTAATCGTTATAAAGTTTACATCGGCTAAAAGAAATGCTATACGAGTTATGATTAATCAATGCAGCCGGTGGTTATATTTCCACACTAAAAGTTTTAAATCAAGTTCAAAAGAAGTAAGTACTCAAGTAAATTGAGTTCGGTCAGGTTCTTTCATTTTCATGTGCAGAACGTTCTCTCTTGTATGACCCTTTCTCTTGTTATTCTGTCTTTCTAACTGTAAACACATATTTCTCTTATTCTCTTCTAATCGCCTCTATATTTGTATCACACCCTCACTACAGATATTTTCCTCTTTCAATCATCCTCTGTCTCTCTCTTTCTATCTCTTTCTTAATTCATTTATTTTTTCCTCTCTCTATTACATTGTACAGATTAGTGACCGTTAATCGATATCTGAATAATTATATTGTACATTTTCTCCATTTCTTTCCTTTCTCTGATTCTCTTAGTTTCTCTTTCCCCTTTACGATCAACTTTTACTCGTTTCCTCTTCTTTTTTGTTTCTCTGTCTCTCTCTCTCTCTCTCTCTCTCTCTCTCTCTCTCTCTCTCTCTCTCTCTCTCTCTCTCTCTGCTTTTCTTTTTCTCTCTTCCACGCTTTTTATCGATAATGCCTATGCTTTTGATCACGCTTTTTTTCTTTCTCTTACCTACTACTTACCTCTCTAACCTTCTCTTACTTTTGATCCCTTTCCCTATAGCATAATCTTTCTCTTTCCTCTTTATTATCTTTTAAATGATTATCTTTCATCCTCTCTCATTTAATATTTGTCATTTTCTCCCCTTTACTCTCTCTCTCTCTCTCTCCCTCTCTCTCTCCCTCTCTCTCTCTCTTCCTCTCTCTCCCTTTTTTCTCTATCTTTCTTTCTTACATTTCTTAATAAATAAATGAACAATATGAAGTAATTTAAGGTGAAATTAAACTGTATCTAACGAATCTATTGATAATTGGAAGGAGGTTGCATTCTGTCTTACCCTACTTACAACTTCAATCTCGCACTATCTCACTTTTCTTTATTTTTCTCGAGGAAATGTTATAAATCGCCCATTTAATAATATTTTTACTGTACACCAACCGATTAAATGGTCATTGAGGTTGTTTTTTCCCATTCGATTTGTTCTAGGAGGCAGCATTATTGATAATAAGCTTTATGCTAAAGAAATAGATAGAAATTGATAGTTGTTAAAGCTCAAATTAAACTGTAGTTAACGAATCTGTGAAGAAATGTATATCTCAACCTATGATGTCAGGCATCCAACTTTTCTTTATTTCTTCCACATTATGGCTCGTTTTTGGAAGATTGCACTACAAAGACTGAGTATTTTATTGGATACCAGCCGAATAAATAATTCGTAAGTAATGAAACACCAACGCCAAGATATCCAATCGGAAGTTTAATCGATCGTTGAAGTAGTTTTGTACTTTCAGTTTGTTCAAGGAAATAGGGTAGTTGATATTATGTTTTGAATAAAATGCATCGATAGAGTATTAAAGCTCAAATATTAATTAATTAAAGTTCTAACAAGGACAACAATTCTATGGGGAAATAGAAAGAGACCACCTCTCGCGTCACCCTGCTTATTACCCCAACCTCCGCCATAACAACATTCTATTTTTCTCAGCATTTTCCTTACAATAGTACTTTTTTTGGGACTTCAAAAACAATGTATTTACTGACTAACTGATTTATTCATCCGCAAATAAATGTAAAGGCAAGTCCAAGTGGCGCTAACAGATGTTTGGTCAAAAATAAAAATACTTATAATTTTCTAGAGTTAAAATTGTCCACAATGGATAATCTAATTGAATTATAATTATAAAGAAACCCCAAAACACCAATATGTGAATAGAACTCTTGCATTGTTGACTCACCCTTTCTATAAACGATCTATGAACTCTGTACTTTCGGTAGTCTTTTTCAAAAAATTGTAAATTATCTTCTAGGACTTTCAGTTTGTACATTGCCATATAACATTTGATAAAGGATTTTGTAAATAGTTCACCTGGCATGATATGGACCGACGCTGGCAGAGTCGTAAGCTGAACTTGCGGAGATGGCACTGTCGGGTATGTCACCCGATTCCATACCCAATGGAGAACCGCATCGAACTGTAATCAGACAAAAGACTTACTATTGTAAAAACATAAAAATACACTCGTCACATAAATACTAACTCTAAGTACAAAGTCGTAAGTTAAATATTTACATAATTGACTTAACATTTCCGCACGCTTACATTGAAATTCGTCTATTTAGATTTAAAAGAGCGGGATTTTTATTTAGCAAATAATATCAACCCAAACACTCTTCTGAGCCATATTTTTCAGTCCTAACATTTAACTACGTTTTCTTAGTCAAAACGAAAAGAACATTACTGTTTACTTGTAAGTTGGCATGAGTTGGAAGAAAGTTACGGTCGTTTAATAAAAGCATAAAGCGGACAAGTTTAAATCCCTTTGTAAACTTGAATTAATCCGTCGTTCCGGAGACATAATTCGTCAAAAAACCTAGTTATTATGAAAATGTGCTCAACTATGTCATAATTTTTGGTCAAATAATATTAATTTGAATATTGTCTTCAACAGAAAACTATAAATACAAACTATCACTATAAGTATATATACATAATATATACTACATTATATATATATANTATATATATATATAATACAGGATCAGTACGATAAAAATTCCTATAACCTTCCCTTCAATTAGGCTTCCTCGCTTTCTCTTTTTCTGCAGAAAGGCACAATACAGCTGTTCATGTATATATGAAAATGCCATATAAATAATTCCAATTGGGCCAAACCCTGAGTTTAATATTACACCAACTCGGTGGAAATAGAAAATTAGTTTTTTGTCGTTACATAAACGGTATGTTGAAAAGTTATGAAACAAATGTGAGAATTAACCTTTTATAAAGAGGAGAGAGAAAGAGCACCTGTTGCAAAATTTGATTTATTAACTCGAGTCAATTAACCCTTTATTACAAATCCAAAGCTAGAAAATATAAGAGAATTGTTCAAGAAGTTTATTAATTGATTAGGATAATTGTATGGTGTATTTTTATGCTCAGAAACCAGCAGATTGAGTCCGGTAATTTAAAAAAAATACGTTGGAATTAGTAGTTTTAAAAATAAATATTTATTATTTATTGTATAGCATATTAGCTGAAAGAAAAGTCGGATGATCTCGCGTGTGCGTATTTTTTGGTGAGAAGGGGTGCGAAAAAGTGGCGAGGGACGATGGTAGGTATCGAACCCACGACCGCGTGTTCGACGGGCTAAGAGCCAGTCACGCAAACCACTGGGATACCGCGGTCCCCTGAATCAAGATTATTTTAAATATTCAATATTGAACGGTATTTGTAACAGCACATAATTAAATAAATTCTTAAAATCAAACGATTCTCGTTCAAGAAGTAACGAAAAAAATATGATATAAAATACAAGACGTTGACAACTTGTGTAAAAGGAGTTTGAAAAGTGATGATCAAATAATAGGGATTTGTGTTTTTTGTGTTAAACCTAAAAAATATTTTCTTCTTATATCTGGGCCTAACTTTTTCATTGTTTCTCTGTCATTTTCTTATTCATTCTGACACTCTTAATATCTTCCTTTCTCTATCCATCCATATATATATTTATCTACCTGTCAATTTACTTTCCTATCAAATCTTTCTACGTATCTATTTTACCTACTAATCTATCTACATAATCTATGTCTCTTACTCACCCACTGTCACACTTTACACAACAACTTTAATTTCTGACTGTTTCTTTTTCTTCTTGACACTGAAGAGTTCTCATTTCTCTCTCACTCTCTCTCTCTCTCTCTCTCTCTCTCTCTCTCTCTCTCTCTCTCTCTCTCTCTCACACACACACACACACACACACACACACTCACTCACTCACTCACTCACTATCTCTCTCTCTTTCTCCTCTCTCACACATTTTCTATCTCTCTTCCACTCACACTCTCTCTCTCTCGCTCTTTCACATTATTCATCTCTCTTTCACTCTCACCTTCTCGGACGGTCTATTCATTGTGTATATCAATTTTTCCCACCTTTCTCTTACTTTCACACTATACTATTTTCTACTTAGCGTTATTTTTATCATTTTATTAGGTTTCGTGGTCCGCTTGACCAAATAAATTCTTTTCAATTAATTAAGGTTTTGGTTGAGATAAAAAGTCAGTGTCACAAGCGGAATTCGAACCCACTACCTTCGGCTCAATACGCCACTGCTCAACCACTTGCGCTACCGTGACCTCGATCTACTCGGACACTAACTTCCCATCTCTTGAATTTTTTTTTTTTAGGCAAATCATAAGCGATTGGAAATTAATAAAAAAAAACCTTGTCCAACTGTATCTGATCGTTATTTTTGTAATTATTTGCAACTTATCCGCTTGAGTTTTGGAAATATGTGATCAAACTAGAGTGGTCGTACTTCCAAGGAATCGCACTAAACTGATTTGGAAAAAATTGAATTTCCTGCCAGCGTGTGAGGTCTGACAGGCTTCTTTTTCGTTTTTTTAATCAAACGCGCGCTTTCTGTCTGATAAAACAGTCCTAAGATTTTACCTCGATGACATGAAGCTTGCGTACCAGTCGCTAATTAATCTCAGCCTCTAAGCCCGGAAACTAACGCAAGATCCTTGCATACAAATTAGGATTCCACTCTGTGCTCACACATGTCAAAAGAGACGTCTTCATCTCTTTCACCCTCTACCAATCCCAGGTTACCGAATTATTTAAATCTCTCCTTAAATTACAGAGATCCTCGCGCTCTGAATACGAAATCAGTGCCACGCCAGTCTCGAACGGTATTCTTATCCTGGTGGAAGGCATGTCTTCTTTTCCTCTCCGTCCACCTACAAGATCTGCCATGTGTTCTTCAAGCAACTTGAGAAATTTGGAACAAGAAGTGATTATGTTCTCTCCGATTTGTAAATAATAAATCTTTTCGTCTATCTCACTCTCTTTTCTCTCCCTTTACGCCCTCTCCCGACAAAGAGCAATTGGGAAAAGGAAAAAGGATAACTTATATAATTATATTGCTAACTTTGAATATCCACCATAAAACAGATGTTAATAAATCACTTAACAGCGTTATATCCAAAGCTAAAGCGTAAGATAATATAACAATTACATTCCTAAAAATGTTCAAAAGTACACGTAAATTCACTAGTTTTAGTAGTCCGCTTGACCAATTAATATATTTCAATTAATTAAGGTTTTTAGTTGAAATAAAAAAGTCACGAGCGGGATTCCAACCCACTATCTTCGGCTAGATACGCCGCTGCTCTACCACTTGAGCTATCGTGACCTCGATCCACGCGGACACTAACTTCCCATCTCACCCTCACCTTTTAAATTTTCCCTTCTTTTTGTTTTGTTTTGCCAGTTTTCAAATGTCGTGTAAGCTATTTGGTTCACTTGTCATTTCATTTGTCGCCGAGAATCGAATAGATTACACGACATTTGAGAAATGGAAAAAAAAGGAGGGAAAATAGAAAACGTGGGGTTGAGACGGGAAGTTAGTGTCCGAGTGGATCGAAGTCAAGATAGCTCAAGTACAGCAGCGGCGTATCTCCGGTCGTGGGTTCGAATCCCGCTTGTGACACTGACTTTTTATCTCAACTAAAATCCTTAATTAATCGAAAGATATTAATTGGTAAGCGGACTACGACAACTAGTTAATAGATGATACAGCCATTCCTCTACAAAATAATGCTTATTATTTAGGCTTCACATTACTAATCTCTCTCTTTCTCTCTCTTTCTCTTTCTATCTTTCTCTCTTTCTCTCTCTTCTCTCTCACTCTCTCTCTCTCTCTCTCTCTCTCTCTCTCTCTCTCTACGTTTTTGTTTTCCCCCTTTTGTCCATCATTCTTTTGTAAATTTTCTGTCTACTTGTATTTACCTCATGTGTGAATTTAGATCTCGACTTGTCATTACTTTACAAAATGCAAAATTCTTCTCCATTGATAAACAAATTACTCTTTGTAACAATGTAGCAGAATTGATTGATTTATTGAAATATTATTATTATATTATATTTACTCGTTCTTTTGCTGGAGCGTTTTAATTTTAAGTTGTTAACTCGAAAATCCGTAGTTTGAAAGTGTATAACTGCCGAAACGACACAACTGGTAGAAAAATATCTATTTAAAGATACACCTGAGTTATGGAGCCCAAAACTAATTGTCCTGTCTTTGTATGATGCATTAACCCGGTCCTCAAAATAATCCGACCAATTAACTGTCGTTCCTCAAACGCCGTTGATAAATGCCCGGTATTTTAATGTATTTTTACTTTCAAGCTGTGAGCAGTAAATCGGGATATTTTCGTATATGTTGGGCTCCCCTTCATTTCTCGCTGCAAAAGTTACACTTAAAATTGAGAAGTAAACGACGTCTTTCGTAGAGACCCACAGAGAAAATGCAAACCTGAAGAATTTGAAAAGAAATAAGTGTTTCATAATTATTTCTTTTAAGGTTATTAATGCTTTTTTAATTATAATAAATTTATGGTCGACCGCATAACACAAAGGTGTACCAAGGTACAATTTAATCGGTACTTGGATACTTTGTACATAATTACATAATATGTTTAATAATATGAATTAGATATAGTATTGGGGGAAGCGAGAGCAGTTTTGTACCGTATGAGAGGTAGAAAAATGGATACTGTCAAAATAATAAATAAACAAAAAATGGGAGGAAGAGAAATCATAAGAAAAGATGACTCAAAAATAGGGCTTATAGAAACAGATAAGTATGCAAATAAAATAGATATATAAGCAGAATGATTAAACAAGAGAGATAGGAAGATAAAACGATAGCGACAAGATCATGATGTACATAGAGATAGATGGATGATAAAAATAGACATAGATAGATCTAGAGAATTATATATATTTATAGATAGATAAATAGATAAATGGAGATAAGGTGAAAGGTAGTGTCTCCGTTCTGATTATATAGGGAAATTAAACAATAAAAATTAAAGAGGGACAGTTTAAGAGATTGTGCATGATAACAGATATATTTATAAAGAAATAAAGTGATAAAGAGGGAGAAAGTAAGAGAGAGAGAGAGAGAGAGAGAGAGAGAGAGAGAGAGAGACAGAGAGAGAGAGAGAGAGAGAGAGAGAGAGAGAGAGGAGAGAGATAATATCTTCATTGTGATTATAATAAAATAAAGAAAAATATAGAAAATAATAAAAAGAGAAAAAGAGACTCCTTAACAGATTGAGCATGATCAACAGACATATTTGTAAAGAAATGATGTGATAAAGAGGTAGAAAGAAAAAAAGAGAGGGTGAGGGAGAGAGTGTGAGTGTGAGTGAGAGTGAGTGAGTGAGAGAGCGTGAGTGAGAGAGGGAGAGTGAGTGAGTGAGAGAGGGGGAGTGAATGAGAGAGAGAGAGAGAGAGAGAGAGAGAGAGAGAGAGAGAGTGAAAGGTAATGACCTCATTGCGATTATACAGGGAAATAAAATAATAAAAAGAGAAAGAGGGACTCCGTAAGCGATTGAGCATGATCAACAGACATATTTATAAAAGAATGAACTGATAAAGAGGAAGAAATAAACAAAAGAGGGTGAGGGAAAGAGTGTGAGAGAGAGAGAATTTGCGGAAGATTGTGTGACAGAGAGAGAAAATAGATAGAAAAGGGGAGATAGTCATCAGAAATGACGATAAAAGAAAGAAATAGAGATCGATTGAAAGAAATTGGGATAGAAAAGAGATAGGTATGTACCTAGGTTGATTGACATATACATTGGAAAAGCAAACGAGGAATAGATATTTTTATTTATTTATACTTTAATTTTGCTTTTTTACCAGATAAATTATTTTCAATTAGTTAATCTTTAATTAAGGTTTTATTTGAGATAAAAAAGTCAGTGTCACAAGCGGGATTCGAACCCACGACCTTCGGCGAAATACGCCGCTGCTCTACCAATTGAGCTATCGTGATGCTATCGTGATGGGAAGTTGGTGTCCGAATGGATCGAAGTCACGATAGCCCAAGTAGTAGAACAGCGGCATATTTAGCCGAAGGTTGTGAGTTCGAATCCCGCTTGTGACATTGACTTTTTTATCTCTACCAAAACCTTGATTAATTGAAAATATTTTATTTGGTCAAGCACATCACGAAACCTATTAAAATGTAATAAGCAAAATGAAGTATACCTTCACTAAAGTTCTCCGTGGCCATTTCATTTCTCGCGAGAATCAAATAGACTACACGACGTTTGAAAAATGGCAAAAAGTAGGGAAAATTCAAACGGTGGGGTTGAGATGGGAAGTTAGTGTCCGATTAGATCAAAGTCACGATGGCTCAAGTGGTAGAGCAGCGGCGTATTTAGCCGAAGGTCGAGGGTTCGAATCTCGCTTGTGATACTTACTTTTTTATCTCAACTAAACCCTTAATTAAAAGTTAATTAATTTTGAAAAGAATTTATCTGGTCAAGCGGACCACGAAACCTAACAAATGTTCCAAATTGTATTTCGTTTAAAGATTACCATTAAAGACTGTGAAAATAAGTATACTGTGTATATTTCTAAAAAATTAATTATAGAAAAGTATGTCGATAATATTTATATAATGAAATGCAATTTTATGCATCAAATATAAATGAGTGAGAGTTTGTAATTGTTGAAAATTAATATTACCAACATTTAGCTTAATCTGGAAAAATTTATTACGTTATAATAATTTAATTTGAATTAGATTTTAGAACGAAGCATCGTTATTAAGCCCACACTCGGTGATTAATAAAATTACGTATTACTGCTCTGCGCATATCCAGTGAAAAAATGACGTCTCCAAACTCGGGCTGGGCCAGGAGAAATAAATAGAAAGGAGAGTTAAAAGAAATATATTTATTTTGAAACGTTCCTGCTTTAATAAAACCGCGCTGGTCGGAATGGGAAAAAAATATAAGTGAACGTTCAGGAAATATAAAGTTTATACTACACCGGTTGTTTTATCTCATAACAGTCCTAAATATTTCAAATAAATTAAATTCCTCTTGAAAATGGAATAAGAATTTTTAGTAACAAGTTATAAAACTGATCTTTGACCTTCTTTACACATTTGTATTTTTGAAGTATTTTCCGACAGATTATGATATGCAACAAATTTGGCCGTACAAAAAAAAGTGACGTTTTGACTGTCATGTCCAAATGGAGAAGGGCTGATGCAGGCCACGTAGACCTCACATGCTATTACAGAAAATAGCCTATGGTTGGTGACTAGTTTCATGTCTAAACACAAGGGGGCTCATGTAAACCGCTATAACTAAAGAATTCTGCGAGTGCTTCCATTCCAGGCGTTATCGTCCGGGCCAACAACGGTCAACAACAGAGCACGACGGGATTTGGAATAGTAATGACAGTTGAGAGAAAATAGCAACATTCGTAGAATACTCATTCGCTTGGATTGCTAATGAGATGTCATAGGCGTTGAATTTAAATTACAACCAATCTATTTAGTTTTTTTTTAAATACAATTCGCTTAATTGAATAGTGACTGATGCAATGATAGTTTTTATCGTATAGTATTTATATTTTTCGGTAGTTGCGAGAAGATCCGGAATCCTTTTAACCCGTGGGAAAACGATTTAGAGTTTTAATGGATAATAAATCTCAAATGGTGAGGTTAAAGCCGTTAATAACAATTAATGCTGACACAAATCCGCTAATTATATAACTAAAACCGTAACGGCTACAATAAAACATACTCGCGCATAAGGGCACTTATATTGCCGATGGCTCGGGGGCGAGCCTGTTATTTCCTTCGGATTATACAAACGACTAAATGGGTTTGTGTAATAAAATAAAGATATAGGCAAGTTGGTGCGGAACGAGGGGTAGTGCGTGGTTATATGTTAGGGGCAACAATTAGGGGAAGCTTTAAAACTTGGACTATTCATCACCGAAAGGTCCAAAACTGGGCTCAACAGATAAATACTTACAATTCCACTTACAACTTCACTTCCAAAACTAACAGCCTTTTATGGCCAGAAATTTGTACTTTTCATTTATTTTCCTACAAACGAAAAATGTTAAAAATTTGGGGCTCTACTCCGTTTGAGACATGCTGGTAACAGATCGTTAATAGAAATATTCCACCTGATTTAAAAACTCATTGGCATTTTTTGCCTGAACCCTTTCAACATCATAATACAAAAGCCCTATTAAGTAACAGCAATTCCTGCATCTTAAAAATAATTTTATTAGGTTTAAAAATAATTATTAATTAATGTATTGGTTAAGATAAAAAAGTCAGTGACACAATTGGGATTCGTACCCAGGATCTTCGGCTAAATATGCCGTTGCTCTACCACTTGAACTATTGCTATACCACCTTGTGAATTTTCCCTCCTTTTTGCCATTTTTCAATAGGTGAAGTACCAAGCGAAACCTAATAAAAAATGTAATAAGCAAAATGAAGTATACTTCACTAAACCTCTACGTGGCGATTGCATTTGCCGTCGAGAATCAAATAGATTACACGACAATTCAAAAGGTGGAGTTGAGATGGGAAGTTAGTGTCCGAGTAGATGGAGATTTTAGCGGAAGGTCGTGGGTTCGAATCCCGCTTGTGACACTGATATTTTTATCTCAACAAATACCTTAATAAATTGAAAAGAACTTATGACATGTATTATGGTCAGACAAAGCAATTCCATTATCAGGGTTCCTTGGGTCAAATGTGTGCCCAGACATTCTTATTTAATTAAGTATTTGGTTTGGTCAAAATATCTGAAAGTGCATGAAAGACAATTTTTTTGTATATCACATCACCTTTATACAGTTCAGGGACTTTGGACCTTAATTTAGAGTTAACATTTTTGTATGGGCTATTTTTATACTTAAGATATTGCCTGATTCTTGTAATCTACCTCAAAATAATTCAGCTAATTTGTTTGACTTGAGCTTTCGTGAAGTATCTTCATTTCGTTTATTACATTTTATTTGGCTTCGTGGTCCGCATGACCAAATAAATTCTTTTCAATTAATTAAAGTTTTAGTTGAGATAAAAATTCAGTGATTCTACCACCTGAGCTATTGAAAAATGGCAAAAAGGAGGGAAAATTCAAAAGGTGGGGTTGAAATGGGAAGTTAGTGTCCGAGTGGATGGAGTTTTTAGCGGAAGGTCGTGGGTTCGAATCCCTCTTGTGACACTGACTTTTTTAACAACCAAAACCTTAATTAATTTAAAAGACCTTAAAAATATTTATTTCCATATAAATTTTAGCTTGAAAATATGTCATTTTTAGAAAAATACTATATTTAGATGACTATATAGTTAAGCTTTAATTTAGCACTACTTTTTTCTGGCTAATTGTGAAAACTGCAGTGGTGTGTATCAGCAGACATTCGGTCAATAACGACTGCTTTAGTTATCGATTTGTTCTTTATCAACCATTTTGTTCTGCCTTTCCGCGCTTGTTTAGTAATAGGTGTTGGATCACGAATGAAGAGGGTGAGGTAGAAACTCGTTTGACAGATCAAACTAGCGAGTATACGCAGAAAAAAATTGACACAGACTAACCAAAATAGAGCTTTATCGCTAGAGAACTCATGTAACGTCTCATAGTTTGGCTATTAAGCTCAGAGTTCGACTTGTCATGTGAAACAAACTGAAAGTAAAACTAACTAGTTTTCGTGGTCCGCTTGACCAATTAATATGTTTCAATTAATTAAGATTTTTAGTTGAGATACAATAAAAAAAGTCAGTGTCACGAGCGGGATTCGAACCCACGAACATCGGCTGGTATGCCGGTACTCTACCCCTTGAGATATCGATACTTCCATCCACTCGGACACCAATTTCCCATCCCAACCCCATCTTTCAATTTTCTCTCCTTTTTGTCATTTTTCAAATTCGTGTAATTTATTTGATTCTCGGCGACAAATGAAATGGCCACGGAGAGCTTTAGTGAAGACATACTTCATTTTAACTTATTAAATTCACTAGTTTTCGTGGTCCGCTTGACCAATTAATATCTTTCAATTAATTAAAGTTTTTAGTTGAGATAAAATGTCAGTGTCAAATTCATCAAAATCTTGGCTTACAAAGCTTCAGAACAGTGCTGTTCAAATTTTCGAAAATAAAATTAATTATAAATTCACTAAAGCTATCCTTGGCCATTTCATTTGTCGCCGAGAATCAAATAGATTACACGACATTTGAAAAATGGCAAAAAGGAGGGAAAATTCAAAAGGTGGGGTTGAGATGAGAAGTTAGTGCCCGAGTGGATCGAAGTGACGATAGCTCAAGTGGTAGAGCAGCGGCGTATCTAGCCTAAGGTCGTGGGTTCGAATCGCGTTCGTGACGCTGACTTTTTATCTCAANGGCCATTTCATTTGTCGCCGAGAATCAAATAGATTACACGACATTTGAAAAATGGCAAAAAGGAGGGAAAATTCAAAAGGTGGGGTTGAGATGGAAAGTTAGTGTCCGAGTGGATCGAGGTCACGATAGCTCAAATGGTATAGCAGCGTCGTATCTAGCCGAAGATCGTGGTTCGAATCCTGCGCGTGGCACTAAAAACATTAATTAATTGAAAGATAAAGCGGACCACGAAAACTAGTGAATTTTGATGAAGTTTGGGCACCCTTAAACAGGGCAATTCCTCCCTCTCATACTTCACAGCTACCTCAGGGACCGGTTTCCCTGAGTCATTAAAGGCAATTCCCTCTCAGCATATTATACTATTCGTCCTGTTGTTCCTCAGGGTAGCGTTCTGACACCCCACTGTCCTTACACAGCTGGAATCCCATCATATCCACAAACCACACAAACCCAAATAACACTGATTCGCTCGAAATCTTCAGCAACACTGCACACTACTGGTGCCATGTACATAATTTTTACGCTTCTTAACAAAATTAGACATACATTATACTTCACATGGTTTCACCGATCGCTCTTCCAACTGCAAACAAAGTGAGAGTTAGGATCCAGATATACTTCTTAAACGACAATAGATTACTTTACAACTCGCAAATATGCTTGTAATGTATAATGAAAACACTATTAACCAAAAACAATTAGATTTATTAACGAATATGAAGAAAGAGTCAACAGTAAAATTGAGATGCTGAAACAGTAACCAACAAGAGGTTTATATTTTGATCTTAAAAGCGCTTGCTCTTAATTTTCGTGGTTTCAAATGGGCAAAAACGATTAATCTGTTTTTTATGTCAACTATAAAGCTACAACGCCTCATAGAACAGTATTTCTTCCAAAGACCTCGTCCGACATTGAAATTGAAGATTGAACTTTTTAAAAAGGCAAGGGCCGCGTGTCTCCTGCAGATAAAGGAATTACCGTTTCCCTTACTTGATTAATCCCGTGACGACCCCATCTTATTGATCCCTTCTAATTCTTTCCCAATACCGATTCGAAGTTGATAATTCATTCGAGGGTGAATACACTTATTTAAACTAAAAGCCAACCAGTTTGATACCGATAAAGAAAATACGCAGGCTTATTAGTGTCGTTTATATTTTTCTTAAATTATTGAGACCTTCTTTTATCATCAAGCAATAAAAGTGCGTCTAATTAAAGATTTATCATAAATATGTAAATGTTGATTCTAAATATTAGGTTAGAAAAAGCAAATTTTTATAATTTCAACTGAAAACAGTTCCAGATTCATGTACAATAAATGCAATGGTTAGCTTTCATAAGTTTTTTAAGCTTTTTTTCAAAAACACCGGCACCCCCGAGGGTTTATGTAACCTCTGCTGTTGCGAACCCTGTTAAAAAAATAAAAATAAATAATAATATCATTCACAATCAACTACAATGCTTAAGTCATTTGGCCATCACAAAAATTTAAATTGATGTATTGTTCAACGTGTACAGTTTCGTTGATCTTTTTATTTCAAATTTCATTTATATAAATGTATAAAAAGTGTATATAAAAAGTAAAAAATCAATGAAACCATAAAAATAAACATCAATTGTATTTGAATTGTTCCACAATTATTTATTTATTTATTTACTGAGAGAGAAGAGAGAGATTGGAAAATACATATCGAAAGAAAATGGAGCAAAAGAAGAGAGAGTGAAAAGAAAAGGACGAAGAGATCTAAAGAAAAGAAAGGAAAAGAGAAAGGTTGAAAGAGAGAGAGAGAGAGAGAGTGTGTGTGTGTGTATGTCTCTCTCTCTCTCTCTCTCCCTCTCTCTCTCTCTCTCTCTCTCCCTCTCTCTCTCCCTCTCCCTCTCCCTCTCCCTCTCCGAGCAGCGGCGTATCTAGCCGAAGGTCGTGGGTTCGAATCCCGCTCGTGACACTGACTTTTTATCTCAACTAAAAACCTTAATTAATTGAAAGATATAAATTGGTCAAGCGGACCACGAAAACTAGTGAACTTACGCAATGAATTAATAATTAAACAAAAATACAAAGTTTATTTATTTAGAAATCGTGAGATGCGGTCTGGTGTGATGTAGGTTTCAGAAAAACATTTTCTTTATCGTGCCAACATTTCGATCTTTATTGAGATCATCTTCAGGGCCTGGGATTTTCAAAACAATAAAATGTCTTTTCTATACCGACATCCTTCCCCACCCCTTCAAAATCCAACGTATATAAACACAAAATAGCAAAATCTCACTGGCACTCTCGACACCACACGCAAGAATGGCACAATTACACAGAAAACAAACACTTTGAGTGAGTAGAAATACTTTGATTGAATATATAAAAAAATATATTTTGCATTGTATAAATTCACTTTTCCACATCCAAAATGTAATTGTTATATGTAAACAATGTTTGTAAATCCCAGGCCCTGAAGATGATCTCAATAAAGATCGAAACGTTGGCACGATGAAGAAAATGTTTTTCTGAAACCTACATCACACCAGATCGCATCTCACGATTTTTAAATAAATATCGATTAACGGTCACTAATCACCACACAAAAATACAAAGGAAAAACGGAATTCATCTCGAGCATATAACTACAAGTTTATCTTATTATATAATAAGCTGTAATTATACAGTGATAAATTTTCAGGGGTTTATTGTCATCTTACTTTTCAGTATTTCACTATTTTTCTACGCATAAGAACCTCAAGCGTTAAAACTATTACTGTATTAACTTTCTAAAATTTTACGATTATTGTTGTTGTTGTTTCATGTACATGTATGTATTCATTTTAATTATATATAACTACTAAGTCAATAATTGCTCTATGGTTTGTACTTTATTTAGTTATTTTAGAAAACAGAAAAGCAAATGAAATATGGTTCTGATGAAATATTTAAAACAGCTCTACCCATTTAGTTCTATTCAGAGAGGAAGTCACGACGGAAACACTGCATGCTTACAAATGACAGAAGCCGTTTCAGGAAAAGGTAGAAACATAGAAGTTATTGAACACTAGAAAATTTGGTACCAGGATTGAGTTCCATCTGATTCATTAAAAAAGGAGGTAAAAGCGCAAAATATATAAGTTGAAAATCAAACTTTTGGAAAAAAGCACCCCCTTCCACCACAAAACCATCGTTACTCTGCATCGAAATATCACCGTTTATCAGCGGTGTGCGCTTCTTTATCGGAGAACCGGCGATTCCAGAAACGGCTTATCAGAGGCTCAACTGATTTATTGGTCCAAATTCTAATCATGAGGAAGGAAAGGGAAGATATAATTTAGCGGAGGGTGCGCTAACTGTCAAACGAGAAATTTAGTTAAGGGGGAGGAAGTGTCGACCATTAGAGAGCATTCACACCACTCCCGGCTGGAACAAGTTGTGAATGTGACGTTAAGTTGTAATAGCCCGGGGATACCGTCCGGATGGTATTTCGGACAAAATATTTCATTTATTAACAAAACCCTGATTGCCTTATACAAATCATATAGTAAGTAGTATTTATTATATTCCGTGTGAATGAATTTTGTGAAGAATCATATTCAGAAACCAATTTATTTTATAAGGCTTCATTTTGGCAGAAATAATATAAAAATAAATCTTTTACCTTTGCTTAAAACTGCTTCAATGTATAAAAAAAATTTAAAGCCTCCTTTATATAAACAATAAAAATTTTTAATCTTTAATAACATAGAAATAACTATAACTTTTCTGCATACTGGTCTGCTAAATATAAATTCTGAATAAGATGATGGGTAGGAACCAAATTATTTTTCCACAATAGGCATTTATTTCATCAGACGTATTTCGGATTAATGAAGATCATCATCAGCAACTTTATTATATACCGTTGTTTGACGATTTTTACTTGTTATAAGTTCAAAAGTGGATGTCTGGAATATGGACTTGTCAAGTAGTCTGTCAAAAATTCAAAAATAGACAAAAACAAATTTCTAGTTATACATGTAATATTTGGGGTGAGTAATATACCGCGCCCTTGAAAACAATTGTATCCCTCGTTCTTTACCTATAGCACACAGGTGAGTTCTAGTTCTTCAAGAAACTTGGTTAGTAAGCAAAATTGGAGATCTGGATGAATATGGACTTGGCGAGTAGTTCGTCAAAAATTCAAGAATAGACAAAAACAAATTTCTAGTTGTACATCACAGTTCTTTCTGCGGGCAAAATAGCGCCGTTAGTAGGTGTGTTAGCACTTCCTTGCAGGATCTGCAAAAATGCCTATTTGCTGTGCAGTGTCCAGTTAAGGATTTTGTTCGGCGTTGAAAATTTTCCTGCTTTCATTAAAGCACTCTATTGCTTCTTCCTCCCAAAACTTTCTTGGCTTGTTTGTGTCCAATGAGTAAATTCCTTGTCTTATTGCCTGAGATAGTCATTTGTAGTGGGAATCCCTATGCCACAGAAGGGCTCATGTCCTACCAGGTTTATAACATCCTCTTAGTTGCAAGATCTGGTCTCTCATTTACCTCTACTCTTGGGACCCAGAGAGACTTATGTTATTTTCCATAAATAATTTAATTTAATTAATTTTGCAATTCAGTACTATCTTAGAGCTAATGATGTTTGATTTCAGGGCTTTGTTGGCTGCCCGACTATCTGGCGTAATAGATATACCCTTAATTTTGTACCCTTTGTTCAAATTGAATCTTTCATTGCATGGATTTCAGCCTGGAAGGTGCTAGGTATGCAGTAGCACAGGTATTTTCCCATGGTTCTAAGTATTTGGTATCAGGACCGAACACTCCTATCCTCGGATCTTTTTACATTTTAGATCCATCAGTGTACAAACAGATCTTTTCCCTGTATCTTTTCCATATAAGCTGTAGGAATTTTTCTCATCGCTCCGGTTATACAAAAACATGCGAGTGTCTATATTTTTTTCTGTTTTGTTATCTCTCATCTGTTTTACTTTATCAACTCAGGCAATCGCACCGAATGTGAGGATAGGTCTCACCATCATGGTGTAAATCCAGAGCAGAATGTCCAGTTTTTCCTGCTAACCTCCTGTCCTCCATTAATATTCCTGTCGCCTTATTTAATAATAGTGCTGCCAGTATGTACCCAGAATGCCAGTGTTTCGTCAAGTGTGATGCCTAGATCTATCACAATATTATTGAGTTTTCTTTTATATCATTTTATATTCTTTTATTTATTGAGTATCATGAATTATATTTTTTTTATTATTGTGAAAGTAATTATGGTTGTTTTATTATGAGTAATTCCAAACCCAGCTGCGTTACAGTATTTTTTATTTATATATAATTTTTAGACCTCCCTGGATGATGAAACAGAGCGTTACAAACAAAATTCCTTTAATACAAGATTTTGTCTATTTAATTAATTTTTGTTATAAATTATAACCACGTACCTAAGATATTTTAAAATACATCATCTATTAGCGGAGGAAAAATAATAACTTTCATGCTGCAAGGATTTAAATGTCACATCACTAGTTAAGCGAATATATGAAAATATTTCGAATACCGGAAGTGTATTTAACATGACTTTCTAACCATTATACGGTCGACTGCGTTCATTAAGAAACTTATTTTCTTAATCAGTGGCCTAACTACAAATTCTTTGCTTACTTACACCTGAGGTAAGTTTCAATTTTCCTGGAATCCATAGGGTGAGTTGTTTGGAAATTACTATTAGTTAGGAAACGGTATTCAAGTTATTCAAAAGGAGGGGCCCCTACTAAGGAATCCCTAACTAAAGGAAGCCTTTGACATGATTCGAGGAGAATTTCCTCTCGAGATTATGGAAGAAAAAAAAGAGGACATAATAAAACGAAAAGGGGTAGCCTTGTGATGTTAAGGGAAAGGTTTACCAATCGCGGCATTATCCTTTGTCAAATTTGGATGAATCGCAGCAAACTACGTAGACAGTGGTCGTAAACGAGCTTTGACCGATTTTCATCACTTTTTTATAATCCGGTGACATCTCAATATAAGCTCCGAATCAAAAGTGAAGCTTTTTCAATGATCATTTCGGATTAAAATGGAATTTCCCTCTTTTGTGAGAAGGGGTAAATCAGCCCGTTTAAGGTTCTTCTGAGGAAGTGATATCCCCTCATCCGAAATTATGACTGAATTGGTTGTGGAATGGATTGAAAGCTTTTTGTAGATCTTTTCACGTGCTCTTTTGATGTTTTAATCAACATTTGAAAAGTTTCACAACTCGTAAAAAATTCTAAATACCAAAAATAAATAATAATTGGTTTTTATATAGTTAATCCACAACCTAGGAATAGAACTTGTTCAAATAAGCTTTTAATTGAAATATTTGATTAAAATAGCATCAATTGGATCTTCTTATCAGATCAATAGTTAGTTATGTGACGCAGAGAGGGGGAGAGAGAGAGAAAAAAAAAGAGAGAGAGAGAGAGAATATTGGTGTTAAAATGTTGAACTCATAAGGACATAAAAAATCAAGATTCACCACATCAGCTTTGAGATTAGTTGATAAAAGTAATCTCTCATATCTCCAAAATCAAGATTCACCACATCAGCTTTGATATTAGTTGACAAAAGTAATCTCTCATATCTCTAGGGAAGAAATTCTCTTCGGGAAAACATCAACAAACAATACATACGTAAAAACATATTAAGAAAAAAATTTGTTAGGAAGTGCGAAATAAACAATGGCAAGAGGAAAAAAGAAAAAGATGTATAAAGAGACAAAGATATGTACATACAGAGGACGGGATAAAATAGAGAAAACGATAGCGGGAGAGTGAGTAAGAGAGACTGAATGAAGGTAAGAAGAAAAAAGAGTTGGGGGGAAGAAGAGGAAATAAGTCAGTGACTCTGTGTGTGTGTGTGTGTGTGTGTGTGTGTATGTGTCTGTGTGTGCGTGCGTGCGTGCGTGCAGTTTACATACTGTTGTTACAGTTTACCTATTTTCACAGCTGTCGCCATTAATGGAAATTTTTAAACGAAACAAAATTTTGAACATTTTCAATTAAGTAATTTTTAATTAAGGTTTTTGGTTGAGACAAAAAAATCAGTGTCACGAGCGGGATTCGAACCCACGACCTTCGGCTAGATACGCCGCTGCTCTACCACTTCATCTATCGTGACTTCGATCCGCTCGGACACTAACTTCCCATATCAACCCCACCATTTTGAATTTTCTCTCCTTTTTGCCATTTTTCAAATGTCGTGTAATCTATTTGATTCTCGGCGACAAATGAAATGGCCACGGAGAGCTTTAGTACAGTATACTTCATTTTGCATTGAAAAATGGCAAAAAGGAGGGAAAATTTAAAAGGTGAAGTTGAGATGGGAAGTTAGTGTCCGAGTGGATCGAAGGCACGATAGCTCAAGTGGTACAGCAGCGCCGTATTTAGCTGAAGGCCGTGGGTTCGGATCCCGCTAGTGCCACTGACTTTTCTATCCCAACCAAAAACCTTAATTAAAAAATTAATTAACTGAAAAGAATTTCAGTAGAAGAAGATCAAGCGGACCACGAAATTTAATAAAAATTGTGGACATTGTTGATTGTTCCTGTATGAACTTTATGCCCTTCAACTCTTCTCCCGTTCTCTTTCTCTCTCTCTCTCTCTCTATNTATATATATTGAATGTATAATATATTCATATTTCTGCTTCAATAGACCTGCTCGTATAACTTCAAAACTTATATATAATCATATTTCTATTAATAACATTCGTGCATGTGTAATAATACTGAAAAAATTCGTACATTTTTTGAAAATAGGTAAAATTTCTACATACTACTTTTTCTATGATATTTTCAAAATCGAATATTGATTGGCTTTGTTTTCATATCATTTTTCCTTTTTAGTGGTTATATATTGTTTATTTCAATTCAAAATAGAATCCCGTACGGTCAATACAATCGGGCAAAGCATAGCGACGACCGATACATAAATAAAACCAAATCGCCGACCGGCACGAGGATAGTTATGCAAAGAGATTTTCGTACGGTTTCAACCCAGTCACTACTATTCCACTTATGCTCGTTGGCACTGATCGTTGTAAAACTAGAAATATAGTGGTCTCATCGATTATTCAACCGCATACGTCGGATTCAGCACGTTTTAACGGGTTAGATCGCTTTCAAACAGAATTACTGAAACTGGCCGGCTAGGCGTCCATTTTCATCCCTAAAACAATCGCTTTCAAACTTCACGAAGTCAGTATTTCTTGTTTCTTTTTATTTACATTTTCCTTGTGATAAGGGTGTTCCGGGCTAAGATTTGTGAGGTTCTACTAATCGGTTTATAAAAGCTTCTTGTAACTTTGATCATGAAAACTTTTACTTACAAAATTCCTAATTGAGTAGAGTTTTATTAGGTATTTTCTAATTCTGATATACGAGGATAAACGCTTAGAGCATTAGGCACAACTTTCCAAGCTGAAAAAAACTCTCATCCAGAAAATGTTGAAAAGTTTCCAGGTAAGGCCCGCCGGGACTCGCGAAGTACAGGCCTAACGAGCGGGAATTATCGCGTAGATGGTAAAGGTCGCGTTTTAAAATGTATTGCCTTAATGATAGCCAGACAGGACACAAAAACTCCTTCTTGCCCTACATTCTCGTCCGAATATATTCTGATATTAAAACGCCCTGGTAAGATGTTCACACGCGTGGGACGGGACATCAGATTTCGATTAGACAACATAGAAACCCACATAAGCTGTAAAAAAAAATATTTTTTTAAATTATCTAACATCGTAATTCGTTTTATCAAATGCCTAGCCTTTAACCGTTTTATCGCACCCTAATTGTGTGTTTCGTTCACAAATTAGCCGCCCAACATAGCCGATTTTGTCACTATCTGATTTATTTTCTTTAAAATGGTATTGAACGTGAAACTGTTACGTTCTCAATTTAAGAATCAAATTATTATTGATTATCGACTATTGATTATCAGTATCATGAAACAGTTCCATTAGTTTCTTAGCAGAAAACGCTTTTACGACATAAATCAACATAAAAGGATTACAATAAAAACTCTCCTTATAAACGATTAAAAATTTTATTTAAGGACTATTTTAAAGACAAATTCATTTAAACACAAATTTAAATCTTTCAATTAATTAAGGTTTTTAGTTGAGATAAAAAAGTCAGTGTCACGAGCGGGATTCGAACCCACGACCTTCGGCTAGATGCGCCGCTAATCTACCACTTGAGCTATCGTGACTTCGATCCACTCGGACACTAACCTCTCATCTCAACCTCAATTTTTGGGTTCGAATCCCGCTCTTGACACTGATTTTTTTATCTCAACTAAAAACCTTAATTAATTGAAAGATATTAATTTATGAAGCGGACCACGAAAACTAGTGAATTTAATAAATTTAAATTTTCTCAAACAAGCAAAGAAGGTTAAAAGGACAGGTGTGCCATTCTTTGGTAACAGTTAAAAAATCCGTGTGATTGTGATTAGAATCACAGCATACTTTCTATTTTGTTTTATTAATTTACAATCAAAGAACATCTTAGAATCTTGGAACGTACCCTGCGGTACTTAGTAGGTTCGATTCGCACTATTATCCCTGAAATTTCCTTTCTAGCTTTCCCCCAAAAATTACGCATCATCAATCAACATCGGACGTACTATTTCTTATATGAAAGTCATAAAACAAAACCTTTTGAAAATCTCAAAAACTAATAATTTAATTATATGTCAACAGTTGATATATAACTCAAGATATGTAACCGAATTATTTATATTCATTTTTAAACGTTACACTACGATCTAAATAGAAAGAAAAGGTATGTTAAAATAATATACGCGTGAGGAAAAAATTAATATATGCTTATACAATTATATTTTTATTGTTTCGTACTGTTTCATTTTTTAATATCACTCAGCCGACTTTTTTTCCTTTATTAAAACGTATACACCATGACGTAAAGTTGCTGAGAGAAAGACGAAATTAATAACATTTAATCAAATTCCCATACGTGCGTTTTTATATAGTACAACGTTGGTTTTTATTCCTTGAATTTTGAAGAGGACGGTGCTTTACCCACGGTACAATGAAAGAAAACTGACGAATACGAATTTACGGCCTCGTCCAGAACTCATGTGTTTATTGTAAAATAAATGGAAAAGGATGCTGTTTCCTAAAGAAAATCGCCAACGCTGTCCCTTACTATGATCCATCATCATGTAATATATGGAAAGAATAATGAGTGTAACAAAATGAGTTTAGACCCAAGTACACAATATTCTTTTTCTTTACAAAATTAATTTATAGCTTTTATTAAAGACTTTTTCAAAGTTTGTATCCGGATTTTTTTTTCAAAAGTTCAATGTTATTTTTACATTGGACCTCACTTCAGAGGTCATGGGTACATTTCTGCTGGCACTTGTAGGATTGTACAGTCTATTTTTATTTTTTTAATATATTTTTTGCGAGGGTTCGCAACAGCAGAGGTCTTCTCAGGGTGCCGGTGTTTATAAAAAAGCCCATTTGTAAGTATGTCGTGTTCGAATGCAGGGCCGCTGGATTCGAACCAGGGACTTTTACCTTACAGTGATAAGCGCCGTGTCAATGCCTCCGTTGCGCTCACCGACGCCCTGTACAGTCCATTAGACACGGATCTTGGTTAAAACATAGCAGGTGTCATAATCTCTAATTTGTGATCGATTAAGAAACGATCCCAGGTTGTGGCCTGGTTCTTCAATAGCACCCATTTTTTCAAATGTTTGTTTTCTGAAAGAATAAGCATCTGAAGTGTATCAGATCGTCCCAAGGTTCCTTGGTAAAATGATATTTTGTATCATTGATAAATTTGCCTCAGTTTGGATTGCAACATTTGGGAAGAACGGTTTTATGTGTAGTCCTTTAGTCACTGTTTTCCATTCTTTTTCCCATACTTGTATTATATCCTCTTTAATCTTGGCTTGAATGAAGGAACGAAGTAAAAATTTTCTTCTTATTTCCTGTTCTTCGCCTTCTTTGCTGACTTGTCCTCATCCAGGTATCCAACGTTTCCACAGTGCGATTTTACCCATTTTTTTCGTTAGATTACATTCATTTCGTTCTTATAAACGGACTGCAAGAGTCCTTATCTGTTTATCTACTGGTAGTTTTTGAAGTATTGAATTGAAAACAGCAAAACCTAACAGTCCGAAAAAATTGGGGCTGATGTGCATTAGGATAAATGCCCGTTCTACCCCAACGAAGCATTTGGAAATGATCTTCTGGATATCCCAGCGACATTTTGCAATTTCCGCAGTGAAAAATTTGTTTTCAATTATTTCAGTGATCGGCAGTGGTTGTTTGCCAATTTCATAAATTAGGCCCATTTCGGTTACTGAGATAGAAATCAATCAGTAAACTACCAGCTATAACGCAAGAGGCTTCGAACAAAACTGTTCCCAATATTTTTATGATCGGAAGTCTTTCCAAAGTTTTACGCCCTTTCATTTTGTTAGGTTGTACATACTGATTTTCATATAAATAAATTTGAATTAATATAAATGTTACTTTTCCTCAGATTAAAAATTAATTGTAATATTTTATTGAGTAAGAATACCTTTATTGTGTGTTTGTAAAAATAAACAAAACAAATCTAATAATATTTACGTTAAACAATACTGTTTATATTATCTCGTATTACTATTATTTTACAAAATTTATGAGCTAAATCAAACTTTGAAAATCCAATTTGTTACGTTCGTAAAACGTAACATAGTTGTAGTTGTTTGGACAGAGATGCCTCCTTAATTGTAATGCCACCTAAACTAACATTGGCGGTGGGTTAATCAAAATTAAGACGGTCTAGGATAGGCTTATGAGAGAGTAGAGGAGTAAAGAAAAAGGAGGACAGTGTGCGTCGAGACGGATATCCCTACGGCCTGGCCGGATCAAAGAAAATCAACGAAGGCGATCGCGGACCCACTCAACTTCAGAGAAGGTGCTCCACATTCCTAGAAGCGGGGATTTTCAAGCGCCTGGAAAAGAAGAATATCTGGACACTGGTTCCCAGGAAAGTTTAGTTTTAAGGAATGTTTATTTAGATTTTATGATAATTTAGGTTCCTTTAGTGTGTAAGTTTATTAAAATGTTACCCGTAGAGAATTAAGATTAGTCTATGTTTAATATTTTAGTTTCCGTTGGAATAAATGTGTTTTTTTTGTTTCCTTATGTAAATATTGTTTTTTTTTTAAATTAATTTTACTGTTATTGAATTTTCTTTGTTTTATTTTATTTTATTTTTCTTTATTTACGGTTCGCTGTTTCCGTGTATATAAACAGCGTGGCGCCCATTTGTTAAAAATTTAATATTAAGTACATCATTGTTAATTCATTAAGTAACCCCGCCCGTCTCCACGGAGCGAAGCCGGCAAATTCTCGGCGTAAGAAATTAAAATTTAATCGACCTGCGATTAGAAAACATTCGCTGAGCTTTCCCTTTTCAACATTATCAATTTAAAAAAAAAAACAATAAAACATAGATTTGATTTTAAAAAAGTATAAAGATGATCACTTCTCTCATGTTCTATTATAATTCTAAATTTTAAATCTGTTCTCCCTGTTTTGTGTTCAACGTAGCACGAATAAAAAAACTTTCGCTAAGTTATAAATAAATAATTAATATAAAATGAAACAAAATTTGCATGCAAATATGAAAAAGTCAAAAGTGGCAGATTTCCAAATGTCTTCTATTTTTCATTCCTATTGTCATTTTTGTGTATTTTATAAAATATTTTTGTTAAAACTAGAAAAAATTACAGTTTAAGCTATTACATAAATCAATAACTGATGCAAACGTATCACAATTAGTAATTATCAAAAATTCAAAACTGACGGTTTCACTGGTTTCTGTTAATTTACATTGTTAATTTTTTTTGCCTACCAAAGCTAGGACAAATGGAGAGACTATGTTATAAGAGAAAAGAATAACTAATAGGAAAATTATCACATTTTGTAAATGTCGACAATTCAAAACCAACGGTTCCAATGATTTCTATTAATTTCCATTGTTAATATTTTTTGCATACTAAACCTAGCATAAATATAGAGTCTATGTTATAAGAAAAATGAATAACTAATATAAAAAGTATTACATTTTGTAAATATCAAAACTGACGGTTTCACTGAATTGTTTTAATTTCCATGGTTTTTTTTTTTTGCTTACTAAACCTAGCATAAATGGAGAGTATGTTGGGTATGAGTGCACTAATATGAAAAGTTTCAATTAATAAAGGTTTTTAGTTGAGATAAAAAAATCAGTGTCACAAGCGGGTTTCGAACCCACGACCTTCCGCTAAATACGCCGCTGCTCTACCACTTGAGCAACCGTGGACTTCGATCCACTCGGACACTATCTTCCTATCTCAACCCCACCTTTTTTTTAATTTTTCCTCCTTTTTGCCCTTTTTCAATCGAATCCCGCTCGTGACACTGATTTTTTTATCTCAACTAAAAACCTTAAATAATTGAAATATATTAATTGGTCAAGCGGACCACTAAAACTAGTGAATTTAATATGAAAAGTATCACATTATGTAAATATCAAAAATCAAATCTAGCAGATTACTCAATTTTGCTTTATTTCTTTATTGCTAATATTTCTTGTATTTCCTTGATTATTTTTGTTCAATCTAACACAAATAAACAGTTCATGCCACGAGAAGAGTTAATATTTACTGTTAAAAAACTAACAAAATTTGTAAATATCTCAAGTCAAAAATGGCATATCTGCTTATTTTTTGTTCATTAAATGAATATTTTAAAGGATGTTTAGAGTATGTAAATCCACCGATTGTTCCGATTGGTTCAGGGAAAAGGTAAATCGTTCTGATTTTGATCAGAGATGTCACAGGAATCAAAGCTATGTCGGACTTGATCAGGTGCCAATCATGTCGATCCCGCTTTCCGCTCAGAGATGGAGAATATTTGATCACACATTTCCTTTGGCGATTAATTTCCGAGATGCAGTCTGAATTGCAAATCGCTCCGATTTCCATCCCCGTTTTCCATAAAGGTCTGTCGCGTTTCATAATTCATCGGTCATTTAGTAGTTACGATCCGTCGTCCAGTATTTTCTTCCAAAGACAAAAAAAGATTGCTGATATACGCCGTCCAAAATAGTAAAAAAAAAAATAAATTCACTTGCAGGCGGGAATCGATCATAAATCATTAATAAATTTCCACCGGTGTTGTTCGCCCGACAAGCCATATATAATCATGCTAAACGCATTCTTTTGTGACGGAAGTTAAAGGTGGACGTAAATAAGAAAAAGTTCCCAAAGTTAATACTGCTCCGGGTCGGATGTCAAACGTAAACAAGGGGAAAACAACTGAGTTTCATTCAATGTTTCTTCAACCGGGTATTAGTTTACATTTTTATTAAAGATTCGTTCCCCGTCTGAAAAAAAAGGAAAGTCTTTTGGCCCGACAGTTTATACGTGGCGAAAGTGCATTTCGATCCATGTTTCGCTCCTACACCAGAAGTTTTATGATCGGGGATAAACCGTAAATACAAGTGTCTCTGCACCTGGAAATTGCCCGGGCAGCTCTAATAAAAACCATGTGGGTACGCTCTACTGTCAGCGTTCCAATTCGACATGGAAATGTGAAATTCTTGCATACGGCTGCTAGGTTAACAAGGTGGAACTTAAATATGCGTAGAAGCATTACGAAGCAAAAAATATTTGACATATTGACGAGAAGTCCGTGAATGTTCGAATTTCCAATCTAACTTTTTCGTACTAAATAGCCTAAATCCAACATGACATATAAAACCATAATCTTTCTTAATAAATTAAAATTTGTTTACATTAATCTTGTAATTACTTTCTTTTTATCAAATATAATATCTTTTATAGCATCATTAAAAAACATTTTGCCAGATATTAATTATAATTTTTGTTACTGTGTGGTTTTAAAATCTCCTGCTTAATGCATTTGACAGATCTTTTGTATTCGCAAAATCGTTTTATATTTTGGTACTTTTTACATTAATAATTCATGATTTCGCTGATATCCTCCCCAAAGTCGGAATAAATTCTAGACTATAAAACAAGAATAGGTATAAAGCATATTTAAGACAAGAATAGGTATAAAAAGAAAAGCGTATATTGTCCCATTATGGTCACTGCATAAAGTAATGATTCTCGAAGAAAAATATGTCGCAGCTAACGCCAAAAGTATCGGAATACATTTATTAGTAAAAATGGATAAAACAAGAATTCGGGTAATTGTGGTTTTTTTATTGTACATAATATGTCTTATGTGTTGTGTATCTATATGTTTTATCTGAGTGCATGTATTTATTAGCGTGAATGGCGAGGGGTGGGGGTGAAATATAACGTCATCATCGCCCCTCGAACGTTGAGAGCGTATGAGTGTGTGTTCGGAGTCGATGGCGGAATATTTATAAAAGTACTCAATCGACCCAAATCTAGATTAGTTTGTGAGTAGGTCGGTGGAGGAATATCAAGTACTCCACCGACCAAACGGAATGAGTGTACTGTATGGATGTATTTATGTGTACGAATATAGTGTTTGAAACGGTAAATAGAATATAGACTTAGTTGGGGGCTGAAATGACCTAGATGTCGGAAGCCCCAGTAAAAAAAAAATAATAATAAAATGGTTTCCAATAATAACAGATCAGAAAAAGAATGTACATAATGCGAAAGAAAATGTATGACGTATAACGATCCAGTTTTATATAATTCATTTCGGAAATATCAACAAATCAAAAGTGGCAAATTTATTCTTTTTTCCCTACGAAGCACAAATAAACAGTTTATTACAAACAAAATGAATTATTAATGTAAAAAGTACCAAAATATAAAAATATCTAAATATCAAGAGATTTTTCGTTTTGTTTCATTATCATTAATATTTATTTTTTCCACATTAGTTTTGTTTCACGTAAATAAATAGATAATACCGCGATAGATGGAAAACAATGCGTAAAAATAACAAAAGTTTTAAATCGAAAAGTCAAAAGTGCAATGATGCTATTTTCCATTAATATTAAATTATTTTTAGATTAAACAGTTTCTGCTACAAAAGAAATGAATTAATTTAAAAAGTAGCGAAATTTATCAAAATCAAGTCAAAACTGGCAAATTTCCATTTCTATTCAGATTTGTTGTATTGAATACTTTTCTGTTCAATATAACAAAAATGAACAGCTCATTCTATAAAAACAAAAAATAGAAAACGTAAAAGTGTCAAAATTTGCCAATATCAAAATTTCAAAAATGGCAGATTTACGGTTTTTCCGATTATCCATTTGTATTCAAATTTGTTGTGTCCTAGGTTTTTCTGTTCTACATTGGATAAATAAACATTTTATACTACGACAGAAAATGAATATTAATTGTAAAATGTATCAAAATTTGCAAATCAAAATGTCGAAATTGTTAGATTAACAAATTTTGGTTGTTTTGTTATTTTTCAATTTTATTGTGTTTTTCTGTTATTTTTGTTTATTTCTTGTAGACATCTAGTAAATATCTTATATTGCGAGAGAAAGAAATATGATTGAAAAATGTATCACAACTTGCAAATATCAAAATGTAAATGTGGTATATTATAGAAATTTTTATTATTTTCCGTTATTCTCCAGATAGACATCTAGCAAACCTCCTAACCTTCGAAAAATATTAATAACCAAAGTAAAAATATTACAATTTTTCAGTCGAAAAGTCAAAAGTGACAGATTTGTTGCAGATTGTTTTCTCCATACTATGCTATTTTATACAACATATCACAAAACACAAAAACATATCATAAGAGAAATAACTAGCGAATGTAAAAAGGTCGCAAACTTTGAAAATACCAAAAAGCTAAAAGTAGAGTTACAAATGTTCACTACTTTCCATTATTATTGCTATTTTTTTAATGTTGTAAACGTTATTTTTGTTTTAAAACAGTTAACTAGTTAAACTAACTAAGCCTAAAAAAATAACTAAAAAAACTAAAATAAATAGTTTATGCTACAAAATAAAATAATAACTAGTGTAAAAATTATCACTATTAATGGATATCAAAGAACAAAAATCAAAATTTTTTAATATCAAAAGTCAAAAGTGCAAGATTTATATTTTTTCTAATTTTCAATGTTATTCATTTTTTTCTTCGTTATCTATCCTCAATGTGGTATAAATGATAAAGGATAAAATAAAAATGTAAAATATCAAAATTTAGTAATTTAAAAAAATAAAAAGTGGAAGATTTACTAATTTCTGCCCATTTCCATTATTATTGTTTTAATAGTTTTACGTTAGTTTGGTCAATCACAATTTTCAAATATTAAAATATCTTACGTTTCTTTCACTCGATTTACTCATTTCTGTACATTTTGATTATTACTGATTTAAAAAAAAACCTTTATCGATCTTTCTCTTATATTTGTAGTTTTCATTACTCCCATAAATATAAGCTCAATCATAGAAAAATTCCAGCTTAAGCATATTTTCCTTATCCATCATTTTCGCTACTTATTCATGAAAATCAATTCAAGCTCCTTGAGAGAGTTAGTGATACTCAGGTTTGTGAGAGAATCAACCCTTCCATCGTTTTGGACGTACCTAAACTTTTAAAAGAGCCCTCTTTTTTATTTATTACCTGATTAAAAAATACTACTTAACCGACAGATTCCTTCAAGTCTTTTCTCTATTAGCCTATCGTAAAGATGCTGGGGTAATTTAAGGAAGCTTCTTTGGACCCTTCCTTTACATAGTGTACACTGTAGGCATTCCTGCCGCACCGATAACGATGTCTCTTTTCCTCTTTTTACTTTTTTCGTTCGTTTTTTTGTACGTGTACAAACGGGAATAAAATTTACCTAAAGGAGCAATTGGCGAAGGTTTAACCAAAAAACGTATAAATTTAATTGTCAAAAGATTAAAAAAATTAAATGATCATTTTGTTTCTTTTAAGAATTATTTTTAATATATTTTTAAAGTTACGAACTTTCAATTAATTAAGGTATTTAGTTGAGATAGAAAAGTCAGTGTCACTAGCGGAGCAAAAAATGGCAAAAAGGAGGGAAAATTCAAAAATTGAGGTTGAGGTGAGAGGTTAGTGTCCGAGTGGATCGAAGTCACGATAGCTCAAGTGGTAGAGTAGTCGGCGTATCTAGCCGAATGTCGTGGGTTCGAATCTCGCTCGTGCCACTGACTTTTTAATCTCAAATGAAAACTTTAATTAATTGTAAGATATTAATTGGTCAAGCGGAAAACTAGTGAAGTTATGAACTTTGTTATTTTTGTGAGTTTTTTGAGATCCATGCCGGGATTTCCGTGCATCCATCTTTGTGTGAATAATCATTTAAAATTCGGCTCCAAATTCTATTATAAGCCACAATATGAGAAAAGCACAAATTCACCTGAAACACAGGACGATTGTTGATGTCAATAATTGAAACGGATGAATTGTGGATATTAGGGATAAACCCTATCAACTGTAACACTGATTGGTTTCGGAAAAGACCTCTTGGATTGTTTTCAATATTGATCTCATTCGACGTTGCAGGACTGAATGCTAAATCTCACCCGGCTTATACCCCTAAATTTGAATTACGGTTAAATAATTTCTTGTCTACATAAAAATTATTTGTTTAAAATTATGGACCTTGCTATTTCAGTAATATAAAACATGTTTGAGCTAATGACAATTTTTTGTAGATCTTATGGAAAAGCCTAATTTTCAGGAAAATGGAAACACGCAGTTAATTAGTATGTAACCATTTGTGGACAGTTGTATATAATTGAAAGTTCAAATAAAATAAAAAAAGATCCAGTACACCACCAAATTTAATGAGGCATAAAGGTAGGTCCTTGATAGGTAAGTGGATACTTCTGATGAAAATTATGCAACTTGGGCCATTATCGAAAATGATTTGTAAAAAATTATTGCATTATAGTTAACTAAGGTTTTTAGTTGACATAAAAAGTCAGTGTCACGAGCGGGATTCGAACCCACGATCTTTGGCTAGATACGCCGTTGCTCTACCACTTGAGCTATCGATCCACTCGGATTATCTCAACTAAAAACCTTAATTACATAATTGAAAGATATTAATCGGTCAAGCGGACCACGAAAATTAGTGAATTTAATAAGTTAAAATGAAGTATACTTCACTAAAAGCTCTCCGTGGCCATTACATTTATCGCCGAGAATCAAATAGATTACACGACAAAAAAAAAAGAGGGAAAATTCAAAAATGGGGTTGAGATGGGAAGTTAGTGTCCGTGTGGATCGAGGTCACGATAGCTCAAGTGGTAGAGCAGTGGCGTATCTAGCCGAAGATCATGGGTTCGAATCCCGCTTGTGACACTGTTTTTTTGTATGTCAACTAAAAACCTTAATTAATTGTAAGATGCGGACCACGAAAATTAGCG
This sequence comes from Cimex lectularius, assembly GCF_000648675.2. NCBI lineage: Eukaryota > Metazoa > Arthropoda > Insecta > Hemiptera > Cimicidae > Cimex > Cimex lectularius. The sequence continues at coordinate 731,972 of NW_019392709.1, forward strand.
AATTATAGTTAACATTCCGTTTAGACTAAACTGTGTGGATGTGTGTACACATATTTCTTTATTTCTCTTTGGAGACAATCATGAAAACTAGTACACTATAATATATACGAAATATCTACACACTAAATATTATAAATAAATACATATATAAATTGTTATATATAAGTGGGTAAAAAGCTAAATGTTTGCAATTAATTATTAAATCAAATATTAATAAGTCAACAATTTATTACTTTGCTTTGTTTTTAATTATGATACAATTATTTTAGTTTTCTTCAAATTTTTGTTGTTCTATCATCTTCCCCATATTATGTATGTCATTATGTGTATGTCGAAAGTTTAAATATTTTAAAAATATTATTTGTCCTTCATCTTGGAAGGTTAACTTGTTTAAACTTTTACTCCGCGGATGAGCCAAGAAAGAATAAAAAAATTGTCAATTTCTTTTCTTTCCGACGGACGGTAGTTGGCTTCGCAGAAGAAACTTTATTTTATATTGTTAGGTAGTTTATTTTTATTAAATTTTCTTTTCTTCGTATCAATCTTCGGATCCAGTAAGGTGCGAACAAACTTTTACTTCAATTTTTCATCTTTAGATAAAAAGAAATAAAAATATAACGATGTCAATTAAAAATTAAGTTTTATCTAAGAACAAGATAGCAATGTACTATGATCAGGAACGTCCCGAGATTAAAAAATACGTTCCTGTCATTATCTTCAAAAAGTTAATTTCTTTTCTTTTAATGTCACAATACACAAATTATGCCAAAGTTACTAAATCAGTATACCCGGGTTTACAACTCGGAGAATTTGGTTATTCCTGATTTTTACGATTTAAGTTTGGTTCGAGTTCAGAAAGCATCAATTCATATTCTCATAGGCGGCAGTATAAAATTTTTTACAGCTGCTACACCGTTAGGGAATTTAAGTATTAAACAAGATACTAAGTAAAATAACTCGGATTAAGTTTATGACAATTTGGCTTAATTTTCCAAGTGATTGTTACTTTTCGATATGAGGACTTGTGAACTTAAGCAACATTTAAGTCCTAGTATTTTGCAAAACTTGCTTGAAATTTCAGAAAGCTTGACTATTTATTTTTACTTTGTTATTATTGTGTCCTATAAACAACCAAAATTTAAATGTAACAAAAAAATTTATGTACCGATTTCGTGGTGCTCCCTGCCTGCTTATTTACTTAAAATATATCACCTTTAATGGAATTTATCTATTTATAATTTTAACTCATTTTAAAATACATTCTCGACTAAAATATCGATACACTTATATAAATATCGATTTAATTTTTTTACCTTATCCTACGTTTTGCTTCAGAGTGAGTGCGAAGATTGATCAGAAGTCAGACAGAAACAAGCCAGAGCGTCATCCCACAAGGGGACATTCTTGGACCCATTCTTTATATCATTTATATTGCTTACCTACTTACCCAACCTAATACCATCATCATCACGTACGCGAATGATACGGCAACATTGTCCTTTAAGTCTAATCCCATCCAAGCTACTTCCAACATCCATTAACACCTTGATCTTATCGAAGACGTGCAAAAGGTGGTTCGAGACCTTGTACTTTAATTCTTCATACTGACTGCCAATATTGGCTGGCTTCTCAAGGCATGTATCCTATGCTTTCGCGTTGGCGTTGGTGTAAAAGCTGTGACCGCGATCATAGAAAAGGCTTCAAATAAACAAATAAAGATATCAAAAAAGATTTTACAGTACAAGATAAGGCCCCTAGTTTGGTTGAAATAAGCACTCCTTTTTCCAGCATAACAAGGAAGACCATACACTTGTTTATTCACGAATTTTAGTAACGTTCAAGGAAAGCGTAATTTCCTTTTTGTTCTTTTTAATACACAAAGGGCTTTCTGATGTCAAATTATTTCGACATTGTATCACTCCTACACTGGGAGGCCCTAAGACGGTTAATTAAAAACCATTCATTAATTACCTCTTCCCTCTGATTTCTTTTATAAAACAAAGTCAGGAAGAATAAAAAAGGGGCCTCGCAACATCCGATTCATTAAAAAGAATTTATTATTAGACCCCTCGTTTTTTTATAAGAGTCTCAGGTTGATTTACATAAGAAAAGAAATATTTAAAAAAACGGTGTTTTTAAATTTTTGGTATAACGATGTTTAATTCACGAACACTCTAGACCAAGGCATGGTCTTGAAGAAAAAAAGCAAATCCAGTTGTTTCTACTAAGCTTTCGACTTATTTTAAGGCATCAGGGCACAACAATCTTCAAATAAATCTACGTATATTTAAGTGTTTTACAGGTGATCTCAAATTTACTTGAAGACCGTCTCAGGCCAACGATTTTTCCTATTACAATTTTTCCATTTTTATTTCTGTTGTTACTGCCAAACAACAACCAAAATTGTGTTACGTGTGTAAAAGTTGAGAATATTTGTGACAAAATTTGGCACGGTCGGGGGTGTTCTGAACGATTTGGACTTTTCTAACCATCCTGATCCTTATCCGGACTGGCTTGGACGAACGAAATTTTGGAATTTTCAGTAGTCCGTAGCCTGTTGATTTTTCAGTCAAATTATTTAAAGAAGCGCTTATCTTGATATTGCTTATCTATCAAGTTATCTTGATTTTATTGGTGGAAGCTTTGGCAGATTAAGCCTGATTTTTTCAGTCGTTTGTTCCGGCCGGTTATTTGTATTTTTCATTTTATAACATTATTGTTAAACAGGGATTATCGCCGTTTGATAATATATCAACCGGAAGGCAGATCTTGCCGAGACATGAAAAGAAAAAGGGTATTTAGTTGCAATTAATTAAGGTTTTTAGTTGAGATAAAAAAGTCAATGGCACGAGCGGGATTCGAACCCACGATCTTCGGCTAGATACGCCGCTATTCTACCACTCGAATTCAAAAAGGTGGGGTTGAGATGAGTAATGAACGTGCGCACGACACGGCAAAGGCGTCCCATCCTCCAGACCGGACCATTGCGACCAGGCCCTCTGACGCCAAGCTAGCAGTCAAGAACAAAAGAAAGATGGCAGCGTCAGTCGGTCGGGACGTCCGAGAGGCTTTTGCGCGTCAAGAGCACGAGTCGTAGATGGCCCCCCGAGAACTTGAGCCGGAAAAAGGAATCGTCCTTACGCGATTAAGAATAGGCCATACGCGGTTGACACACGGGCACCTACTCTTGGGCCAAAGTCCGCGCAGGTGCCCCTTAAGCAGAGAAAGGTTGCTCGATATGTCCCATATACTGGAAACATGTCATGCTTGGGCTCCCTACAAGGAGCATGTAGACAATCTGAAAATGGTACTCGAGCACTGCAGCGGGTTTCTGGGTCCCCTGTTCCGCTTCTAGGGGAAATTGTTTTCTCTTATTGTACATAATATGTCTTGTGTGTTGTGTGTCTATATGTTTTGTTTGGGTGCATGTATTTATTAGCGTGAAAAATTGTGGGTGAGGGTAAAATTTAACGTCATCATACCCCCTCGAACGTCGAGAGCGTATGAGTGTGTGTTCGGGATCGATGGCGGAATATTTATAAAACTACTCCATCGACCCCAATCTTGATTAGTTTGCGTATAGGTCGGTAGAGGAATATCAAGTACTACGTTTTTGTTTTTTTGTTTTTTGAAAAAAAACATTTGTTAGTATGTCGGGTTCGAATGAAAGCCCACTGGATTCGAACCTGGGACCTTTACCTTATAGTGATGAGCGACGTGTCAACGCCTAAACCGTAGCGGCCACCGACGCCCCATACCCCAAATTTATCATTAAAAGAAACTAAATATAAAGTTAAATTTTAGTCCAGAAGTCGTGTTAAAAATCCAAACTCTGCCCTTTGACCTATTAACAGTCTAGTAATTTTCCTTTTCAAAACTGAAAATTGTCTATATTAATTAGGTGTTCTCCCGCACTTAAATTCTCGTAGTACTATATTAAATTGTATTATCAATCTTTAAAAAAATTTCCTCTCTGCTATGCAGTCTAGACTGACCTTTCTTTGTATGACTCACTTTGCCTTCTCGTGCCCGTGCGACGTTTAGCCAGAAGGAAATTGATTGTTCATAATTAGTCCGCTGGCGGAACATTTTTTTTTAATTAAAACCCCCGCCGACCCCCCCTCATCCGTGGCAATAATTCATGATTAAAAAAATAATTACGCCTAATTAAAGCTACTGTAACGAGTCACATGTGGCCTGATGCAGATGAAGTGCCCCTTACGGGTTTGTTATCTGCCTGTATACCCAATAATTTCGAAAAGTACACCTAAAACAATAACATCTGTTACAAGCTAGTTTTGAGGCAATTTTTTCAACAATCTTTGAAAAGTGTAAACAAAATCTGGTGAAAATTAATCTTATAATGAATATATAAATAAATACTTTCGCGTTTTATTTTCAGTTTAAATCGCAAAATTAGAAAGTGGTAAGAAGTCTAAAAGTCGCACTGTATACCTACAAAAAACCTCAATTTTGGTCAAGAGTTTAAGCAAAACATGACAAATACTCCCCAATGAGTGTGCGGTTTGCTGTAAGAAGTTGCTTACAATATCAGACAAAGTTTTGATAAATTTCGTCTAAACTCAAAACTACCGCAAGACTTCAGACCGTGTAAATGTTTGTATATGGTAATTTTTCCTCGGAATCTTTAACTTTCATTGTAAAATAAATTTTACTACACTAACATGTATAAAAACAAAGAAAATCCAAGCGCTGCCGTGTTGCAGGTGATTGTATAAATTAATCAAAATGCAAATTAAAATTTATTCTTTGGAAACCGTACAAGAATAAAATTAATGCACGAAAAATTCGTAGTACATAGGATTCTTGAGTTTAACGATTAATTATGCACGAAAAACTCAAAAATTCTCCGTACTACGAATTTTTCGTTTTATTGATTTGTATATTGTACAATTTTCCACATTTTGCACTGTTCCCGGTGGACACCTTGCTGCTGAGAGATTAAAGGACAAATAAGATTCTTGTCAACTCATTTAAGGAGAAGTGGAGAAAAACGGACACATCCAAAAATGTAAGTATCAAGTTCCCAAGTATGAGGCAGCCGCAAGACCTACTAAGGAATTAGTAGAGGTTAACCGCAAAAGAGCTAGGGATCTGGTTAGTCTCCTGAGAAGCACTGCTACCGAAGAAGGCATACGCATAGGAAAAGATGGTTAGGTGCAGATCAGTGTAACAAGTAGGGAAAAGGCTGCAAACAAGATCCTGCACTAAGGAGCACTGGCATGCTGGCCATTGAGTTAAAAAAATAGAGCAAGATAATACACCTTTATACTGCCTATTGCTAGTTTATTTACCACTTCAAAAAGTGGGAACCTGACGACTCTATCATGGAGAAGGAGAGAGATCGGAACATGTCCGTTCTGACTGCAAAGCTTTTTTTTCGGATACAGAGCAGGATAGGAAAGGAGATTTTGACCCCCAAAAAATAAGTGAAAAAGCACCCCGGCAAATTAAAAACTACCTCAGCATAGTGTACTTCTTTATGTTTGGAAAGAAAGAAATGCCAAAACGTAAAAATTCGTTAGGTTCATTTGTCCTTGTTTAAGTGCACTTTCCATTTTTTACACAAACCTATTATTATCTTGGGGATGTATAGATGTGTAGTATGGTATATAGGATAGGGCAAAGAATGTTCCTTGTGGGATACCCGTTCGAGTCGGTTTTATATCCGAGAAGTCATTGCTGCAATGAGATTGCAAATGCAGATTATTTGGCAGAAGCGATCAGTTCGGTAGGTTTTCACGATTAGGTAATAGGAATGGGTTGAACTGTTTCAATTTGTAGACAGTTCCAGGGTGGCAGACGGTCGAACGCTTGGTACATGTTCTAAAATATAAGGAGGATAAAACAACCAATCTCTTTTTATCATAATGCACTCTCACTACAATCTATGCTGAACCAGCATTGGATGTCATATTGGGTCCGTCTTCACTCGCGGGTTCGTTGAAACTCTCAAACGCGTTTCTCACTGTGGATGGCGCAATGCCGAAACTCATTTCAGTAGTTCAACAAACCCACGAGTTTGAAGATGGACCCAATAAGTCACCCCATACTGGTTCAGTATGAGTTCACCGACTACCAGACCAACATCCATCATCAACTCTAACGACAGTATATGTAAGCTATGTACAATCACTATGGTATAAAGTCATGAACATTAATTTTGAGTAAATGTCGTTTGATGCCTGGGAAAAATAATTTTTGATGAAGGTTTTTGTTTATATAAATATTAGAACTTAATTAGACCCATGGAGTCTTTAAGGCGTCATGTACCCCTACAGTACGTTCATCCGCCTCTGTATGTCGTCATCATAGAATTCGCACTAATTGGCTTAAAAGCTTTTTAAAAAAGTCTAAGTTAAAATAGATTTTTGGAATTTCATATTCTAACCAGGTTACAAATCGCAAAAAAAATTAGGATTTGTTTAATACAATTTTTCGCAGTAAGGATGCATATGTAAACCACCAGATAGGTCCGAAAATTACACATTGTACGGTCCAAGTTTAGAGAAATAGCTGTAATCATCCTCGACTGAAATGAAATAGATACTTTAAAAAATCCTTTTTCTGTAATTTTTTGCAACACAGACAGGAACTGAAGCGAGAAAGCAGTCGAAATGTCAACTTGTTTGGCGATGGGGAGGGTATACTATTTCAGCAAATGTTCCATATTCATGACTAGCCCCATTACTATTCACGCCCAGACTTCTGGACTGTTTTATTTACGTTTTTTACTTCTTCTTTGTAAATTGTACAACAGTTGAATTTATAAAGTATACCTGGGCTATAAATTATACCTATCACTTACATTTGATACTTTAGCTTCCAGGCGGAATTGACCGAATCCTCTTATACGAACCCATATAAAGAGGTGTGTTAGATTTTTTCCTATCTCTGAGCTTGCATGGTCTTGTTAGTTGTTCCGCAGACTTCTGACCGTAAGATTTCTCGGAATTGCGCGATATATCAATGGCTCGAGATTTATCGTGCTGAACCCTAAAGATTAGGATACTTGGAAAATTACAACAGTGAGTTTATTTCGGTCGCGATCTACACTTAATTGAGAAAGCCTGTTGTCATTAAAAAAAAAAGCTAAAATAATTGTAATAGGATTTCAATGTTTTCTATGTATCGCTAGGTAAAGAATAACACGCCCATCAATCTGTGGGAAGAATTATGTGAAACAGTTTTAGCATTTTATAGGTTGTCCTAGTATGATTGTAGTCAATGCCAATCAAAGTACGATAATGCAGGGAATATATTACCTTACATTTTCTTCCATAAATGTATCAGGTAATTTGGGGTTTATTATGTACTCTCTCTCTCTCTCTCTCTCTCTCTCTCTCTCTCTCTCTCTATGTATCGCCCTCATTTTCAGTATGCTCCTTGTCTCTGACGGTTTTTCTTTCTCTCTTACTTGAGTTTTCACTTCTGTTTTTCATATACATTATTATTTCTGTCCATTGAAATATTTACATTTTTCTCTCTATTATTCTCTCTCTTTCTCGATCTCTATTTATCTATCTATCTCTCTCTCCTAGCTGTCGCTCTCTCATTCATTCATTAATTTCGTCTTTTCCCCCATTACTTTCTTTCACTTCTTCGACAATTTATTCATAACTTTATCTAACTCTACCAATTTTTTTAAAATTTTATTAGTTCTTCTTCATGTTCTCTTCTGTCTCTTCTTCTCTTTCTTTATCTACCTGTTGTTCTCTCTTTCTCTCAGACGTTGTTCTTTCTCTCTTTCAGTTTCGTCTCTCATTTTTTTTTCAATTGTAATTTACTTCTCTCTCTCTCTCTCACTCTCTCTCTCTCTCTCTCTCTCTCTCTCTCTCTCTCTCTCTCTCTCTCTCTCTCTCTCGTAAGAGTGGTTCTCGAGACCAAATCTATCTATTTATCTATCTACATATCTATCTATCTCTATCTATATATCTACCACTGCCAAGTACTGTAACAGTATTGCAACATGATTAATTATATATATTAATGGATTGATGTCATTATATGGAAAATTAGCCAATTGTATTTTTATACTCTATATATAATCTCATTCATTGGATTCACCTATCCTATAAAGTAGTTGGTTGTTAGCTGTTAGGATACAAGTTAGGTATGTCGGTAATTGAAGTTTCTCATTTGTTAATACTTTGCCAGAGCACAGATAGCATTTTGAATGAAAGAGTTGATTAATTTTCCTTTTTTACTAACTTCTGGCATCTTACAATTTAACACAAAACAAAACCGTAATAAACATTAAAAAGCCTTCAAGGATTGTTTATTGTCTTTATTTTTGATTCTGCCAGTCACTACACGATCTTACTGGATATTTCACGATTCCAGTTAGCACGAGTATTACACACACCCAATATCTAATATCTTGCAATGAACAGAAATGGTTATGACAGTCCTTTTCAACTATAACTTCAACAAATCATTACTTTTGCTATGCCAAAAAAGTCCAATTGCAATAATTTTTCTGCTTCATTGCATTGCTTACACAAGTTAATACAGATTCAATTTATATGATTACTATGCTGAGACTAAATTCGGAGGGGTAAGTGTTCCACGGAATTGATAATTTTGTGCGTATTCAGCAGGGATTTTTTTCAGCTCCTAATGTAAACCACATTGCTTAATCTAGGTTATTTAGCTGTAGCTTTCATCTTTTGCTGAATTGTATTATTGGAAAGAATCCTTTATTTGATATCCTATTTCTAACCTTTAGTATTTCCCTATGGAAGCAAAAATAAAAATGGGCTTTCTTAATTTTTAGTAGATTAAGGCATGAAAAACCTAGATACTAACAACATGCAAGTTACTTGAACCATTTCCATAGCAAAACAAATTTCTAGAGCATGTAGAAAATATAAAAATATCAACAATTATTAATGAATATTAAATGTTATTTAAGAACATTAAGCAAAACTAAATGAAGTTACTAGAAGAGTATTTTTGATGAACGATTTCTTGGACTATAAGCAAGCAATGCTGTTAAAAAAAGGGTTGAAAATAGTACTAGCAAATATTTTTAATTTTAATAATCCTTTATCAGTATTTAGTTCGTTCATTTCGTTTTATAATTTTGGATCGTAGGGTATCAAATTTTGCTTACAATTTGGAGCTAACAATATCCACTGGATGGCGACGGGAGGGTGACGAAATTTCTTCAATTCCGGCCAATTAATTCAACACGGCGAAAACACATCCAATATCTTCAGGCCGGAGCGAAATATATCCGGTTGCTGTCGACCAATACAGACCCGGTAACATATGCTACATCAGGCTATATTGAATACTATCGCGGGGTGTGCAGGTGCGGTTTATAATCACGGATTCCTATAATTTATACAGAACCTCTTTGAGTTTTTTTTATTTATTTATGTCTTTTCTTTGTTTTCAGTATATTGGAAACGACGGAAAACCGATTTTCCCAGTGAACGTGGGCGGCAATCGGTGTACGTTTTTGACCGCCCACGATTATCTCTTTGAGATTGACGTGTAATTCAGAATTTATGGACGGGCTCACAGAGAAGATGAAAATTTGAAAGGAAATGGCAAGTGCCAAACGGCAATGCCAAAAAAAGTATATACTATATTGTACATAGAATTATAATATTTTCAAAATGTTTTAGATCAATTTATCTAAGTTTGTTGTAAGTTTGTTATTTGCAACTCCGTCCAATATCGAGCAGTCTGGGGGACTGAATGTAACCAGACTATTGCAGATTAGTGCCACGAGGGGGACAAAGCAGTGAGAAGCAGATACAGTGTATGAAACTTGAAAGAGAGAAGTAGAAGGGCAAAGAGAGAGAGAGAGAGAGAGAGAGAGAGAGAGAGAGAGAGAGAGTGAGAAAGAATGTCTACCGAAAATTAATAATACATTTAAATCGTGCTTGTAAACAAATTATGGAGGTATCTAGACACCAACTTAAATAATATTTATGGTAGAATACTAAGAGAATATATATATATTTATTGATTATTCAGAAATCGTGAGATGCGGTCTGGTGTGATGTAGGTTTCAGAAAAACATTTTCTTTATCGTGCCAACGTTTCGGTCTTTATTGAGATCATCTTCAGGGCTTGGGATATACCAACATTGTTTAAATTTAACAAATACATGTAGGATGTTATATATANTATATATATAAATTCCAGCCAAATTTTTTTCTCCATAAAAGAAAATCTGCTCTCAATTTGTCTCATTGTTTTACCGATAAATATTTGTTTATACTATGCTTTAAATTGGGAATATCAATTAGAGTTAAACACACTTAATCCTTATTCCAAGACAAGGATAAAGGATTTGTCAATGTTTACTTGTTACGGAATTTAAAATTTTTAATTTTCAACTTTGTTTTCTTAATTTCCATTTTTAAACTTAAAAATGTCACCTAATGTTGAGGATGTTGCGCGAGATCTGGCACTTATTCATGATGGACGTTCCTATTCTATTGCCATCGGAGTTCCTCACGAAACTACGCGAGTTGACGTTAGAGAAACTGGGTCCAACCATAGAAGACTCGGTCCTTTTTTAAAAATCCTTCAACCTGATGAGCTAAGGGCTCGAAATCCGGATCGTTGGAAAACAATTTAATGTGAGTAAGACTATCTTTTTTAAAAACACCGTACTCACTCCATCATTCACCATTTCTAGAAGCCTCGGTTCTGGACGCCATTGGGTAACTGAACCACGGGATGACCGTTTTTTGACTTTGAGAATTTTGCAAAACCCGCACCTTACTGTTGTTCGAGCGATTCATCAGCTCCATTCGAGGTGTACAAATTTATGAACACACTGCCCGAAGAGACAGACGACCAGAACACAGAGTTGCAAGGCACCCATTTGCTCGAGAACTCAGCCATTGGTCTTTGGACGATTGGTCTGCTGTACTTTTTACCGATAAGGGCAGATTTGCTCTAAGATCTCCAGATGGTCGTGAAGGAGTGTGGAGAAGGCGAAATGAAAGGAAGCCTGAAATTATTCAGTGATGGTGTGGGCGGGAATTTCTATGAAGAGTAGCACAGAGTTGGTTGTTGTTCCTGGAGGGTCTTTGACGGCGACTCGCTATGTAGATTAAATTTTGGAACATCACGCGTTGTCTATCCTCGATGACGTCAGCGACAATCCTATGCTAATGTACGATAATGCCCATCCACATGTTGATCGCATCGTAGAAACGTACCTTTAACAGCTTAACCAGGGTCTTAGCCTGGCCAGCCTGTTCTCCAGACTTGAACTCCATCCAACATTTATGGGATAACCTCAAAAGACAAATAAGAGCGCGTCCATCACTTCCTGATATACTGCTCGATCTTGAAAGGACTCTTCGTGAAGAATGAGCTAACCTCCAGCAAAGAGACATTTCCAGACTGATAGAAAGTATGCCGAGGCGTCTTCCAAATGTAATTAAGGCAAAAAGAGGAAATATTGAATTGTTAATTAAAAACTCTCATCAATGGCACAATTACACAGAAAAATCAACTTACTTTGAGCCCTGAAAATGATCTCAATAAAGTTCGAAACGTTGGCACGATAAAGAAAATGTTTTTCTGAAACCTACATCACACCAGGCCGCATCTCACGATCTCTGAATAATCATCGATTAACGGTCACTTATAAATTAATTTTATCTGTTCTTCTATTTTTCATTTTCCTTTGCAATTTACTTTTTTTTACTTTTTTAGGCAAAGACTGAATTATCAAACATTAAAAAATGTGAAACTTTGATTATTATATAAAAAGATATAGAAATCAAGTATTACAAGTGGGTGGAACTTTTGCCTATCAGTATATATATTTATATAATTGTTTTAACTTCAATTTCACATTCACATTAGTGATTGATTGAATAGAGTTTTCTTTTAAGTCAATGCGTTTTGTTTATGAGCCTTCGGGGTGGAATGAAAGGTGTCTTCCCGTCTGGAAAGGGATGAAAATAGAAGTCGTGTCGTGATCTTTGTTGAGATTCTCCCTCGTGAAAACGCGATCAGTTTCAATCCTGTGCCGGGTCGGTTTCATTTTATCAAAACGACAGAGCCGTTTGAAGTCCTCGCCTCTGTTACTTGTTTATATATTCAGCCGCAAGGGGTGATATTCTTTCCAGCCCCCCTCGGCATTGAGCGTAAACACTGTCACTCAGGGATAATATCTATTTACGTAACCCCATCTAATAAATGTCCGCCTTATGTAAGCACTCATCAATCTTGTAACCCTTTGAAGGTTGATATGTCAATAAGGGGAAATATATATTGTGTCTTATTTGGCATCCTGTGACAAAAACCCTTTTAAATTATAGGCTTGTCGACTTTTTACCCTTTTAGTGGTGTAACGATATAGCAATGATTTGGAGAGATTTTAGAAGTTAGATCATTCTCAAATCAGTAACAAATATTTCAACTTTTACAGTAAGTCTCAGGAGGACAGTGGCCGCAACGGTATAGGCGTTGACAAAATATAGAAATGATTTGGACAGATTTTAGAAGTTAGAACATTCTCAAATCAGTAACAAATATTTCAACTTTTACAGTAAGTCTCAGGAGGACGGTGACCGCAACGGTATAGGCGTTGACACGGCGCTCATCATTGTAAAGTACAGGTCCCGGGTTCGAATCCAGCGGCCCAGCATTCGAACCCGTCATACTTACAAAAGAGCTTTTTTCAAAAACACCGGCACCCCGAAGGTTTGTATAACCTCAGCTGGTGCCAACCCTCAGAAAAAAAGGCACGAAACTTTGGGTTAATTATAAGGTAGATAAAATATAAAAAGCTTAAGTATGGCTTTTATTTGAAGCACAGAAGGTTGATTTTCTGTCCGTTTGGTGATTTTTAACTAGTTCAAGTTTAGTCAACAGTAAAAATTCATAAGAACGACATTAAATAAATGATCGGTTTTATGCAAAACGATTAGCTATACAAAAGAGTTTTGACTCCGTTTATTTTATTCACAAAGTTTTATTATAAATGAACGCTTGAATCAGTTCAATTTTAATTACATTGTTTTTGATTCGCTAAAAATTATAAATGAATGAAAGAATACCATTTCTCAATTAATTATACACAATTTTTTCGAAATGAAAAATTTGTGTCACGGTGGAATTTGCTTACAATTTGCTTTTCCTTACAATTTGAATAAAACGGGGAGTCGAAATGAGAAGTTTGTGACGTGGACGATCGAAGCCACGGTAGCTCAACTGGTAGAGCAGCGGCGTATTTAGCCGAATGTCGTGGGTTCGAATCCCGCCTGTGATTGTATAATTAAGCATAAACTGATAAAAAAATTAAAAATTTAAAATACCATGTATTAAATGAAATATATACACGTGTATAATATTCAAACCAGCCGAAATTGAGTTGGTCCTAGAGGTAATTTTAGTTGAAAATAGTAATAATGTTAGAAGTTTATAAGCGCTTCTTTGTGTCTGCTCTTTTTGTTCTGCCTCTCTGGTCTCTCACTTAGTTTCTCTCTTTCTTGTTCTCGCCGTTTACCTCTCATTCTTACACGATCAGATTCTCTGCTATTCTCTGTTAAATTGTGTCTGTGACACTCTACCTCTCTTGTCTTCCTGCGTACCTCTCCCACTCTCCTTTTCTCGTCTGTCTGTCTCAGTCTCTCGCCCTCTCTTCCTCTACCTACCGTACCTCTCACTCTCACTCCTGCTTGTTTATTTGTCTCTCTGACTCTGGTCTCTCTCTCTCTCTCTCACTCTCTCTCTCCGTCTCTCTCTCTCTCTCTCTCTATCTATCTATCTATCTATCTATCTATCTATCTATCTATCTATCTATCTATCTATCTATCTATCTATCGCCCTCATTTTCAGTATACTCCTTGTCGCTGATGGGTTTTTTTCTCTCTTGCTTGAGTTTTCACTTCTGTTTTTCATATACTTTATTATTTCTGTCCATTGAAATATTTACATTTTTCTCTCTATTATTCTCTCTCTTTCTCTATCTCTATTTATCTATCTATCTTTCTCTCTCTCCTAGCTGTCGCTCTCTCATTCATTCATTAATTTCGTCTTTTCCCCTATTACTTTCTTTCACTTCTTCTCCCTCNTATTCAATCAGAGTATAAAAAGTATAACATTATACATTTATCTAAGAGATGAAATATAATTAATAATTATATGATTAATTTATATATTTAATACATTCAATTATCAATCCTTGTTACACGATAGTTGAAAATATGGCAAAGAGTGGGGAAATTTGAAAGGTTATAGGTTGAGAAAAGGAGATGGAGTCCGAGTGGATCGAAGTCACGATAGATCAAGTGGTGAGAGCAGCGGCAGTGGTTGAAAAGTTGTGGGCTCGAATCCTGTTCGTGACACTAGGTTTTCTATCTCAATCAAGACCATAGGTAAAAATGAAATTGAGTTAAGCTCATTGTCGAATGTTAGGATGTGGACAAGCAGTCAGTAGTGCTCGATGGAAATAATGTTTTTTGGGGATATTAGTATGCTCTTTATCCATGGTCGTCCAAGTCTCGTAGTCCTTCAAGACATGTGTTTACACTTGCCGCTTAACCATTTTGGGCGAAGCCAAGTGTTTCCGTATAAGCGTGATCAAAACTGGTAATTTGACCTACCTAAACCTAATTTATGTCCTTGTTCAGTTTCTTACATTTTGCACCATAATTCGAGTATGACTGGGGAGCAAAAATCCGCTTCTTGGCATCCATCTCTATCATCACTGTAAGCTGCATTTCTCACACCTCCGTCGTGATTGAAAGTTCTCATTTGTTACCATTAAATTGTAAAAGTACCAGAAGAAATATTGAAATCTCTGTTATTTCTACTAAAACCACCACGAGGAGACAAGATAATTTCATAGGCTGCGCCAACCCTCAGGCCTGAGCGAACGGCGGAGCGACGTCGTAGAAACGCTCCGGAGAAAGAAATGTAAGCTTCCATTTTAAGTATCTTGTTTCCTCTTTGAAAACAAAACTTTTACGGCAACAAACTAAAGACCGTAACATTCACCATCGTTCTTCGGTCAGTCAAAATATTAGAGGTGATCTGGACATGATAAGAGTTGGGAAGGAAAATTGCTATTTCATCCGCCTACATGCGTAAGCTTGTTTCGGAAGGTGGTGAGTAAGATAGAACCAAGAATGCCCTCTTGTGGGATGCGGTTTTAGAAGCAACCCCAAGATATTCAAATTCATCATTTCCCGATCCAATTTATTCATAACGATTACCGTTATTCGTCGTTAAATATCTAGAAAATCTTTGTAATTCGATTTCCCTTGCTGCTAAGAATTATCGCCATTTTACAACATAATATACAAATTCATCAGATTTCGTGGTCCGCTTGACCAATTAATATCTTTCAATTAATTAAGGTTTTTAGTTGAGATAAAAAAGTCAGTGTCACAAGCGGAATTCGAACCCACGACCTTCGGCTAGATACGCCGCTGCTCTAACCACTTGAGCTATCGTGACCTCGATCCACTCGGACACTAACTTCCCATCTCAAACTCTTTATCTCAACTAAAAACTTTAATTAACTGAAATAATATAAAAATTGGATTTTACTTAATGTAAGAATTTATTTAACAAGGAATATGCCTTCTTTTCAATTTTAAACGCATTTTGTAAAGAGGATCAAGGAACATTTGAAAAAAAAACTAGGGAAAAGTTGTTCAAACTATTAGATAATTTATTCTATAGTGGTTGGCGCTGACGGGCAGAATGAAGTTCTAATTAGTTGTTGACGAATTCTGTTTTGACTCACCGGGTCAGTTCAAGCTTGGACCAACTTTAAATTAATCACCTTAGGCGCTATCGTTATTAGCTCGTCAAGTCTGTTGCAACGGTCGCTTTCATCAACTTGCTTTATTCACATACAATTTTGTATTACCGCTTTTCTTGCATACAACTACAGACTAGTTAGGTTTAATTCAATATCAGAGTTTATATACAACATTACCTAGTTTCTCACTTAATTATAAGCAATTAATTATGCGCAATTTTTTTCGAAATGAAATATCTATGTAATAGGCGGGATAATTAAGAATAACTTGATCAAAAATGTGTGCTGTTTAGTGACCGTTAGTTAACGATTGGAGATCGTGAGATGCGGTCTGGTGTGATTTTAGAAAAACATTTTCTTTATCGATCCAACGTGTCGATCTTTATTGAGATCATCTAAATTTTTTCACATCCTACATTTATTTGTAAAATTGAAACAATAATATATAAACCCCTGGCCTTGAAGATGATCTCAATAAAGATCGAAACGTTGGCACGATAAAGAAAATGTTTTTCTAAAACGTCACACCAGACCGCATATCTCGATCTCCAAATAATAATTGATAACGAATAATAAATGTTGGTGTTACATAGTTTATTAATGCTCTTCTGTCAATGTTTTAAAATTCCGGTTGAATTAAAATATTAAATTTTAAACTGAATAATTTGGTAAAAAATATACTCTATCTTTAGATCTATTTTCTACTTTAGATCTATCTTTAGCGGTGAAAATTTTTAAAAGAATTTTTTAGTTGATTTCAGATCTATGGCTGTATGGCATTTGCTTATATATCATTTCGGTAAATGTTTATATGACGTTCTTTAAGTCTCATTCTTTCATAGCCTCCTCCCTCTCTTATCTCACTAGACTTAAAATACTAATCTTTCTCTTTTTGGTAATATAAAATGTATAAAGTGTTTTACGTTCCTTGGCTATATTACATTTGCTTTAATATCCTTTTTATAATTAATTATATGAATTTTTTATTGAGTTGTATTATTATTTTTTTCTTCACAATTTCTCACTAAAGTTTTCACTCTCCTTTTCTCTCTCTCTATGATATACCCTTTCTCTCTCTCTCTCTCTCTCTCTCTCTCTCTCTCTCTCTCTCTCTCTCTCTCTCTCTCTCTCTTCTCTCTTCTTTCTCTCTCTCCCCACTAATCCTCAAGAATTATAATGTACAATTACAATTAGTAATTATACTTCTCCTTAAAACTTGCAATTGATGTATTTTTTCTCACTCTCTCTCACAAAAATTTCTTCTGTCTCTTTCGTTCCCTCTGTCTTTTTTCCTCACTCTCTATCCTTCTCTCTTCCTCCCTATTCTTCACAATAATTTATCTGTTTATTTATCTAATTTTATAAACAAAGTATTTACTTATTTATTTATTTTTCTTTTCCTCTTCTCTCTCACTCTTTTTCTCTATGCATCTATTTTTCTACTCTATCTCACTTTATTTATCAGGCATCATCCATCTTGTTACTGATATCTACCTCTATAAATTTATATTTCTTAATTTCATCCCACGTTTAATTATCTTATTTTCCTCTCTCCCTCTCTCTCACAATATATTAATCTATCAATTTATCTGTTTATTTATCTAAATTTTATAAACAAAGTATTTACTTATTTATTTTTATTTTCCTCTTTCTCTCCTTCTCGCTCTATTTCTCTATGAATCTTTTTCTCTACTCTTCCTCACTTTATTTATTTTATTTAGCATCATCCATCTTTTGATTGATATCTACCTCTATAAATTAATATTCCTTAATTCCATCCCATTTCTTATTTTCCTCTCTCTCACACTCTCTCTCTCTCTCTCTCTCTCTCTCTCTCTCTCTCTCTCTTATCTTTCTATTTAAAAAAAACAGACACACAAAGATTTCACGTATTCAATATTGAAATATGTTTGATGAGTATGCTTGTCTTTTACAAACCAATTCGATTCGATCATTATTTCTTACTTTTCTTATTATCCTTATTCCTAGCTTATCGTCACTCTATAATACTCCTTAGGCAAAAGGTGTTACAGCCTAGCCCGTTAGACTGTCGGAGAGTTGACTTCTGATTTCTATGGTATGTTTCAAAAAGGCTTCATTTGTTTGTATGTTTGCACAGTCTCTATTGACATGATATTAATCCCACCACCAGAACTGATGTCTAATTTTATTAATATTATTCGTTGTTTCTTTAATTGCATGCCTTGTTTAGGTGTGCATGTTTTTTCGAATAGTATTTTTCCATTTTTTTAAATGCAAATGACTCAGCCACCTGGATGGTCGTTATGCGTTATCAATCAAGAGAGCGTTGACACCAATGACAGAATTTCCGATGCCCATTGTAAACCTACGCTGGAGATCTTTTAATGCAAATGATATAGCGAGTTTGATAGATCGTATTGCTCCCCCTCTCGGCCATCTTTATAAGTACCAATAATAAGTCAACCTGATTACCCTGATTCGAGAGGATAGATGAGCAATCAATCAACCAATGCTTTATAAATTTCAACTTTGACCTGGCCGTATGTAACTTAAGGATTTTTTTTAAATTTTATAATAATTCTTGTTAACAGTCAGAATAATAGGTTGGGTATTATAATTATATTCGATGTATGAAATGTATCATTGAATTGACAGTCGAACAGAGTATACTGATATTCTATTTGTACGTGACTGTATAGAAACAGTATTTCTAGTCGCTTGTTTTAATGCCCTTTGTGTTATTGTGTACATTGTTTTCTATTAAAATGAGAGCAATCCGTCGCTATAGCAAATATTCCATTGTCTTTCATTTATATTAAAGGACACGAGGGTGCGAAAAGGGTGACGAAAGGGTCGACGGAAACTAATTTTACGTCCGCTATAATATTCCTTCTGATCCGCGGAAAAGGGGAACGGTGAGGGGCGCCCTTTGAAACATCGTGGGGTATATAAAACAAAATTCCGTGTGATTTATCCGTATTTCACAAATTGCCAGCTTTAAAACCAAAAGTAAACTCTGACGTTGAAACAAACGTCGAATAAATTTGGGTAAATGGCGTGACGAAAACAGTAAAAACACCAAGATTTCACCACTGTAGACTAAAATAAATATATCAATGCTAAAACATATAACTGAAAATAAGTAAAATTTTTTAACAATATGGGGCTTAGAAAATACTGATAAACAATTTGTTTTTGATCATTAAAAGCTGTTTGAAAGCTTTGATCTGTTGACATTAAACTCTAAAGTTTGATCCGACTGTTTCTATTGTGAGAGAAGAAAATGAATCCTCTTATCTCTTGATAAAGCTGCTCAAATCCCTTTTGCCAGGCGATTTTTTAGTACACACACATATGCATATGTATGATGATGTCAACCAAGTAAAAAATTTGTCATATATGAAAAACAAAAACAACATCTAACGATTGAAAAGAAAAAATCAGGGCGTGTTGATATAAAAAAAAATGAAAACATATATACAATTATGAACTAAGATATCAATTTATATAGTAAAAAATATACATAAAAACAAAAAACGAACTTATTTATCTCTTCCTTCTAAGCGAGAAACTCAATTTTAAAGGTTGAAATACCGTACTAGTTCATATCTCTAAAACCATGTTTCACGTGTGTACTGAGAGAGTGCCTGAGTTTGATCATTAATCGAATTCAGCAGTGAAAGCAGCCGGGCTCTAGTCGACGTTCGCTGCCCCAGATACAAAAGACCTCGGCCAGCGCAGTGCACTCAGCGACAAAATGAAAAAGGCCTCTTTTTTTTGAGTTGCCTAACGAACATTGTTGCCTTCCAACCTCCCTCCATGTGACACAATTTAAATACAGTTGCTCGCACCTTAGTTTTAGCAACCAGCGAAGGTCACATAGACTAAAGCCGGAAACACATTTATCCGATGTGACGCTACCCGATGCTACCCAACGCCTTGCCACGTTTTGGCAGGGTATGCACATCTGCCCGACGCAAGCACTTGCCGCGTACAGTCACACAGTGTGCATCACAATAATCAGTATCACGGTCGCAGCGCCTCTTTTGTTCTTAATGCACTATTTTGAGCAAATCCTTGTAATAAATTGTTAGTTAATTGTTATGAGCACAACCATCTAATATTGTTTGTTAAACTTAATTGTTTTATATAAAAAAAGGAAATTATGAAAAATGGCAAAAAGGAGGGAAAATTCAAAGGTGGGGTTGAGATGGGAAATTAGTGTCCGAGTGGTTCGAGGTCACGATAGCCCAAGTGGTAGAGCAGCGGCGTATCTAGCGGAAGATCGTGGGTTCGAATCCCGCTCGTGCCATTGACTTTTTTATCTCAACTTAAAACCTTAATTAATAGTTTTAAATAAAGTTATTCCCAACCATCATAATTAAATAATGTTTATAAAAATATATGAATATTTGATCTCGATTAATTTGGTTTACAATAAAATAACATTTTGAAATTAATATAACTACAAACTTCCATGTTCTTAGTTTGAAATAAACTACAAAAAATATGAGTCTCCTGTTCTAACGCTACCCGACGAAAATGGTGCAATTTTACGAGCACAACCATTAAATAAATTGTTAGTTAAATTTTATGAGCAAAACCGTGTAATAAATTGTTAGTTAAATTCTGATATCATAAAATGATATTCTGGTGTTTTGATTGATTTTCTACCAAACCATTAAAATTATTTTTTTAATGAAAAGTAATGAATTTTTGATTTCGGTTAATTTGGTTTATATTAAAATAAGAATGTTGTAATTATTATGACGACAATAATACATGTAGTTTGAATAAAAATATGAGTGTCCGGTTCTTTTGTCTTCGACTGTACTCGATGCTACCCGACGAAAATCTGGACGGTGGGGATCGCGTAGCGTAGAGTAGGTTAGCGTGGCATAGCATCGGGCAGATGTGCATGCCGCACGGGGATATCGCAACCTTATGGAAAATCGGAGTTTTGATTAGCGTCGGGTAGCGTCGGGTAGCGTCGCATACCGTAGCATCGGGTAAGTGTGTTCCCGGCTTCACCGGGAGTGGTTTCTTCTTTGAGCAATGACTAAGTTGGTTGGACAACGGGTGCAAATCTTTGTAACAAAAAAGGGATTCAACGATCTTGCATGATGTAAACAGGTTATTCCTTGTCCTTTCTAATATATATAATATATATATATATATATATATGTGTGTGTGTGTGTGTGTGTGTGGGTGTGTGTGTATGTCTTTAAAAGAACAATCCGAAAATCAAGCATATTACACGAGGGAAACAGTCGTTACAGAAACAAACGAAACAAACTCGCCTTTTAGATTCGATAATACATCATATTATCACTTATAATGAGTGAGCTGTATCACTATGGTATATAATAGCATCACTAATATGCGTAATACTGAACAGACCTACTTTGAAGGTAAATTGAAAAGGATGGAACTCGTTCCGTCATATTAATTTTAATTAGTTTGCTAAGGAAAGCATTAGATAGCAAAGTAAAGTTACTGTTAGTTAAGAAAAATTGATTAACTAGCTGCATCATAAGTAGTTTTTATTGGCCTACAGTTATTCGTAAGTTTAAGTTTGAGACCGATCGAAAAGATACTGTCGCTTTCTAATATTGGATGCTCTTTATTTGCGTTTTATTTGGGGCTTCCCGCTTAATCCAACTTCGCGGTGTTTTTATTGCGTTATTAATTCAAATTTGGATGGGCTCCTCTGAGCTCAAACTTAAACTTTTTGTGATATTTGAAAATCCGTCTTCATTCCAAACTATAAAGTATGCTATAAAGAATGTTAAAAGCGGTTGGATCTCAGTAAATCACAAATAACAAAGAAAAGAGGGAAGAAATTTATTATGTTAGAGGGAAAGTGTTTGAAGGAGCTAAAGGGAGAAAGAGAGAAAGAGAGAGAGAGAGAGAGAGAGAGAGAGAGAGAGAGAGAGGGAGAGAGAATTACAAATAAACACATTGAATTCATGAAATGATAAACAATGAAGTGGAAAGAAAATTAATTATATCGATGGATATACGGTTAATAAACTTTAGATTCTTCCCAAGGTGAGATAGCCTATAGAATTGATGCTCGGGTAATGGACGAAATCAATGGGCCGGAAAGGTTTCTTCGAAAATTGACCCAGTCTATTGAATTAATTCTATCAACTGAGCCCACAGCTCCCTTCACGGTTTAACCTTTTCGATATCGGATGTGTTTCTAGAGGTTTTTCTTTTTACGTTTAAGGATGGAGACAGGTTTATTTTCAAACTGGAGATTTTTAGTTAATTCACCATGGAGAGGAATAATTTACGATTGTTAAAATTTCATCGGGAATATATTTTTTAAAGAGGCTTTGTAATAAAAACGTGATAAACGCTGTTAAAAGTTCCCATCAAATATATACGGCAAATAAAAGTCGAAAGCAGTCCGCTGCCAACTTTAGCAGATATCTCATTTTATATTCAGTATCAAACTGTTTAAATTATTAACGGATTTTTTCTAAGTTGATACAGAGCATAATAGTCATGAGCTAAACAGTGAAAAAAATTACAATGAAGGTTTTCCTGCAGAAGTAATTCTTTCGTCTCGTTGTTAAGAATTAAGATTAAGCGATAAGGCAAATTCCAGTTTCAATTTAGGAAAGACGATAAGGAAAAGTGTTAGGAAAAAACTGAATCAAATTAAATTAAATTAGTTTTGCTAGCAGCAAAGGCTTTATAAATGTAATACATCCAAGCATGTAACAGTGAACTACATTCACGTGAGAAATCAAAAGTGAAAGTGTCAATCTAAACAATTACTACCATTTTCCTCTAGGTCCATACGAAATTTCATTTCTGTCTGTATTATCTCTATTTAAATTTATTAAAACAATATATAGAATACAATCAATATTATATAATACCTTTCAATTAATTAATCTTTATTTAAGGTATTGGTTGAGATAAAAAAGTCAGTGTCACAAGTGTGATTTGATCCCACGAACTTCGACTAAATACGCCGCTGCTCTACCACTTGAGCTAGCGTGACTTCGATCCACTCGGACACTAACTTCCCATATCAACCACCAAATACAGATTAATTAATTGAAAGATTATTATTTGGTTAAGCAGACCACGAAAACTAATGAATTATATAAAACACTAATAAATGAAAACTATTGGATAAAGGTGAGTTTATAATGAGACCAAGACTCAAATAAACATTAATATTCTCACGCTGGTAAAAACTATTGACGGAAAAAAGAATAATATAGGAAAAACAACCAACCTTAATTGACTGTGCAAGTAAAACAATTTAGTTTTTTTATTGTTTTAATATTTAGCAACACTGCGGTCAATCCTATCAACCCCAATACAGTATTCATTACATCCCGCCATCCTTTTAACAAACTTAGACTTCCTTCTAAACCTCCAGCACTTACTACTTAAATTCACTAGTTTCTTTGGAAGAGTATAATTTATCTATTGTACTAAGGTTCTCTCCCAGCTACCAGAAGGTAGGTATCAGAGGCTACTTGTGACCTTACACCAAAGATTTACTTTTTGTGTAATAGAACTTAACAGACGATATAAAACTCAACATCTAACTTGACAAAAGATCCAATGCCCCAGGGTAAAATAAACCTATCATCTAGACATCATCACGAAAACCAATCTGGGCCTCCAATATCCTTCGAAACATATGGTCGTCATTTTGCTGCCATTACTTGCCAAAATTCTTTTTAAAAAAATTCTTAAACACAGTATACCATCTATCTTCAGGCGATATGAATCTACCATTCAACAGTGATGGATAGACATAATTGCATCTTTTTTTGAACGGAGATTACACTGCTCTGGTGCTTTCCTTGCAAAAGTCAAAGTGGATGTTTGCAAGACAAAATCCCCAGTCCATTTCTTTATTCAGTTTGCAATACGAATAATCCTGTTATCCTATGCTGTCCCCTTGTCATATAGAGATAGTAAACCATCTTTTCAATAAAACCCATACCCAATAGTGGATTTTCAAAACCTCGAAAAATCATATGTCCTGTTTCGAAAGACGTTTGTCGTGAGGGAAACTTTCAAACGAGTGGGTACCCATGCTTGCCCTCAAAATTCATGGACATCCTTCATTCACTGCATTATTCAAATACAAATAAGAACATCCTTTTCCCCCATCCAATATGCCAAAGCGTGGGGTTTTTCAAGGCAGCGTCTTCCGCCCCATTCTGTGGTCAGTATACAGTACAGACATTGCTATCAATTCCGGTACACGACCTGACATCTTTTAACAAAACCCTATCTCATTAATGACCTTCAGAAAGCTCATGGGTCATCTTTGCTGTATAAAATAATTAATTAATTTAAAAGTTCTTTATAGAATCATCGTAACCAAATCTCACAAAATAACCTTCACCCTCTGTATCAACCCTCATCCAATTTTTTACGACTTCGAATTCCTGGTTCCTCACCGGGCAGACGGAATAAAAAAATCTCCTAATATATTTATTGTAATAAGAGTTGTATACTTTTCTATACATTTTAATTTATGTAATAATGTAGTTCATTCAAGAGGTATGTCGACGTTTATATACAATTAAATCAATTTTTGAAATGTATTTATTTATTAATTATTTTGTTCATGTGATAGTTGAAAAAGGAAACGTGACAGCTGAACGCTGCAAATTCGTATATTGATCTGAAACCGTCAATGGCGAAGGGTTGTTCGGTATTTTATTCTTGCCTGATTAAATATCGATAAATGTCAGATTGTCTAATGTGAAATTCTTGTTTTATTCTTTTCTCCTTTTATCAAAACGAAGGTGGCCCATAAATAACAGCACGAACTAACAGGTTCATTGAAAAGTTCACGTAAAATAATAGAATTGCCTTGGAACGAAAAACTTTCTTATTGTTCAATGCGAATTTACACAATTAATCTACACACTAACACTTTTCTCTTTCTCTCTCTCTCTCTCTCTCTCTCTCTCTCTCTCCCTCTCTCTCTCGTTCTCTTTTCCTTTCTCTATCTTTTTTGATATTTCAGTAAAAAATCTAATTTATTTCGTAAAAACCTGATTTTGGCAAGATGTAATGCAATGTAAAATTGGTTAAAATTGTAAGAAATTTTCTCAAATTATGGTATAAATTTGTCTATTTCAACATTTACAATATCAAATTAAGTATATTATATAGTTAGTTTGAAGATATAATCTTAATTTAAAGTACATTTATACTAAAAATTATCGTTTCGTCTAATATGTAAAATGTTTGGCGAGGTGTGGACACAAATAGCATACCCTGCGTGAAAAAACTAAGCGATACCAAACATAAAGTTATAATGCATGAAAAAAATCATCAATGTTTTTTTTTCTTGATTATCTCAACAGTTGTAGTTACTTCAATAAATTATCTATATTGAATATAGAATCACCTAATTTTTTAAGGAAAATGTATTGATTTTTTTTCGTGTAGATGAAAATACGAAAATTAGAAAAACGACCAGTAGATCTACTTTTCAAATTCATCGAAACAGTCCACAAGGATTTGTGAGACATATACCATTATACTTGATATGATTTGGCCTGATTTCATAACTTCATGTATGATCATTGTAAGAGAACGTCTGATAATTAACAACTGCCTAGATCAACTGTTGTATTCAATTAGAAAATCTTTCAAGTGGAATTCTGACAAAACTACCAAGCGGGACGTGAAATATATCAAAATATACACACCGAAACCAATGGTTGACCTCTATTTTCACTTGTTTACTGTTTATTTTGAAGCCTAAAACCGCACATATTTCTTTTCTTCCAGAATATTTTCTCTTCTTCTAGGATATTTCTTTCCGTCAGTTTTGTCAAGATAAAAATTAAGTCAATAATTTTTGGTACATTTCATTTGCTAGTTTGCCAATTAGTATATGTTTATCATGAGAATCTATAGCAATAGCTAGTACAAGGAGCCGCATTGCAAACAAACAGAACAACAGAAACAATGGTAACTCAAAAACAAAACAAAAAAAGGAATTTATGTCTTTCATTTACTCTTATCTGAGATCTTATCTTAGTAGAGTCGATAAGTCTTCAAAACAAATCACATAAGAAAACTCATTCATTTAAAAATAAAACAAGATGATTAATTGACTGGGTTTTATCGCCAAATATAATTTTGCTTGGGTACATTTATGAGAAAATGTCAAAGAACTATAGTCAGAAACCCTTCGTTTATATAACTTGTTAACTTATGCTTTAAGTTTCACGTCAGAAACAATCTATCAAAACCTACAGCCAAAAACCAGCGAGGTTGACGTGAAAAACAACAGTTTTTTGTCCATTTCAAAACGTTTAACGTGAAAATTTATTAGCAGTCTAACTTTTAGTTTTAATAAATAATTTTAAAAAGTTTTATGTTTTCATTTCAGGTTAAGTATAATATTATATTGAAGTTAAACGAATTAAAACCAATAAAATGCTAACAAACTCTTTCAGAAATGAATTTATATACACAAATATAAATAAGGCAATTACCATAAACAAAAAATTAAAAATGTATATATTTTTTTTCACTCGGTTCGGTTTAATATTCACAAAATTAATAATGTTAGGAGAATATTGTTGCCCGAATTGACAATTAATTTTTGATGTTAGATCCAATCTCAATAGCACTTCACAATAGCAAAACACGCAGTTAAAAACAATTTGTGTTAATGTTCCAAATAGAAACGCACAATGCCCAAAATAATACAATACCAAAATTCCGCTATTCCTAAGATAGTTTTGATTTAAAAAATCAACTTTTCTTCATTATAGTATGAGAAAAATTCGAAAAAATCGAGGAGGACAATTGAGGGTTATTCGTCCATACCGAAACGAATGTGAAAATTCACTGAAATAATCTGACAATTGGTTTTATTAACCCGAATATATTGTAAAAAGATTTTGTGTATTTACCGCATATTCAATTTGAAGTCGAACCGATAAAAATCCAACAAACCAGTACAGCGGTAATTTACACACAAATACGCCAATTACTCCAAATGTAAATCTAAAAAAGGCAATATATAATTTTTTTCGGTTCAGTTAAAAGATCACGAAGTGAACGATTTTTAGGAGAAGAATGTTGTCCGTATTTGCCCAACCAATCAATTTCTATTCGGGATTCCGACGCAATAGTAAAACGCGACACAACAAAAAAAATCCAACCATCGATTTTTATAAGTAAAATGAAAATTTCAGATGCCGAAATAATAAAAAACAAATAGAAATTATCTATCGATGTTTATATAAATAAAAAGTTAGCGAAAACTTACAGTACATTATCAAACCAGCAAGTCATACCTACATGGAAAAATAGTACCTATTTATATTTTTCCGATTGGTTAATAAATCACCAAAAGAAAAATCTTCGGGGGGAGTATGTTTATGTTTTTTTAACAATTATAAAATATAATTAATTATTCAATTAATTAAGGTTTTTAGTTGAAATAAAAAAGTAAGTGTAACGAGCGGGATTCGAACCCACGACCTTCGGCTATTGGGTTCGAATCCCGCTCGTGTCACTGACTTTTTATGTCAGGTAAAAACCTTAATTAATTGAATGATATTAATTGGTCAAGCGGACCACGAAAAATAGTGAATTTAATAATTAATTATTTAACTTATTTAAACCCAACAAGTTAAGTATCACAATAAAAAAAGTTATGAAATCGAAATCTTTAATTTTCGTCTGTTTGTAACCGATAAAGGATAGAAAGTTTTGGACTTTTTTTTTTCATTTTTTGTTATGAACAACAATCCACAAAAACCTGGTCGTATTTATGTGATTTATAAGAGAATCTAACGTACGATAAAATTTTAAAAAAATATTTTGACTCAATTGTTTTTAAAAAAATATTATTCTTATTAGGTTTGTAAAAGCGTAGAGAAAAATTGATTGCGATTAATTTGATATTATTTTTCACATTAGTTTTATGGTATAAATATGACGTCCAAGATGGTACGGTGGATTTTAGGCTTTAATTAGGTTATTGTCGTACTCACCCAAGTCGAGACAAGTAATCCAAGGAGGGAGGAAAACCACGACAAACACGATAAACCACATGGTCAACAGAGGAGTTGACTTGCATCCATTTCACTGAACATCCGGGCTCGACTGACTGTTCTGCGGCCCCCACTCGTGACAGGGGCCACCTGTTGAGCCGCCCCACTCCGTCCTGTTCCACCCCCGCGGCGGCAAAATGATACAAATGATCCCCCAGCCCGACCACCGCCCGTCCCCATCACAACGAGCTTCCGGATTTTTGATAAATGGGATTATTTCCAACGCACTGGCGTGGCGTGAGCGACCTCTAAATTGTTTATTCTTGAAAAAAAGGGACACAGTTATTTCCTCACTCGGCTTGCCCCTTGCAGCTGTACGGTCGACTAATGTTTATGCTTGTTGTGACAGTGATAATAACAATAAACTCTTTTCGGTTGAAGTCATGCTGCTGGATCTTTACTAGTAGAGTAGATGATAGACAGCCAACAATAAACCATAGAAAATTTAGTAGTTGTTTCGAATCCGGAGTAGTCAGGCCGGAGGAAAATGAAAGCGGCGAAATCCTATGGGCATGATCCCAAATGAGGAGTAATAAGTCTCTTAAGAAGAAGGTCATTGGCAGTTACTGCAATGATTCCAGGTCATTTTGGTCCCCTAGTAAGCCTCCATTGAGAGGTTGCTCTGCATTCCAAAAAACATTCGTGGTAGGTTCTTCGTCCCTATTTCATAACGTACACATGGCATCATCGTTAAATGATAGAAGAGCAAAATAAACTGCCAAATAGGCTAAGGAGGAGGCCTGTACAACAGGAGAAGGCTTTATAACGTAATATAATAATGTAACAAAGTACTGTGAAAATAAAGCAAGAAAAAATAAACAATGAGGAAAGATTAAAGCAATGGTATCTTCTCAAACTTCAACATTAGCATGCCTTTAGGCTCGTCGGTCTTTGTGTCTATTTACCACCTTTTCCAAAACACTGTATTTCTTTCTCATTTGCTCTCTCTCTCTCTCTCTCTCTCTCTCTCTCTCTCTCCTCTCTCTTTCACTCCCTCTCGCTCCCTTTAATGAAGCTGAATTATGAATTTTTAAAAAAACTTGAAATACGTAATAATAATAATTATATATATATTATATATATATATATATACATAGAGAGAGAGAGAGAGAGAGAGAGAGAGAG